>NC_086322.1:266505596-266846668 GCF_036172605.1 Pelobates fuscus | reverse complement strand
CCTTTCTTGTTGAACAGCATTCCCACGCCTGCTTTGGATTTGCTGGACTACATGCTCACTTTGGATCCCAGCAAGCGCTGCACCGCTGAGCAGGCACTACAGAGTGACTTTCTCAAAGATGTAGACGTCGACAAAATGGCCCCTCCAGAGTAAGAGCCTTGAACTTACTTTACCTAAAGGGGAATATAAAAAGATGTACCTTTATCCTCATCCTTTATCCTCATCCTTCTTAAAGGAATATTTGATATAAATAATACTCCCCAGTGCTGCAAAGCCTCATGGGTTGCTGGTTCCTGCAATGAGCTTTGTCCATGTTGGGAAGTACCTGGCGTCAGTCAATAATAGTGAATATTTTTGCGCATTATATCATGTTATATTACTTGTTTGTAATCTTTATAATAGTGAATAACATGTAATTTGTTTTTGTAAGCCTCTTTACCTTGTTTTGTATATGGCTGGTATTGAACAGTTATGAACACACAAGCAGAGCCTATAATGTAATTGCCTCTCTTCTAGTCTCCCCTCCTGGCAGGATTGTCATGAACTGTGGAGTAAGAAACGCAGAAGGCAGCGTCAGAGCGGCATCATTATCGATGAACCTCCTGCCATCAAAGCTCCACGGAAAGAGAATGTAGCACCACAGGGTACAGACCCTGTAAGGAACAGCAGCCCAGCCCCCCCGCAGCCAGCGAAGGTGGAGACCGTACCCACTGATCTGTGTAAGCAGAGAACTGTTATCAAGTCAACAAGAGTATTTTGTAGGTTATTGTTTAGTGTCATGAGAACACATTTAAAGGGATACTCTACGCACCACAACCTAATGTAGTGGATTTGGTGCATACATGCTGTCCCTTGTTTGGGACAATGTAAAACATTACTGTTTCTGAGAACCTGAAATCTTTTTCATATACCTAAAACAAAACAGCCAGAGCTGCTGCTCCTTTACATTCTCAGAGTTTCAAACGCCACCATGTTATCATTTATTTATAACTTATTATTATTATTATAAAAGCGTTCTTTTCAAAGAATGTGTCCATTTTGAAAGAATCAAGGTCTCAATAGAACAAAATGCTTCCCATGTTATATTTTTTTTTGTAAAAGTGAGTCACACCCATTTGTATAATGCATTAGAAATAAATACAAATCACTTGCTGCTGCTGAATCACTCTGCAGGTCCTCTGTGTAACTGTGGCTGGGGACTGAAATACATCTGGGCAAGTGTTTATAGAATTATGTAGCACATCTCTGAGCCTCAGTTCTATGTGTAAGGAGACACTGCAGTGGACCTCTTGCTCCGTAATGTCTGAAAAGACCACAGATTTAATGATGCTTAAGTGTCCCTAAATTTGTGCAGCACAGCTTTTTATTTGTTAGATGGTTGTCAATGGGAACATCTGTCAAGCTGTCATCAAAGGAGAGTTTAGATTCTTCCTCTTGAGTTCTATAAATATTTGGGATTGTTTAGCTCACATGGGGGGAAGGGTTGGAGATTGCACTTTATTGGAAATGTACCACTTCTTTTCTTTTTTTTTTTTTTATATATTTGCTTACTTGTTCCTTGTCTGCAGCGATTCTCGGGGATATCACACAACAGCTCAATCAGAGCGAACTGGCCATCCTGCTGAACCTTCTTCAAAGCCAGACTGACCTCAGTGTCACCCAGATATCCCAGCTGCTAAACGTTCAGTCGAATCCAGACATGCAGCAGCAGCTGGAAGCTTTAAATCAGTCCATCACAGCCTTGACTGCTGGCCCTTCAAATCCAGATGAAGAGGCTTCTAAAGATTCTTCAGCTCAGGACCAAGTGGACTCCAGTGAGGCTGAAACTCAGGGAGAGGTACAGAATGTTCTAGCCGTCCTCCTTAGCCAGTTAATGAACCCCCAGGAAGTTGTGGAGGCCCCCGGAGAGAGCAATGGAGAGCAGAGTGGAAGCATTCTCGCAGCACCACCTGAACCCGAAGAAGTAATTGTAGAAGAACAGCAACAAAATGAAAAGGAAGAGATGGAGGATGACACAGGTAAATTCTGGTCACCCTGAGTTTACCATCTAGTCCACATTGCATGCAGGGGTGGTGTTTCAAATGCGTTATAGGAGAAAATTACTCATTAAAAAAAAAAAAAATCCTCCCATCTCTTCTGTGCACTAGTGGCCTTCAGACTCACTGTGTGGGAGATGAAGGTCTGCCTTTACAGCAAAGCTAGTGGAGATTACAGAAGAAAATACTTGTATTTTGGTTTATAATAAACTGCAAAAATTAAAATTCACCATTAATTTTATGATTATTTGGATTGTTCACTCTCACTAAGTATTTTCGGTTTACGAATTTTCCCTCTTTGTTTTAACCATTCTCTCCCGTCTCACTATATTCTTAATTTGTATGTACTCTCTAAACATAATGGACAGATGAATCACTATACACCAGAACATACACACTTACATAATTATATACATTTCTTAAACCCTCTATTTTCTTTTTGGTGCCCTTTCCAGCGATTTAAAAATCATCTTTAGTATATAATGCACGGAACTACTCTGTATTGAGATGAGCTTCTCACTATGGGTATACAAAGCTGCCTCCATCATTCCCTTCACAAGTTTATATTCACACACTGTGTAAATGTGCAATGCTTGACAATTGTGCACATTAGTATAATTTACCATCCTTCTCCCTTGCTAAATTTAAAGGGGATGTGATGCTATATAGCAGGGGTGCCCAAAAGGTAGATCCCCACGTTTTAAAACTACAGCTTCCATGATGCTTTATTATTCTAAAGACATGCAAAGCATCATGGGAGTTGCCCTACAGCATCTGGGGGATCTACCTTTTGGGGCATCCCTGGTATACAGCATTTATCTGGGAGATAGCCAGGTAAACATGTTCCTGGTGCAGAAGCTCCAAAAATGTCTACTCCTTCAGTAGCCATTATCCCCAGTTATTTTACAGTCTGTTATGATAAACCCAAAGATGGGGGCTGTTCACCCAAACTTACTATACACTTTCCATTCAAGTCCTCAAATTGTTGACATTTATTGTTATATGGAGTGAAATATAACCCTGAATCTCCAATCCTTTACAGCTGCACCGACTTAGTTCTGCTTATAGTGGTTTTACAATACATAACCCACAGCCCCTATGTTTCCTAAAACCTTGTCTGTGTCTTTCTTCCCCTGCATTGTCCTTGCCTTTCTTTAGCTTTATCAGCTACCCTGTTGAACAATTGGCATTGCCATGCTCTTCAAAATATCACATTAGCACATTATGTAACTCACTTTCAGTGTTCAAGACTGGGTATCATTAACCTTCTGTTCGATATTATGGTTTTAATCATCTGCTAAAACAAACTTTGCATCATCACTTTTAAAACCACTGCCCTAATTTTCTGTGTCACCATTTTACATTACTCTTCATCTCAGTACACCATGTCTTGATAATTCCATAGCAGCTAGTCACCTGGAATGGCACCTGACAGAGAAGAAGTTCTCTTCTTCCTTGTGGTCAATTGAGATCAAAAGGTCTCGATGTCTAGCCCCCATAAGTTACAATGGCTGTCTCATTGTGTTCCTGTGGAAAAACGACATTGAACTCTGGCGCAACCTCTTGAATTTATACAGCTATTAAAAATTAAATATAAATATTACTTCCTCCTAGTTATGCCAGGTTTCTGAGTATATTGAGGTTTGTGTGCACGGCCATTTGTGTATATACACTTGGAAATTTTTTTTTGTGTCTAACTAGTGTTCGGTGGGTGAAGGTGTGTGTGTGGCGAGGTGGGGGGGAGAGATATAGGAGTGTGTGTGCCACTTGTTACCCCTTTTGTGTGTGTAAGAGTGCATGAATCCTGTTGGTAGTGTGTGTGTGTGTGTGTAGGAGTGCATACTCTATGTGTAGGATTGTGTGTTGGCCACCAGCTGTTGGATGGGAGTGTTCTGTTGATTAGAAATGATTGTGTGTACTTAACTATGTATGTCTGGTATTGTGGCTAGCAAGGTCTCTGCATCTTATTAATTAATCAGTTTTGATTTGATCTAAGGAAACTTTTAATTCCTTTGATACATAAAAATTTAAACCTAAAAATTTCTTCAGATGTCCTAATAACTATAAAATGCATCTGTCTCCTTAAACAAAACACAAAACAAACACTATATAAGGCACAAAATTAATCCACCCAAGCAAATACCCCAGACCAGTATGACATTTTAAACTTCAATCAAACAATAAATTGGGTAAGTTATCGCTACAGAAAGCATAAACTGTCATAACCTTCTGTACTATGATCTATGTAGGTGCAAAATGTTTATATTTAGGGACAAACAACTTGTTTTCTAATACCCTAAAGGTTAACAAAATCGTTTAAATGCTTTTAATATTGATACCTATATACAAATGTTTCCCAAATATTAATTTGAACATTCATAAATATATCAATCCGATAAGATACAGAGTCCCATAGACAATAGTAAACCATTGCATTATACACAAGGCCTTGATGCACATTCATTTCTTTGCAATCTTATACAGGCACATGGAAAAAAGAAAAACTCAAAGCTGCACAAGGGGCAAAAGTAACAATTTTGGAGTATGAATCTATTTTGAAAAATTTGCAAGTTTTACAATCCATTTCCCCTTTCTGAACATTAGTCACAAAATACAGTATTTATATCTGGCAGTGAGGTCAGAAATATCCTTGTATATTTAAGTGAATAGATTTTTCATTATAAATGAATCATTTTCTCTTGTTTTCTATCTCATTGCTTTTTAAACAGTGCAACACTAATACCATCACATAGCATTTACATCACAAAATAAACAGCACTTAATGGTCGGTGTTTTTGTTATACAAGCCAATTTACACTTTATTTCGATGAAAAACGTCATTATACCAGTGGATGGGCTTGGTACACGGCTGTACCCAAATACAATACACGTTTCATAATCCTAAATTTTATGATCTTACACAGGTCTAAACAACACAATAAACACCCCCTTCCAAATTGAAATGAATGAATAAGCCAAAAAGCAGCAGAGTTGAGGATTGAGAGGAAAAGAATAAATGTAAGATTCCAATTACTTTATAAATTATTTTTTTATTTTTTTTAAAAAGAGAGAAAAAACAAAACAAAAAATTCACACTACATCACACATAAAATAAACCTCACAATAAATGAAACCTCGGTTTGTGAGCAGAATTTAAAATTTCAGGTCCTGTGTTGCTAGCCATGATTAAAAGATACTCGCTACTGTGAGCCCAGAAGGCCTTTGGAAGTGGTTGGCAATTCTTGGCACTCCAGATGTTTTAGACTACATCTCCCATAATGCTCATACATTCATAATGCTAGCAAAGCAGCAGGTGAGATGTAATCCACAACATCTGGAATGCCAAAGGTTGCCTGCCCCTGGTCTATGCTTACTCACCAAGGATGAATTTCTACTCTGCTGGGCTAAATTTTCACTTAACCAATGGCTGGTGGCAAATTGGAATTTTGAGCCGTGTGTGCATATAGGTAGACCTGAAGATTGGTCACTATAGACCATTCAAGCCCAGTGTATACTTATCTATATTACTGTAGTTATGGGTATAGGGTATAGGGCAAGTATATGATTACTGTCCTTTTGTGATGCTTGCTAATCACTGATCGTATGAAGGTACGCTAACATCAATTTCTCTGGCATAGATTCAATAAAGTGTGTAGAGAGGAAACCTAGAGATGCAAAAAAGTAGGAATAGCTAATGGTCTTTGCCAAGTTCTTACTCTCTTCTTTAGGGGAAATCTTTGCCCGATCCATTTAAAGTCTCATCTGGTTTGCTCCTATTACTGGTTATTTCAGTGTTTCCCTATTACTCTGTATACTGGTTCCAATTTGAATGATGTCTGTGCACATTGTGAGGCAGATGATGGGGGGCTTAGAAAAGACAACTTCAGGACTTTCATACTATCAAAGATGGTCATTTGTTGTGTTGATAAGTGTTACAAAAGGAGGGGGGGCAAATCCCCTTTAACTTATCCAACCCCAACCCCACTAATTTAAATAGGTGTACCATAGGCTTGAACGGTCAGTAGTCTCTTGTCCTTATTTTTACCTATACTCACACACTTTGAGATTTCACTCACGTGTATGTACTGTACTTTATTTTATTTGGTGCATTTTTCTCTATTTTCTCTCATTCTTTATTAAACCTGAACTATAAAATAATAATAAAAAAAAATATTTTGTCAATCCTCAACTCTGCCCCCCTGAGGCTGATTTAAAAATATGCTTTACTATCTTAGGATTTACCCCAGTTGGGTAAGGTAGACATCCATCCTTGTTGTATTGGTCCATTAATGTATTATTTTTATTAAACCTCTTACCCTACACAAACTTTGAGGGGGTTATACGCACACAAAATAGTTTTATTATGTAACATGCGTGAACACTGCACCTGTATTTATATATATTATTTAAAAATAAGCAACCAGACAGTTTACTAGCAGGCAGCTATTACATTAGTGGGTCTAAACTTAAGTGGATATCAGCGTTCTGCGCCAATGTATGCATTCCTTTCTTATTTCTTGACCAAAGTATACCTGAACATCCACACATTTGTGGGTGACAGGTTCACTAGCAATGGTTTCTGCTAGTGTTGGCAGACTTTCCTATGTAGTTGGAGATGGGAAGACATGTTAGACTTTGTTCTATGGTGAAGATTTGGTTTGAGTTACTGCAATTTGCAACACCCAGGAAACCAAGGTAAGCAGTACAAGAGATATATAGATACACACACACACACACACACTTTCCCCAAAGAACACATAAATGAATTGGTGCAATCAGTGTAGACTAGGTAGACATTTGTACAAAGTAATGCACTCACAGGGCTAGAAATCTGTGATTTAATGGCTCACATGTGGGGGAAAAAATTAAGTTTCGACCCATACAGGTCTTTTTCAAGATACATACACTCTCTCCCTCTCACCAGGGTTCAACATTTCCTCTTACCAATGCCGAGTACGGAGTTTAAACAGACACTGTAACGGCTTCATATCTTTGAAGTGTTTATAGTGTCTGGAATCCCTTGGCATCATCCTTCTATTCAGCGTTAAACATTTTTTAATACTAAATTACAATCACCAGCAGCTTATCACCTATGTGCTGATTTAGCTAAAAGGAAGGCAATAGCATGGGCAGCTGGGATTGGCTGAGAGTGTCAGCTGTCCTCTTTCACCCTATCTCAGAGCCCATTGCTGTCATGAATTTGTATGGCTATAAGGAAGGGTGCAACCCCTGCTTTAGCCATAACTTCAGTAGGGGCCGGGTCGTGGGTGGCCAGGGACCCTCATTTAATGTTAATCTGCAAGATGTCTTAATGCTTTATAACCAATTCGCTGAGATGAAATGGTTAGTGCCTATAGTGTCCTTTAAAAAAAATAAACCACGCTTTAAAAAAAAAAAAAAAAAAAATGGTTGCCTTTTCTGCAATGGATTTAAAGTGCTTAACAAAAACATGATTGTTACCCTTTAAAAGTTTAATTATTTTTTTTAACCCCTTAAGGACACATGACGTATGTGACACGTCATGATTCCCTTTTATTCCAGAAGTTTGGTCCTTAAGGGGTTAAATAAACTTTATTGCACAAACTTTATTTTGTAATTAAAAGATTAGAAATGTCTTTACTATGTGTTTTCAGTTGTTCTGCATGTACTTGCATGTCTCCTCCTCCTCTCCCCCCCCATGAATTTAGTTTTATTATTAAATGTTAACTAGATTTCCCCCTAAAACTATGCAGTAACTTTTTTTTTATTTAAATATTGGTACTGTTTGATTCTGTGTATTCAAGTGTTGTTGTTTTTTTTTTCTCCTCCTTCTTTGTTTCATTTATCTGTTTTTTAAAGATGCTGTAAAGCGAAGTAACCCTCCTACAGCTAGTCAAGCCTGTATCCTGCCACCAGAGAAGAGACCCCCAGAGCCTCCTGGTCCACCACCTTTGCCCTCTGCTGCAGAAGACAATGCATCTGATGTGAACCCAGCAGGAAGTCCTGCCCTGCTGCAGCTCTTCTCACAGCAAGAGGTAGAGCCAGACCTCGTGAAGGGTGGCAGAGAGAGGCAACCCCATAGACTGGCTCCAGACGTATCACGAACCCTACCCACCAGGACTTACACTTCAGATGGGTCAGAGGAAGTGTTTAATGCAGGCCCAGATGAGAGAGACTCGGGGCAGCTGCTAGGGGAATGTTCACCGCAAGCACTAGTAAAAAGTAGGACATTCCCAGGACAGCTGGGGGAATCAAGTAGTTACCAGGGAACCGGATCTCTGCAGTTTCCAGGGGACCAAGACCTCAGGTTCACCCGGATTCCTTTGGGATTACATTCTGGCACAGTGCCTCCACCTGGACTAGAGGGGAGCAGTAACAGTTCTCACCACTATCAAGAAGCCAAAATTGCAAACTACAGTGAGTTGGGGTCTGGGACAGCAGCAGCAGGAACAAACCAGGCCTGGGGGGCACCATCTCAGGCATTTAGCAAACCATACCGGGCTCCCACCCGTGTGCCTCCAAGAGGGGGACGTGGAAGAGGTGTTCCTTACTGAAGTCCAGTGACTGTACATTACATTCTCCCTCTCTCCTGCCAGTTTTCCAGCGGGGGGGGTACAAATAAAATGGGGTTGTTGGGGCATGCTGCAACAGTTAAATCAACACAACAATGCAGCAATCTGTTAGCTATATTTAAAGTCTGAAAGTAAAGAAGGACTTGTTTGAAAATGGCTGCATTGCTGCGTCACTTATGTCTACGAATGTGTGGCATCTCTCCAGTCTCATTGGTCGTTTGGCCTGCGTACCCCTCCAGTTTGTAGGTTTTGGTATTTTTTTGTTTTGCTTTATTTTTTTGTTTTTGTGTTTTTTTGTTTGTTTCTCTGGTTTACCCCCTGTGCTCACCCTAGGGCATGTTTGTCCTCCAGTTATTGGAGGAACTGCTTCTACCAGGCGGTTAAAATTCAGACTGCAAAAACAAGGATACTCATTAAATTCCTTTTTGTAACCAGAGGAGATAACAAGGGTTTTCATGTTATAGGCTACTTTGGTGTCTGAATAGGGAATTTTGGGGAACCTGGGGGAACTGTTAAGTAATTTAAAAACCTACAGGAATGCAGCTGGCTGTGTACAAATGTATTTCCTTTTTATTTTAAGTTCTTTTTGGTTTTGTTTTATTTTTTTTCTCTATCTCTCTCAAACTGCTGAACTACATATGTTCCATTTCCTTTCTATAGTTCTTTTATTTTTGAATTTGTTTTCCTTTACAAATACTAAGTCATTTTTGCCCCTAGAAAGAAAAGAAAATGAACACGCAGATGTCCTTTTTGTGTGCATGTGTATCTATATATAGATTTATACGCATACATATGTTTATATATACACACAGTATTTGCCAGAATATAAGAAGCATCCACCTTTTAAAGCAGGTATAAAGGGAAAAATCTATGCCAATTATACGGTTGAATTTGTTTAAAAATAAAAATGCCTGCGTCTTCAAAGTCACTTTTTTTTTTCTTTGTCTTCTGATTATCTGTCTTTCTTATATTCTAAAATAACTTTAGAGTGTGTGTATATAGATATATGGTGGTGTGCAAGTATGTATCTATCTGTATATATAAACACACAGAAAAATGAATTAATTTTTAAGGCTATGCCAATGTGATGCAAACGTTTGTCTTTTTATTTTCATTGAGTGACGCCATAAATATTTGACCTTTTTTTTTTTTTTTTTTTTATTAAAAAAGAAAGTTGTTGAAGATCATAGGCAAATAAAATACAAAACCAGAAAAATATATACCTACTCTCTTATCTGGTAATTAAAACGGTTTGATCATTTCAAAAGCAAAACATTATCCTTGGCAAAGAGAGAAATACATGTTTTAGAAGTGTTCAACTCTTTAGCAACTTTTTTCTGTACTGCATAGTAATAAAACTGTGCTCGATTGAGCTTCTCTCAACAACTTGCTGCAGTGAAAATGGATGACTCAAACGTGAAACCCAAAAGACAAAAAGAAGCCTCCAGCCCAAATAGAAGATTTGTCTGGTACTGACAGGTGACCATTTAAAACATTAAATACAAATGTATACACACACTCTGTAACAGTCTGTGTTTAGCCTTTATGGCTATAAACAGAGTTTTCTTTTGTAAGGATGGGTACAAAAGAAATCTAGAGATAAGATATTTTGATCTCATACAAAAGGAGATTGAATATGTTTGGGGTTATTTTCTAAACTAAGAACCATTGGGAATGCAAAGTGAATTTCAAAGTTAAGGCCAAAGTATCCAAATTGGGGGGAAAATATCTGTTTCCAGTTTGGTTGCTTTGGCTTTAAATTCACTTTGAACTCTGGGCAATTATCACTGTTAGTGAATAACCCCTCTGTTTTATTAAATTGGATTATTGCGTTGTACACTCCACTATCCTATTTCAAAGGCATTTCTGCATTCCATTGCAATGAATTCATCCTTTTTATGCCTTGTATAATGTTGTCCTGGAGTCCAAACATTCTTTCTTTTTTTTGTGCAAAACATTGCATATTTTATTAGTAACAAATCTACAATCAGGATTAATTGAAATAACAATAGATTGATACAAGGTAAGAAAACGGTTTTATATTTCACAAATTGATGAGTGCTAGACCCTAGAATTAATATGAAAAAGAAAAGCGGACTGACCATTTGGTATTAACGTAACAAAATGCAGCAATGCGGCTCTGTAGACAAAAGCAGACTGTGTCCACTCTTCAGAGTCTGTGAAACCTGCTTTTATAGGTACTAGGAATGTAGAAGGCACCACAACTTCCTCAGTCCACTGACGTAACCATGGTCGCAGGATCCCTCACCTAGCAAACTCCTCAAACTGCCAAAACAGGCTCTCTAACCAGAGTCCGGAATTATGTCCCTTGGTTCACACACCACAACGTCCCATGAGGCAGCACGTTAGCACTGTCATGGAGGAACTTGCATAATAGGTACTGAATTCTCTATTCCAAGCAGAATATAACATGGTATATTTATTTTATGTACATGCAAGTCTGTAGATACGCCTATAGAGGTTTATCTTGCTGTAGAGGCTTTCCAGAATGACAAGTCATTGAAAATACAACCAACCTCCATTAATTGGTTAACAGGTTTGCTCTGTTTCCTCCATGAATTTGGCCTCCAGTTCTGCCCATGGGTTCTCTAACATGGATGGATGGTAATAGTAACTGATGTCTTTTTTATGCGAGTTTTTCTTCGTGGAGTGACCCTGTAAAAATTTTAAAAATGGTTTGGATATGTTAGTGTTATGGATGATCCTGAGATTAAGAATCACATGAAAAATGTTTTAACACAAAACCAATTAGAATTCTCAGGTAAACCATAAGAGTATACAGAGCAACGATGGTCAACCTTGGCACCTCAGATGTTTGTGAGCAATATGTCATACCAGTCCTGAGACTAGACGACATAGTAAAATGGAGTTTACAAACATCTGAGGTGCCATGATTGTCCATCATTGCCCGTGAGGGTGTTTTAAAAAAAAAAAAAAAAAGTTATGCCCTAGTTTTTATTTACTTTATTCTCGATTCCCCCCTAAGTAGCCACCTGCTTAGTACTCATGGTCTACAAGACTTTTATGGCTATTTACTACACTTCTAATTGTATGTTTCCCAACAGTCACGGCTTTAGTTGTAATGTGAAACTCTTTGCCCTGTCCTGCCGTCACTGGTTTGCCTCATCTGGTGACACTACCAACCATTAGTCACTGCATGAGAGCATCATTGGCACATCCACTATACAACAAAATAACAACTGGCTTCCAAAATGTCAGCCTCAATAAGCTGAGATGGGGGGGGGAGACCATCTCTGATTTAATTGATCAGATGTAAAGATTTTCAATAACCAATCTAAGTCTAGGTACTAAATTAGATACTCTGTCCTGGGGTTTACCATTTTTATGCATTCTAAATGTGCAAATACAAAGTTAAAATTAAGAAAAATATAATCGCATTTAAATTTGTTTGCTACAAACTACAAGGCTGTGTAGCTTTCTAAAACAAGCTTGTACCAAACCACAAGTAGTAAACATACCTAAACAGAATAAACAGTAGTAAACATACCTAAACAGAATAACTTTAACAGGGCTGCAGGGTTTGATACAAACTGTAGGAGTTTCTTGGACTATATATATATATATATATATATATATATATATATAATTGTATTATTATTATTAATAATATCGCCATTTGTATAGCAACAACAGATTCCGTAGCGCTTTACAATATTACGAGAGGGGGGGATTTAACTACAAATAGGACAATTACAAGAAAACTTACAGGAACAATAGGTTGAAGAGGACCCTGCTCAAATGAGCTTACAGTCTCTCTTGTTTTAGTTGCACTGTTATCGATTTCATCCACTAGTAGCCGACCTGTATTTATTATATACGAGCTGGTTTTAAAGTGTCAATTAAGTACTAGAATTTAAGGATTGCCATTAACCACACGTATTCTGACTGGGAGACGGGTGAGAATTATGGGCAACTGGAAAAAGTTGTTTAACGGACAAATTCATCAGCCACGTGTCTTAAAAAAAAAAACAACAACCAACAACTAGATGTTACTAGATCATTAATTGCTATAGCTTTGTGTAGAGTGGGGGTTCCTAAAATGTAGATCCTTTTTAAAGGCAGAGAAAGCATTATGGAAGATTGGATTTGAAAACATCCAGGGTACTACCTTTTAGGCGCCTGTGGTCCAGACCATCATTGGCTAACACGATAGACAACTACATTTTAGTAAAAGCGACCTGACATGAAATATATAGTACAAAGGCATCTACAATGACATGGGTTACCACTGCTGGTAGGTACATAGTAACAACAACAACAACAAAGTATTTAGACAGGAAAGGTACATTCAGATTACTCTGGTTTCCAAGTACGTCCCGTATATGGGAATAAAGCACACTAAGAAGCTAATAAAATGCCTCACCTGAGAGAATCTATTTCTGTGAGGTCTGTAATATGGTTCTGGCCTCTGATGGTAAGATGGATATTGGGGTGTGCCATAAGTTGAACCCAATGTCTGCTGATGATTTTGCCGTGTTTGTTGTTGCCAATAATAGTTGTTTGTAGACCAGTGCCTTTGGTAATGCATAGATCCACTAAGGTTATTGCAGTGATGGTTGGAAGGGTCTCCGTGCCTTAGTCTTCCATTTCTATTTTGCCATTGGGGTGGTGATGCATGCCATGTTTTTGGAGTGTGGGGATTTTTTCTGAGAAATCGTGGTGGGTTTTGTACAAATTCAGGAGCTTGAGGATGTTCCCAACATAGAGGCATTGTGGAATCGCTGAGAGAGAGAGAGATTTTCATGAAATTAAGTTACAAATGTATATCTAATATTAAAAAAAAAAAAAAAAATGTTGAACCATACTGCTATATATCTTGACATTTGCAAGTTATTAGATAACGTGACAGTTTCACAACCCATATAATGTGTGATCCAGCCAGCCATAGAATAGAGAAATTTACACTCTTATATTAACAGAAATTTATACTTGTACAAAGAAACATGAAAAACAAATTCCAATTATATTTTCTTCGATGGTATATCTACTAATTTGTTCTTGGATTCCAATATCTGCAGATCTAGTATCTGCAGCTACTGGAAGCCCTCCCCTTCTTCCCTAGCACTGACATTCTACGGCTGTCCAATCACAGACTTCTCAGTGAGCTGTATATCTGAATGACCGCCATGGAGGTGTAACAACATTCATTTATAAAAGTTTTTATTGAAATTGTCAATTTTATAAAATAAAAATGAGGACACCCTCTTCATACATAAAGCAGTTCAGAAACCTAAGAAAAGCTTTGTTATTTGGAGTGATCCTTTAAGGATAATTTTTAAATGATAAACACATGATAAAGATACAGAATACAAATCTATTACCAGGCCTGGCATGAAACATCCTGAGAACTTAGCTAATAATATAGGAGATGGAAAATGTTAGAGAGATATTAAGTATGTGACTTACCTGCAGTTATAAAGCCTTCTCCTTGCTGTGCTGGTCTTGAGATTCTGGTAGTATTTGTGTCTTTGGGGTCAGTATTTAAGAGTAAGTGGGAGGGACATGTAAATAGAAAGACAATAGATCTCTAAATAAGTTTCTTATACACACTGAGAGTAATTTGCAATTCATACTGTAATAGTGTGACTGCTCACACAAAAACATTTACATATTATCAAATATACAAAACACACGAAGCCATGTTGAAACTTAATATACATAAACATACAGGAAGTCAAAACTACCAAAAACCTGTACAATGCTTAAAGTTCTCAAAATAGAATCATATGTTAATTTAATTAACTTGTCGTAAACAATTCAAAGGGGATCTGTGGGTTTAATGTCTTGTTATTGTATGGAAATTATTCAACAGTACATTAACATAAATCTCAGTAACTTGCTAACAGTTAATCTTTTACTAAATATGTGATAAATAAAAAATGTCTGACATTTTACATTTCTATGAAATGCTAAAACTTAATATACATAAACATACAGGAAGTCAGAGCTACCAAAACCCTAAACAATGCTTGATGTCACACAATTATGTATCTGATTATCATAAAGTATATTCAATACTTGTTCAAACCTCAGGGTGAAATAAAACATTCGTCATCTCTAAATTGAAAAAAAATATTACGTCAGAGTTGGGTAATGTGTATAAACCTGGACAAACATGAAAACTTAAGCTGGTGCGGCTGTGCACTGGCCCTAAAGTGATGCCGGTGTGCCAATGGTCACAGGGGTCATCAAGGCGGTTGGGTGCTGTGGATTGACCGTGGTAGTTACACCACTGCTCAAGCCTCACCGACAGTCCAGGTTTTGTCAGTAATTACCCTGAAACATAATTGGAAAATGCCTAAATTCTGGACTGCTGAGCGTTAAGGACTGAATTTTGAATCAAAATAATTGGCACAAAGATATGGAAGGGCCTGGGGACGGGGTAATTGAGACACATGGAAAGCTGAGGGGCTGAGATATGGGGTTGCAGGGTCATTTTTGCAATTGTTTTTTAATTTATAGGGCACTATGGTTTGAGATGATGCTTTTGGTGATTTGTGTGTAGGGGGGATAGAGTGTGTAATGTGAGGCTGAAGGTAAAAATTTTATAATTATTATTTAACTAGTTTATTCCTCTCTCTTTGGCTTACATTGGACCCGGGCAGCGGGAGTGCTGATCCCTAGTGGTCCTTTTAGTTAGGCACCTTCTCTGCACCTCCAGCTATACAAACTGAAGGGAAAGTATCAGTAATGTAACCTTGGGCAATACTTTGATACACATTTGGGAGCAATTCATTGCTTTATAGAGGACTGGCTGGTGAAGGACTTCTTTGAGCTCCCCACTGGCCACAGAGCTCCTTTTCAGAACTGGTGCTTAGGTACCGTCACCCTAATGGAGCCGGCAAGGGAGATCCTATGAGCTCCCTGCTCGGTTTTGGCCCATGGGCATCGTAGCCAACCGGGCATTTGCCCAATGGCCAAGTCATGCCTAGTCAGATGTTTACTGGATTTGCTATATTTATATATACACAGTATTTGCCAGACTAAAAGGTGCATAAAACTTTTTAACCCCTTAAGAACGGCGGGCGTTCTATGTCGTCCTTTTTGGGGCGGTCCTAAATACTGGCGGGCGGCATAGGACGTCCCTGCCATTGCCCTGATGGAGGTCGCGACCCTGGGGTCTGCCTGGGAGCTTAGGCAGACCCCTTTGCCCAATCCAGCCCCCCCCAGGCCATGTGATCGTGGGGTCATTGCGATCACATGGCCGGAATAGCCGGCTTATGCAGTGCCTGCAGGGGGCCTTTCTGAGCTCTCAGGCAGTCTCTCTAATGCCTGCAATATTTGTTTATAAAGTTAATCACAGTTAAGAAAAAGTAAATAAAAGTAATTGGATCATATATATATATATATATATATATATATATATATATATATATATGATCCAATACTTTTATATGCACATACACATACATAAACCATTAATAAAAGTGTATTTTAATATTAAATACACATGGAATGACATCAATTATATTTAACCCCTTAAGGACCAAACTTCTGGAATAAAAGGGAATCATGACATGTCATGTGTCCTTAAGGGGTTAAATATATATATATATATATATATAAAATAAAAATAACCAATAATTAAATTGAAAAAAATAAATTTTACAAAAATAAGTTAACCGTTTTAATTTGTTCTAACTGTATTTTGATATTAATATACATATATATATTAAATTCAAAATACATTTAGAATGCCATTATAAATACACATATGTTTATAATTTTTTTTGGGGGGGGGGGGGGGGATTACTTCATATTAGACAACAGAGCAAAGTGTCTTGTACTTTAAACTCAAAGAATTTAATGCATTGTTTAGCAGATATACCTGTTAAATGTTATCATTTAACAAGTCCATCTTTTCGCATTCATCTCCTTCTCTTCATTTAGGTTGAGGATGACATGATATTATACATTATCTTATCTAGTATTTAGATTTACATTCTAATTCGGCTGTTTTAATAACTGTCATTGATACTAATGGTACAATGTTTAGCAACAGTTGCTGTTGATCAAATGTTACAAATGTTATTATAATGCTTTTCAGTGGCCATATATAACTCAATTACAACATCTCATATAAACCACACATTCAATTTTATTAAAGACCCGGAGGCTCCTATTATGCTGCACTCTTTCTTTATTTCCCTCAGCAGCAAAGAAACATTATTGAAAAAAAACATTAGAAACAGATCTGCCTTCAAATAGGCAATGTCCGCCTAGCAACATGATCATCCAATCAGCGTCATCCTTTCCATATAGCTGGTGGAGCGTTGATGACCATTTCCTCTTTCTTTGCTGCTTTCCCTCAGATAAGTACAACTCTCTCAGCTTCTGGCTGTGGAATCTGTATTTGTGTATGATTACATGCTAATTATATATATATTGATTGCTTCTCATACATATTGATCGCTAGTATACATAAAAAAAATATTTTACCTATTTATTCATGTTCCACATATGACTTTAGCTTGTCAGAAACTATTCTGTCCTTTTCTGTATTTGCCCACAGTTTCTTTGATATTTGTTACTCCCTAGGATTCAACAAATCCTAGGGAGGTTTTCTCTGTGAAACCGCCGCGGTTCCCGGCACTATCTTGATCAGCCGCGCATGCGCACCACGTCAGGGACGCCTCCGGCGGCCATCTTGCGGTTCGGCTGCTGTGTCCGCGCTCGGAATTTCATTAACCGAGCGCGGTAAACAGCCGTAACCAACGACAAATACAAGCGCTGGCTGAGCCACATATTCTTCTGCCGCCTCGCGGCAAACGTTTAAACCCACAATAACCCACAATAAGCTTCAATTCAGCCGGAATTTCACCGGCGGCCATTTTAAACGGCGCTTTCGCGCCCTTTTCCTCCGTGACACGCCCACTCCGTCCCTTGAATCGGAGTTGGTGTCCAGTGTTGTGGCGGACGGTCCCCCCTTCTACCTGCTCCCAAACTTTTCATAAATAATCTAGTGAGTACTATCAAACTGCCTGCTTTTGCTAAATATAATCTGTGTTCTAAAGGTCCGTTGCTGGGTTACTTAACCTTGCCATACCACTTGTAATAAATTTGCCTATACCAAATTGCCTGTTCTTTGTTACCAATATGCAGTCCTCTAATGACTTGCCTGGTCCCTCAGGGACACAAGCTAACCCTCCCACTGTCTTGGGTATTCCCCCTGTAGCTTCTGGGGATGAGGTGGATTTCCCAGCATCAGAGGAAATCCAAGCCATCATGGATACCACTGTTTCCAAATCTGTATCCAAAGCCTTGGCATCTGCCATGGACATTATGTCCTCCTCTATCTCCAAATCTTTTACCCAAGCATTACTACAGGCCCAACTCATGGTCCCTCCGACTGCTACGTCAGTCGTGATACAATCCGTTTCTCAACCCCCACGCCCCGGCCGCAAAGCCTCGGCAAAAGTCAAGCACTCCTCCAAACTAGTGATGGACAGCATAACACCTGTCATGGATGGCGCGAATATTGAACCACCGCGCAAAAGAGCCTCTAGCCGGGCAAAAACGGCTAGACACTGATACTACTGAGTCAGAGCTCAGTTCAGATGAGGAGAGTGCCCCCACCCTAGACTCAGATCAGTCTAATGACTTATCCGACTTAGATTCGGAGTACGAAATGGGAAAGGAGCGTAATCCCTCCAATAAAATACCCACCACTGGCATGCCCAGTTCGGACTTAAACAAAGAGGGTAAAATACTTGACCCACAGGGTGAACTGTTATTCGAACCCGACGATTTACGGCACCCCCGCTCTGCGGAATGGTCACCGGCTGAGCATGTGGCGCAATATGTCGCATCTCGGGTCCGTAAGCCTTTGGACAAGGCAACACGTAACAAGCTAAGGGCCGAATGCCCACGTCCCACCATGCCAGACGAAGTCTGTGAGACACCCCAGGTGGACCCTAAAATCATACAATAAAGTAAAAGTAAAACCAATTGGAAACCTAAGAGAGGGCTAGACTTCTCCCTCTATAATTGTCAAGATTACGTCTTGGATATTTTAGGTCCTGCAACCAAAATTTTCGAAGCCGTGGAGGAATCCTTGGCGCACGATGAAGCCTTAGATCGCCTCACTATTAGAGGTTGGATTCAAAGAGTGATATGCCTTATAGGCAATGCCAATACGGCCCTGGCTA
Source organism: Pelobates fuscus (assembly GCF_036172605.1). NCBI lineage: Eukaryota > Metazoa > Chordata > Amphibia > Anura > Pelobatidae > Pelobates > Pelobates fuscus. Next base: position 266,827,891 of record NC_086322.1, on the reverse strand, counting down.
CAGAGCGCAGTAAATCTATCTTAATTAAAATAGAACCCAAACTTGTAAATATGGCCATTACTGAGCCAGGAGCCCAAGCAAAAGGGTATCTTTTTGGAGAGTCTTTTGTAAAAGACCTGGGCTCCTATGTCAAGACATTCACAGCCTTGGACAAGGTACAATCAAATCAAAAACGGGTGTTCCACCCAAAGGTTTTTGGTGGGGCCGGCAGAGCAAGGGGCCGTCTGTCCGGCAGACTCAGTAGAGGTTCGCGCCTGAACCGAGGCTCCTATATGGGGAGAACCCCCTTCCCCGATCAGAGGTCCGCTCCAACCTTCTTCCCCCAACGAGGCAGACCTTGGTTGTCGAGAGGTGCACGAGGCTCTCCTTCCGGAAGACGTCCTTACGGTAAGCTACCTTTCTCAATTTTCTTCACATGTGGCGATAGGGGGCAGACTCACACATTTTTCCCATGTCTGGGCTCTAATTACATCAGATGTTTGGATTCTCAGGGCAGTCCAAGGATATCTCATAGATTTTGTATCCCTGCCCACTCAGCTCTCCCCACCCAGGGAGATTACTTTTTCCCCAATAGACACGACCCTCGTCTCCGAGGAAGTTCGAGATTTGGCACTCAAAGGTGCTATTCAAGAAATCCCAATGTATACCCCGGGTTTTGTTAGCAACCTATTTATTGTCCCCAAAAAAGGGGGCGGATCCCGCCCGGTTATCAATCTCAAACATTTAAACACCTACGTAGCCTACCATCACTTCAAGATGGAAGGCATCCATTGCCTACGAGATTTGCTCCAGCCAGCGGACTGGATGGTCAAACTCGACCTAAGAGACGCGTACCTCACAGTACCCATTGCGCAGGCGCACCAAAACTTTCTGCAATTCACATGGCAGGGAAGGAAATGGCTGCCTTCCCTTCGGGCTCTCTTCCGCACCTTGGTGTTTAACCAAGCTCATGAAGCCCGTTATCGCGCTACTACGCAGTCGGGGGATTCGTCTAATCATATACTTAGACGACATCCTGCTGTTATCCCAGTCAATATCACTACTCCATATTCACCTCGGTTGGACCACAACCTTGCTACAGAATTTGGGCTTCATTATAAATTGGGAAAAGTCCATCCTAGTCCCCACTCAACAAATAGAGTTCCTAGGACTCCTGGTGGACTCAGAAACGCAAACATTGCATTTACCAACCTCCAAGATGAGAAATATCAAGAAAGAGATAAGACGAGTTCTTACCTTTCCGCAAATATTGCTCAAACACCTGGCCAGAGTGATTGGGCTTCTAGCGGCCTCCATACAGGCCATATTTCCGGGCCCCCTTTACAGAGCCCTGCAGCACTTACAAGCGTCACACCTCAGAGGCGGCGCCTCATACGAGGAGACACTGACTCTAGACGCAGAAGCGAAAAAAGAACTCCAATGGTGGCTCCTACACATGGAGGCGTGGAACGGCAGAGCCATCTTCAGCTCGGCCCCAGATGTAGTCATCGAGTCGGACGCGAGTTCTTACGGTTGGGGTGCACGCTGCGGAGATATCTCCACAGGCGGACGATGGTCGGAAGCGGAATCCAGGCTCCATATAAATTGCTTGGAACTCCTAGCAGGATCCTTTGCGATTCGCAGCCTCTCCCCGACACTGTCCCAGTGTTCAATCCTACTGAAGATGGACAACATATCGGCTGTCCGTTATATCAACCACCTCGGTGGCACAAGATCCAAAGTTCTAGCGAATTTGTCTCGAGATTTTTGGCAGTTTTGTCTGCAACACAACATGACGGTCAAGGCGGAATATTTGCCGGGGTTATGCAACACTACGGCAGATTGGTACTCCCGCCACCTGCGGGACTCCAGTGACTGGCACCTCGATCCCCAAATCTTCCAACGCATTTGGGATCTGTGGGGCCCTCTGGCAGTAGACTTATTTGCCTCTCGCTTGAACTCCCAACTCCCGACCTTCTTTAGTTGGAGGCCAGACTCCACGGCCACGGCTACGAATGCATTCTCACAAGACTGTATCCCTCGTTGCCTCCTCCATCTACGGCGCCACTTGGGCTGCCTGGTTATAATAACCCCCCTATGGCCATCGCAACCTTGGTTCCCCACTCTGCTGGAGATGACCGTAGATCATCCACGACTCCTCCCGGATGCCCAATCTCTCCTGCGGGACCCCGATGGGAACCCCCACCCCCTGATACTTCAGGGTCTCCTCCGCCTCATGGCGTGGCTGATTTCCGGGGACCCTGGACTCTACGACTTCTCGAGGGCGCATGGGCACCCGGCACGAGACAGTCTTACAAGTCTGCTTGGTGCGCATGGGATGGTTGGTGCGTGGCACGGGGTGTGGATCCCCTATCAACTCCTGTGACAACTGTCCTGCAATTTTTGACCTCCCTCTATGATAACGGGAAAGCGTACAGAACGGTAAACCTCTACCGATCAGCGATCTCAGCCGGCCATACCGGCATTGACGGGGTTCCGATAGGACGACACCCATTGGTTTGTCGCCTTCTACGAGGCATCCGCTTCGCAAGGCCACCCTTACCTCGCTATTCCTCCCTATGGGACGTCTCCCTGGTACTAACATTCCTGACTAGGTGGCCAGGCAACGAGTCTCTATCCTTAAAACAACTCTCAGCTAAACTAGTTATGCTGTTGTGTCTAGTCTCAGGCAAAAGAGTGTCAGATGTTCGAGCTCTCGATGTCAATGCCCGATCCTTCACCCCAGAAGGAGTCGTCTTTGACATCTCACGGAGGACGAAATCGTCCTCCAGATCGGTCCTGTATCCAGCGTTTCCCACGACACCGATCCTCTGCCCAGTAGCATGTCTTAGGGCATACGAAGCTCGTACTGCACCCCTCCGGATGGGGTCGGACCCCCAACTCTTCATATCCTTCCGTAAACCGCATGCTCCAGTATCCTCTCCTACCTTGGCCCACTGGGTCAAATGGATCATGTCCTTGGCAGGTATTGATACCTCCATATTCTCTCCTCATTCAGTTCGCGGGGCCATGGCCTCCAAAGCCTCAATGGCGGGTTGTCGCTTGGAAGATATACTGAAGGCGGCTGATTGGTCCGTAGAATCTACTTTCCGTAATTTCTATTTCAAACCAATCCAGCATTTCGCAGAAGCCGTGATATCACAGCTTTGAAATAGCATAATAGGAGCCTCCGGGTCTTTAATAAAATTCAAGGATTTTACAATTATCATGACGGAAAGTCATGATTTTAGTAAAGACACGGAGGCGAGTATTATCCCACCCACCCTCGGACGGCTCAATGGTGGGTCGAGGTAAGTCTTGGAACTCTCCAAGGTAAGTTCAAATTGACAATAGTGATGTCATCACATATCTACATCACTCTAGAACACTATATAATGATGGGACTTTATTGTCACTGTTGTCCTCAGATTGGTAGTTGCCTCTTACTACTGTTATGAAGGTTATCACTGTTTACTCAGGCATTTAGAGCTATATATATGCGGACAACCCATAACTTTCAAGAAATTACCATATTTCTCTTGTTTCTTTAGCGTGACCTGGTTAAAAGACCTCCTGGAATCACATGCTTTGTTAAGAATCGTTTGGTTTACTCTGGTTTCCTGTTCCGAGTTTGAGTTTCTTCGGGAGTCGCAAGAAAGAAAGAGGAAATGGTCATCAACGCTCCACCAGCTATATGGAAAGGATGACGCTGATTGGATGATCATGTTGCTAGGCGGACATTTCCTATTTGAAGGCAGATCTGTTTCTAATGGTTTTTTTTCAATAATGTTTCTTTGCTGCTGAGGGAAATAAAGAAAGAGTGCAGCATAATACTCGCCTCCGTGTCTTTAATAAAATCATGACTTTCCGTCATGATAATTGTAAAATCCTTGAATTGTTGTTGGTAGCGGAATGAATCTAACCGTTATGGTGTTATTTTTCAAGGGACATCTATTACTCTGTGATTTTTCTGCAAATTGAAAAAATAGTTACCTATTTAATATGTCTTGATCATACCACTACAACGATCTCTATATTGGGTAAATAGTTGTATATATGCAGGGCCGTCTTTAATATGAATAGGACCCTGGGCAAAGAATTTTGTTGGGCCCCCTCGGCCCTGCGACCCTCTCAATCCACCAACCCCCCAATTACGCCCAACCCCCAATCACACTGACATATTGACACATACACACACACAGACATATTAAAACATTCACAGATACATACTGACACACACATACACATACTGGCAGACATATTGACACACATTCAGACATACTGACACACACACACACACACAGACGCACATACATACACACACAGACACATACACTGATAGACTTATTGACACACACACAGACATGCTGATACACACACGCATACTGACATACACACAGACACAGTGACACACACAGGCATACTGACATACACACAGACATACTGACACACACAGACAGACATACTAACACACACACATACACAGACACATACACTGACAGAAATACTGACACACACACGCAGACATACTGACACACACACAGACATACTGACACACACACAGACATACTGACACACACACAGACATACTGACACACACACAGACAGAAATGCTGACACACACACACACAGACATGCTGACACACACTGACAGAAGTATTGACACACACACACACAGGCATGCTGACACACACAGGCATGCTGACACACACAGGCATACTGACACACACACAGACAGACATACTGACACACACACACAGACAGACATACTGACACACACACAGAAATACTGACACACACACACAGACACAGACATACTGACACACACACACAGACATATTGACACACACACTGACAGAAGTATTCACACACACACACACACTGACAGAAGTATTGACACACACACAGACATAATGACACACACAGGCATACTGATATACACACACAGATACACTGAAACACAGACAGACAGACATACACACACAAACATACTGACATACATTTAGCCACCCTCCAACCACCCTTACCTTTTCTGGAGGGTGGTTTCCCTGGGGAACAGTGGCAGGCTGAGGCAGTTGGGAGTTCTCCTCTTAAACTCCCCTCCTCCCTGCCTTTCTCCTCCTGTGCGGCTCTGATCTCCGGTGGGAGGAAGTGACGCGCGGCACTCACTTCCTCCCAGCTGGCTGACGAACAGGAAGGGGCCTGGTCGCGCTGTAAGCGTAACAGCGCCCGACCGGGCCCCTGCTGACACATGTCCACCGGGTGGCCCTTAGTGCATGGGCCACCCGGGGGCCCTCTTTAGCATGCGGGATGGTGCGGCTCTGTGCAGCCGCACCACCGGGTCCAAGGGGGGCTGCCCAAATCGCGGGGCCCACGGAGCAGCTGCTCTGGGCCCCCCAGGAGCAACTGGGCCCGGGGCAGCTGCCCCGTTTGCCCCGCGCTAAAGACGGCCCTGTATATATGTATATAATTGTTTCATATCCTAATTTTCGTGTATTTTCCACTTATTCAATTATTCACTCCTGAGGAATATGTTAATTATCACACTGATGATGTTTTTTGAAAAAAGACGTCATGAATGACATCACTCAATCTCGTTTTCATTTTTTCACCCTCCAATGAATTTATAACAATGCATATTTAAATAAGATGACTTAAACTGTTTAATTGTTAAATGTAAAAAATAATCCAGGCACTCCAACGAATTCCAAAATGTAGGCAATTTTATTTGGAACCAGGAGCTACACAGCAACGTTTCAACCCCTTGGGGCCTTTGGGTCGAAACGTTGCTGTGTAGCTCCTGGTTCTAAATAAAATTGCCTACATTTTGGAATTCGTTTGAGTGCCTGGATTATTTTTTACATTTAACAGTTCTACATTTGGTTGATTTTGGTACTGGGACTTGTCCGTTGGAGCACCCTGGATTACTTGACGAAGGGTTGAGTGCACTTCCACTATTTATCTATATTTACACTGTTTAATTGTCTTGAAAAAAGTCAGGTTGGACTGAAACGTCGACACTTTGTATTTGAACATTGATGCTATAATAACAAGCACTATTTGAAATATCTGTAAGTGCTCTCTATCAAGACATCGTATATACTAAGGTCGGAGATTGCACTTAGGCCATAACAAGACTGGGAGCAGTGAGTGCAGGACATGTGGAATTTATGGAATATAAATAAAAATAATAATAATAATAATAAAAAAATATATATATATATATATATATATATACACATATACATATATATTTAAATTCTACAAATATATTTATATAATATTTTTACATAATCAAGTCATTTTATTAATTACAATTTGAGGGACCTGCCTGACAACCCAGGCTAAAAGTCCAGAGAATTTAGCTGGCAAGCCCTATATTTAACCCTGTAACTTTCTAGGACACCATAAAACCTATACATGGGGGGGTACTGTTTTACTCGGGAGACTTTGCTGAACACAAATATTTGTGTTTAAAAGCAGTAAAACATATCACAACGATGATTTCGTCTGTAAAAATGCAGTTTTTTGCATTTATCATACACAAACGGTACTTCCACTGACGATATAGTTGTTGTGATACGTTTTGCTATTTTTAAACACTAATATTTGTGTTCGGCGAAGTCTCCCAAGTATAACAGTACCCCCCATGTACAGGTTTTATGGTGTTTTCAAAAGTTACTGAGTCAAATATAAGGCTTGAGTTTCTTTTTTTCATATTGAAATTCGCCAGATTGGTTATGTTGCTTTTGAGAGCGTATGGTAGCCCAGGAATGAGAATTACCCCCATGATGGCATACCATTAGCAAAAGTAGACAACCCAAGGTATTGCAAATGGGGTATGTCCAGTCTTTTTTAGTAGCCATTTAGTCACTTAGGTCATCGCTGGAGTTGAAACACAGTTCTTTTTTTTGTGCAAAACATTGCATATTTTATTAGTAAGAAATCTACATAAATGTTTAACTTAAATAACAATGGATTGATACAAGGTAAGAACACAGTGCTTTATATTTACAAAAATGTTGAGTAGTAGAACCTAGAATTAATATTTTAAAAAGACTGGCAAATGGGTATTTATGTAAAAAAAAAATTATCCAATGTGTGAGTTCATATTTCAGAGTCCATGAAAACTGCTTCCATTGGTACTGGGAATTAAGTACAACAACCTCAATGAATTGGATAATGAATGTATACACCACTCTCAAAAATGTCCACGTTCTCTCCGTGTGGGAATAATGAGTTTATCAGTGTACCGGTCAATCTGTCAGAGACAGGTTTGCTCTGTTTTCCTCCATGAATTTGGCCTCTAGTTCTGCCCATGGGTTCTCTAACATGGACGGACTGTAATAGCGACTGACGTCTGTTTTGTGTGAGTTTGTGTTTTTTTTCTTGGGGTGACCCTGTAATAATAAAAATGGTTTGAACATGTTAGTGTCATGGATGAGTCTAAGATACAGAGTCACATAAAAAGTGCTGAAGGTTCCAGATTTTCTCTAGAAAACAAACCAATAGACTGCACCTTACAGAAACCTAGGTCCAAACAACAGCAACCGTAGTGTGTGTATGCGTATATATATATATATACACATACACACATATTCTGACAGAGAGATAATGGAGCTTTATGGGCAACTGGAGCCAAGTTATTTAAAGTTGATCAGTCAATTTCAGGGGCAGATTTGCATGGGTTCTGGTGGCTGCACGATGCAGGGGAGGTGAGCTTTTCTTATCTCCGGCTGTCCCTCGTGGTCGTCACCATCTTCATGCCGCAGGTTTCATGAGCTCCTGGCACTTCAGCTGTCAGAAGCTTAGAGAGTACAACACTATGATCCATGGAAAATCCTGCGGGTCCACAGTATCCTCCATAGAGAGAGCCTGAATCCCAGAGCCATCATTTGTGACACCTGCTCGGATTGGGCAAAGATTGAAAGAGGATCTCCGTCTTTTGGCAACTTTTTCTCAACCTCAGGCTTTACCATAAGACAAAGTAGTCCCTACTTTTTCTTATAAAATCTTTGGATTGCAATGGAATTTTAATGATATTCCAACACAGTCTTAATCAGCATTTCATAAAGATTCTATTTTATAAAATACTGAGAAGTGACAGATCTGTTTTAACAGACAGATTTCTAACAGACAATATGGCTTTTCTATAGACCTACAAAGCATCATGGAAGATGTAGTCTGAAAACCTCTAAGGGACTATCTTTTAGGCACCTCTGGTCCAGACTATTAATAGCTAACGTTGACATGACAGATAACTACATTTTAATAAACGCTAACTGACATGAAATATATAGAACAAAGGCATCTACAATGACATGGGTTACCAGTGCTGGTATATGGGAATAAAGCTGGTCAATTCAACACTAAGGAGTCAATAAAATGCCTCACCTGAGAAAATCCATTTCTGCGAGGTCTGTAATATGGTTCTGGGCTCTGATGGTAAGATGTATATTGGGGTGTGCCATAAGTTGAACCCCATCTCTGCTGATGATTTTGCCGTGTTGGTTGTTGCCAATAATAGTTGTTTGTAGACCAGTGCCTCTGGTAATGCATAGATCCACTAAGGTTATTGCAGTGGTGGTTGGAAGGGTCTCCGTGCCTTAGTCTTCCATTTCTATTTTGCCATTGGGGTGGTGATGCATGCCATGTGTTTGGAGTGTGGTGATTGTTTCTGAGAAATGGTGGTGGGCTTTGTACAAATTCAGGAGCTTGAGGATGTTCCCAACACAGAGGCATTGTTAAATCACTGGTTTATCTGAGTAGAGAGGTATTTAGATGTAATTAAGTAACACATTTATATCTAATATATACATTTTTTTATGTTTAACCTTACTGCTATATTTCATGACATTTGCAAGTTATTAGATAACGTGACAGTTTCACAACCCATATAATGTGTGATCCAGCCAGCCATAGAATAGAGAAATTTACACTCTTATATTAACAGAAATTTATACTTGTACAAAGAAACATGAAAAACAAATTACAATTATATTCTCTTGGTATATCTACTAATTTGTTCTTGGATTCCAATATCTGCAGATCTAGTATCTGCAGCTACTGGAAGCCCTCCCCTTCATCCCCAGCACTGACATTCTACGACTGTCCAATCACAGACTTCTCAGTGAGCTGTATATCTGAATGACAACCATGGAGGTGTAACAACATTCATTTATAGAAGTGTCTATTTCTATTGAAAGTGTCAATTTTATAAAATGAAAAAAGGGGGACACACTCTTCATACATAAAGCAGTTCAGAAAGCTACATTTTTACATTGAATATATATAATTTACTTATATATATATATAATGTGATCATGATATTATTTTTAACATGGTAAAGATACATTAATAAAAATCTATTGCAAACATGAAAAAAATCTGAGAATTTACCAAATTGTACAGGAGATGGAAAGAGTTAGAGAGATATTAAGTGTGTCACTTACCTGCAGGTAGAAAGCCTTCTCCTTGCTGGTGGTCTGGTCTTGAGATTCTGATAGGAGTTCTGTCTTTTGGGTCAGTATTTAAGAGTAAGTGGGAGGGACATGTAAATAGAAAGACAATAGATCTCTAAAGAAGTTTCTTATACACACTGAGAGTAATTTGCAATTCATACTCTAATAGAGTGTGACTGCTCACACAAAAACATTTACATATTATCAAATATACAAAACACACAAAGCCATGTTGAAACTTAATATACATAAACATACAGGAAGTCAAAACTACCAAAAAACAGAAAATAGAATCATATGCTAATTTAATTAACTTTTCTCAGACAATTCAAATGGGGATCTGTGGGTTTAATGTCTTGTGATTGTATGGAAATTATTCAACAGTACATTAACATAAATCCCAGTAACTTGCTAATGGTAAATCTTGTTCTCTGTGTATACATGAACAGTCTGAAGTTTTACATAAACAGGGGGAAAAAATGGCACCCTTTTATACTGTATTTTTATACTTTTTTATCACTTTGTGAAATTGTTATTTTATTGAATAAATCCCTTTAATCGTAATCATTTGGCTATTGGAGCTTTTGATGTGATCGGGGAGAAATCGAAAAAGTGGAACATCCTGAAAATCATAGTCTGCATGACCTTATGAAGAGCTGTTACAGTCTAAGCCTGCTACAATAGGCTTTGGAGATCGTGAGTGACCCAATACCAGACCATATTTATTCACCATTTTGTTATACAGTATTATGCTATGTACATTATTTGTTTTTAGATCGATCCGGCAGATCTTTGACAGGACTACCTATGTACAGATATAAGTATAACACTGTGGTTTCATATATATAGCACCCCCCTCCTGTTTTTGTTCTTTATCATTAAATAAAATGTGCCTGATTTTTTTTAAAATTGTCTCTATTATATGACATACTAGACTGTACATACAGAGGCCTACCACAACAACCACTTCTAAAAGCAGTAGTGGTCATGGTGGTTGGAGCAGGCCTTTAATACTGCCCTGTTTATCTGGAAACGAGGGGTCCCTTAATTAAGATTGATATAACTCCCAACAACCCAAAGCTGAAGGTGTCCTGACTTTAATTAACATCATTCATGAAATATTTTCAAGCCAACTACCTTTTGCGTCTGGTAGAATGCTGCTGCCAAACGGAACAAAACCTTTGCAATTTTTGAAAAGCGCCATAATTTACCAAATTATGCATCCCACCCCTTTATCAAAGCTACTCTTCACACTGACCTCTTTGTGCTTGAGGTTCCAAAAATGAACTACATGAATCCTAATGTGCTAGTATAGGACCCTTGCATAGTTAAGCTCTCTCTGACTGCCCAAGTCAGTCAGATGTTTGGAGGAGGATCTCATGACCATGTAGACCAAATTCCACATACGGTGGTCTTTTTTTTTTCCAGATTTTTTAACATAATCAAGACCATCATAGGCTCTAAGGCTCCTGTCACACCAGCATATGTTCTGCTTAATCACAACATATGCAGAACAAAATATCAAGAGTGCATGCCAGGGATTTGGCACTGACTTAGGAGGGTAAAAAAATAAATTCCACAGAAGCTCTAATGGTGGTTCTCAACTGGTTCAACAGAAAATATATTTGTGATTGGTCTTCTTGGATTAAATATGCAACTGAATATCCTCAATTTTAGGAAAACCCTGACTGAATTCTACCAAAATGTTTGAATAATTGTTATAAGTCCAGTGATGAACACCGTAGGCACCATAACCATTTCAGTGTTCAAGTGTTCTAGTGCCTGGAGTTTGTGGGCCCCAGATACCACATCACTGTTAAACCATTTACTCACCATTTAGCAGGGATCCTCTGACCCCAGCAGCCAGCAGCATGGCCTTCAAATACAATATGGCGGTGGGAGAGTCATGCTCCCCCTTGCGCCATACTAATTTATACATTTGGGCAGTAATTTATATATTTGGGCAGTAATTTATATATTTGGGCAGTAATTGGCTGAAAGAACTCATCCTTGGTAAGGTATGAAGTGGAGCATAGTTGCCAATTTGTCATTTGTAGCTGGGTGCTTGGGACTGAGTGTCTTTGCTAAGGAATGAGTGAGATGTTTAGCAGTGATGCAGGACCCCGGCACCCACAACACCATTAACCATATCCACTTTAAACAGTTTAAGGGAAACTATAGGCACCCAGACCACTTCATCTCATTGAAGTGGTCCGGATGCAGTGTCCCTGTCCTCTTACCCCTGCATTGTAAACCATGCGGTCTTAGAGAAACTGAAATGTTTACATTGCAGGCTTAAGACAGACTCTAGTGGCTGTCTACCAGACAAAAAAACTGGAGGCACTTCCAAACACTTTGCACATGGACGCCCAACATCTTTCCTCTCTTCCTGTAGGAATGCATTTATTCAATATTTAATCTACCTTGATATCGAGACGTTTTATACTACCTATGTTTGTTTTTTGTTTTTTTTTCTCTCCTCCCCCATTCATTTCGACTTGTCATCTCCACTATGGAGATACTGCTGGTCTGATCTGATAACCAGTCATGCCCCAAATTTGGATGTCATCCTACTGATAAAATATGATGTGTTCTCTTTAGCCCATGACTCTCTTTATATATCCTTTAAATTGGGGTCACCTCATGATATTTAAATTTTTACTTGTACTTACTCTTTTGGTTTTAAACCTGTTGGCACACGCCCTTTAACCCCTTAAGGACGCAGCTTCAGAAGCTGGACATACCCTTAAGGAAACAAGCTATATTTGCATTTTTTGCGGTTTGTGTTCAACTTGTTGGCACACACCCTTTAATTTTCAAAATAATGATTGATTAAAAAGTAAATAAATGTAATGACTGATTTAGAAAAATGATCCGTCTCTCTAACAGCTTAGATACTTTAGTGTGGATTTTTGACAGTTTATTACGTTTCAATGTAATCAATGTTATTGATTTTGTCCGAGAAAATTAAATGTTATTTGTGTACTTGGCTGATCAGCCGTATTGGGTCAAAGTCTACAGTGACCTAATCAACTGCTCCTCAACCTAACTTGCCTACTGCTCCGATTGCTTTGTAAGCTCCTGCAGCAGCAGACAAGCTTGGCTGAGCAGAAGTTGGTCCGATAATAGTAGAATCTGATCTATCACGGCTGATCAAAAGAAGACGTGGAAATTTAATGACAATTGTCCATTTTAAGAACTTACTGCAATAAAAAGTAAGCAACGCAGATCAGATAACCCAGAGGCAAGGAGATACCGGCTGCATCAACAGGCAATGACTTGTGATTGGTTAAACTCATTTCCACGTCCTATGTTGCAATAGTGTAATACACCCAGTAAACATTTCTGTCTACAAATACGAAGAGTTGCTGTGATGGTGTATTCACAAAAACACGTGATAGAACATGAAATATTTCATTTTATTGGATTAATATACTCCAACATCAAATGCGAAAATATGAGAAATTATAACAACAACTGCACGTATAAAGATTTAGAGTGAAATATAAAACTTTGCTTCCTAGGAGTCTATGATAGGTGTCAATGCATGCCCCTGCGCCATTCCCCAACAAAAGTTCTTATTGAACAAAGTAGATGTGATTCAGTTGACCGTCTGCTTTCCCTTGAGTCTTCTTTAGTGCTAAGTGTCAGTGAGCATATTACTAGCTTCTGCAGGTTATTGTATACAGGGCCTTGCTCTGCTTTGAAGCAAATTCATGTTTTCTTTGTGATTAAAAGTGAATGGATTTCCGTTTATCTCTGTAATATCCAATTTGTCTGTGAGAGGTAGTTGTTTTTTTTTCACTTTGTTTCAGAATCCATGTGTGATCCAATATGGATGAGTTGCAATAAAGACTGAATTGTTCTTGAGTGAACCTGCAATAGTACAGACAGTTTGGAAAAGTTATGGAATTTTACATTCAACAGCTAGTTACATGTGCTAATAAACGTGTATTCATTGAACCTGGAGAGGCAGAATTTAGATACTTAAGGTTCAACTTAACTGAACCCACCCATTGGTACTTAATATTTAATATAGAATTTATTACCACGATAAATTATATATTCAGTTAAAAATTTAGAGTTTTAGTAAATGCTTACCTTTGGTCCACCATATTCACAGGCAGGGCTGCCATCAGAAATGTTGTGGCCCCTCGCACAGCTCAAAGCCTGGGCCCCTTTTTTATGTGTAACCTGCTTCAAACCAATACCTATGCTGAGTGTAATGTATGTTAAATACTTTTTTTTAATGTATTTTGTGATAATATTAATAAAAAATATATTTAAATAAAAAAAGCCTGGGCCCCTGATTTCACCCACAGGGCCCACATCTGAGTCCCCTCACAGGGAGTGGAGTGTATGTGGGTAGGGCAGTGATGGCTAACCTTTTTTTTTTTTTTGAAAATCTGTTTATTTATGATAGGAAAAGAGAAAGAGTACATAAAGGATCGGCTCGCAGGCCCATAAAAAACATAATTACACTTCGGTGTGGCCGAGTAAGTGTAGTTCAAGATTGTTTATATCAAAAGTAACATTGCATTTATATGAGTTGACGTACAATATAACTGTTCAGGTTTACATATAACTGTAGGCAAAAGTCTGGTAAGGTTTAATTAGGTTACTGAGTATACTAATCAGGGGGTGTCAAGCACCTGGACCTACATATATTTTATCAGGTACAAAGCAACACTGTGCGCCATGTCAAAACCAGGCTGGGCGGCAGGTCGGAGATAATGATGAGACGTTGTAAGTGTGTCAGAGGGAGTATTAAATGGGTAGATGGGTGTGCACGTCTACATTCTTGGTCGAGTTATTATAGCCGGTCAGCCTTTGAGCGAGTACCCGTGTCTCTCGGCTCAAGGTGTCTAAAGTGATGTTGCTATCCAGTGTTCCTGTTACAGTACTTTGTTGTCAATTATTTCAGTACGGTTGTGTATCATACAATAGGAAAGTAGAAAGGCAGAGATAGGGTGAAATAGGGTGGCCATCGTAGTGGGCCCCCCCCCAGCTCCACGGAGCGCAGCCCGCGCCCCCGCCGGCGTCGCAGACTCGGTAGAAGTGAGGGACTTTTTAAGTGGGTATCGTGTTTCAAGCCCTGTGAGGTGTGTGCGTGTCTATCAGGTCGTCGGGACAGTGTCGATTCTGTCAGTCCAGTGCGTTGCCCTTATTGCTGTGAGTGTCCTGCCACCCAGTAAGTCAGTGGCGTGGAGTAGTAATTGTCGTTTGGGTCACAGTCTTCCCCCTGTTACTGGAGGACTATCGACTAGTAGCTTGGTATGCGAACCACGGCTGCCACCGTTCCACGTGCCTGGTTCCCCTACCTGTAAGGGATGCCTGTAGTGCTTCCGCCAATTGTATGTCTCCGACCCTGTTTAACCAATCCTCAACCGTGGGGACCTCGGTCCGCTTCCAGTACGCAGGTATGAGGGCTTTGGCTGCGTTCAGTAGGTGACGTAGGATGGACTTCTTGTAGCCAGAAATAGACCGAGTGGGGATATGTAGGAGGGCCAGTTCCCTGGACCATTCCGTGTCGTCTCCCAGCATTGTTTTGATTTCAGATTTGATACTGTTCCAATATGGAGTGATGAGTTGGCAGTCCCACCAGATGTGCACGATCGTGCCCCTCTCCTCTTGACATCTCCAACATGTGGGGGATGTCGTCGGGAATATCCTGTGTAATGTTACTGGTGTCCTATACCACATGGATATTAACTTATAGTTGACTTCCTGATAACGGGAGCTGGAGGAGCTCTTGTACTGCCAGAGGAGTGCCGTGTCCCACTGTGGTTGCGAGATCGGGTTCTCCAGTTGTTGTTCCCATAGTCTCCTGAACGTGGTGTTCGTCGTGGTGCTTCCTACCAGCAGGTGTTGGTAGAGTAGTGATACCGCCTTGTTAAGCGTGTCTCCCCGGTGGCATAGTTCTTCAAACCACGTAAGATCTCTGTGAAGGCGTTCCTTGTGCGGGAGAGACCTATAATAGTGTGTCAGTTGTAAATAGCGGAGAGATACCATTGGTGAATTAGGTCTATCGGCCAGTAATGAGCGGAGGGGCCGAACAGTGCCCCCATGGAGGACCGTTCTAATTGGGATGTAGTCTTGTTCTTCCAGGAATATCCAGGCCTTGGCTGGGATGCCACCAGCAAGGTTTGGGTTGGGAACAATTGGGAGAAGGGGGCTAGGAATCGGGGATACGTGCGTAGTTTTGCGCATCGAGTCCCACGCCTTCAAGGTTTGTGTCGTCGGGTTCTCTAGTCCTTCTCCCGTGCGACAGCTTGTTCCCCCTTGCCATACTGCTGCTTTAAGTGCGGCAGGTGAATCCCCATTGTTCAGGGTGACCCATTGCTTCGGGGAGTCAGCTACATGCCACTCCAGAATTCGTTGTAGGGTGGCGGCTTGATGATAGCGTTTGAAATCCGGGAGTGCCAGGCCACCTCTAAGTCTAGGTAGGCAGAGAGTGTCGTACCGTATTCTAGATCTCTCCCCCCTCCAGACGTACCGGATAATTGCGGGTTTTAAGGTGGAAAAGAAATTATTCGGTGGCGTCAGGGGTATTGTCTGGAACAAGTAGAGAAGTCGCGGGAGAACATTCATTTTTAGCACTGCGACTCTTCCGTGCCAGGTGATGTGCGGGTACGTCCATTTATCTAAATCTGAGATAACCCTTCGCAGGATAGTGGCAAGATTGTGGCGATAAAGCTCCTGGGGGTTCGTGGTGATCCATATACCAAGATATTTCATCCTCTCCGTGCACCAACGAAATGGGAAGGTAGTTCCCAGTTCCTCGTATTCTTCCGGTTGAAAAGTGAGGTTGAGCACTTCACATTTGGAGAGGTTAAGTTTGAAACCCGAAATCTTTCCAAATTTTTCGAACTCCAGGAGTAGGCAGGGCAGCGTGACTCGTGGGTGGGAGATGAAAAAAAGGAGGTCATCCGCATATGCGGCTACCTTATGTTCTGTCCCCATCCAGGTGTATCCCGAGATGTCCGGGTGGTGTCGGATCGCATGTAGCAGTGGTTCCAGGGTCAGTGCAAATAAAAGTGGTGACAAAGGGCATCCCTGTCTAGTCCCGTTCCGAATTTCGAAGCTGGGAGTTAGGGCCCCGTTTACTCGGACGGCAGCATGTGGTTTATCGTATATGGCTGTGATCCACGCCAGCATATTGTGTCCCAGTCCCAAGGCCCGCAGGGTTTCCATCATGTATGACCAGTTGACACGGTCGAACGCCTTTTCGGCGTCCGTGGAAAGAAGTAGGATTTTATCCCGCGTCTCCCGAGCCCTGTGCTGGATGGAGAATAGGCGCAGCGTACTATCTCGTGCCTCCCTCCCCGGTATAAATCCCTGTGATGGCTAACCTTGACACCATAAATTGTTTCTGGACTACATTTCCCATGATGCTCAGCTGGCTTTCAGAGAAACAATTTATGGTGTCAAGGTTAGCCATCACTGGTGTAGGGTATGCATTGTGTGTTATTGTAGAGGATGTAATGTGTGTGTGTTTATGGAATGAAATGTATTGGGAATCCAGATGGATTGTGTGCAGATTGTGTGCAAGGAATACATGTATTTCTGTAAGCAATGCATTGCGTCTTTATGTGTATAGTGTGTAAGGGATGCATTGTGTATTTGTGTGTGTGCAAGGAATGCATACATCAGTCACTCCATTCCTATGATACTATAGCCACTCAAGAAGTGCTTTACATGAGGGTGGGTGTCAGGGCACTCATCATATCATAATCACTTATGTGTGCTGCAGTGATTATGGTACTTGGAGTGTTCCATTAACTAACTATTTACCTACTCTCCAGTGCTTTCACCCCCACTTTGCAGGGTCTGTGGGTGTTACACCATCCCTGCCCTTGCCTGCATTGCACCGATAATGAATTGGCGCTACTTGGGAAAGTTGCCACAAATTGGGCACCCAACCAGAACTTATATATTGGCATTCCAAAAAAATAAAGAAAGTGCACAATACATACATATTAAAGGAGAAAGGGTGTAAGTGCAAAAGGACTGCTATAGCAAAAAAAAAAAAAAAAAAAAAAAAAAAAAATATATATATATATATATATATATATATATATATATATATATAGTAGTATAATACATACAGGCTGTTTTTTTATTATTAAATGATACAATTTTTGCTATAAACCGCAATCATCGCCTCTAATTTCTGGCTGAGAGATATTATGGAAGGAGTATAAACCAGCTAATCCCTCAAAGTAAAATGTATTCTCTAAACATGGAATTGTGGGGAATTGAGAACGGAACCAAAATAATAGAGCACTAATTACTAAGTGGACACCCTCCCCCACACACTCACACAAGCTTTGTGGATTTGAAATCTAGGTTGAATGATACTTTTAAACAAATCGTATTACACTTTGGTCGGGAGCAATGGTTTCCTGAGCTTTATCAATCTCCTTATTAGAACCAACCAGTCTCCAAATTCTGGAACCATGGGTGTTCTGTCCTAACCCAATAAATAATTCAAGATGTCGATAGAAAAAAAAAAAAATGTCTTACCTGTACAATAGCTCTGGACTAAATGAAAGAAACTGTACGTTGCCTGAATCTAAAGCTGCCATCAAAATCCCATTCGTTGTAAAAGAAATGGTCGGGTACTAGAGGAGGTTGCCAGTGCCATCCGTGTGGGGACATGCCCTTTGTAACTAAAAGCATGGGTCCTCTATGGCAGCCTCTTTGATATCTGGAAGGATACCGGTGTATTTCAGATAATGCCTTTTGTTTGACTTCATCATCTGCTTTTGTTGGCTTTGGATATGTGGAGGGCTGGACCCTCACTCTAGGTATTATATGGGGAGAAATTCCCAGTAGATATGACGGGACTCGAACAACGACCCCATGAGTTGACATTATGGATGTTCCTTGTTCTGGAGAAAAACACATTTTAGATTTATTAATCTAGATTTAAGTCAGTGGTAAGGAGAGCGATTTCATTTTGGCAAGAGAACAAACGTGGCTGTGATATATTATCACTACAGGTCACACTTATATATTTAAAAAAAACACACACACAAAAAAAACAATAAAATAAGAATTTTTTGCCAGTAAAATGTATATTTAAATATCAGCCACTTATTTTACACAACCGTTAAGTATCTTTAAAAAATGTAAGTTAGAAAATTCAATGCCAAATCCTCTTGGCAACATTTAAGTCACTTACCCACAAATAGCCTTGTTCTTGCTGGTGTTGTAGAGACACAATGCAATGTTGTGTGTTTGAGGTCAGTATTTAGGAACAGGTTGTAGGGGAGGGGACTGGCAGGGCTGAAACAGTTTGATTGCAGAGAGGAGCTATGTAAAGGGACAATAGGCAGCTCAGCTGGGTGGCTTTAATTAACACATTGGAAACAATTAGCAACTTGTATTATAATGTAGTGTCTATACGTATTCAATCATCTATTCACCAATACTCACTGATCAATAGTATACGCAGATGTGCTATGATCTACATGTTATTGCGACAGACATGTATGACGTAATGCTACCCAGAGTTTAAAAAATAAAAATAAACTAACAGCACCAGGGGTAACCATAAACCCTAAATCTTATTTTTCATACACAAGGAGGGGGCATAGAGAGGGGCACACACTATGGTGGGAAGGGAGATGGGTTCACACAAGGGACATGGGGTGTTATACACAACGTGGCGTAGTGAGGGGTATAAACAAGTGTAGACATGGGGATGGGCACAAAAAATAGACATTTATGGGCATGGATACACAGGACAAAAAGTGATGAATGGTAGTGATGAACTTTTAAGTTTTGCATAAGGTGCATGAAGGCCTAGGCCAGCCTTGTGTGTAGTATGTGAAAAAAGCCACATCTTGCTGTTTGTGGGACATTTACAAACGTCATGACCTTTAAACTTATGTTTTATTATAATGAACCTGGAACCCCTTCACTTAATTAATTTCCCATAATATACAGTTTTTGCTGTATATTTACATGTATCCTTATCTGTATAAGTAGTACATACCTCCCAACATTGCGAGGTATGGAACCGGGAAGGAGGTGTATGGGCCCTGGGGTGACGGATCATTGCCAATGACGCAACCGTTGAAGGGGCTTGTCAACCTGCCGTGAAGCTTGGATGCAGGACATCAGGGACCTAAATCAGGAAGGTGGAACAAGTCCCTAAAATAGGGAAATAGGGACTGTGCCTCCCAAATTGGAACAGTTTGGAGGCTAGATAATACACGTAAAACTGTAATTTCATCCAATTTTTTTTTTTGTCAATCTTTCTTTTATTGAGGCAAGCATTAAAAGGGGTACAGAATACAGAAGGGGCATACAGTATGTATACAGGATGGGAACATGCTAACACCTTGTCACAACTCCTTTGAGTGATAGCCTCTTTTTATATTAATTGAGCGTTCCAGTTAATAACCAGTATAACACAGTAAAAGGGAAAGTAGCTAGTCAAAAGCTGTGTATAATATCTTTAAATGTGAGTAACTATTCTAGCTAGGCATGACCATTATCACAAAAAACAAGTGGTTGGCACAAGCATATTCAGATCGCTTAATACTTTAAATGGTAGATTACGTAGTCCTGCTGATTAGGCTACCTAGCTCCCTTCCCACCATGAATGCCTCCCGTTATGCCAATAACTGGGCATGTCATATAAGATGTTGGCACGTAGTTATATAGGCTAGTATGCAGAATGGGAAATAGAAGAGAGCAGAACAAGTATGTCAATTAACTAAGAGCATGCCCTTAAACCGTATGTCCATGGTATGCGGTTGTGTAACCGCGAATGCCTTCTGAGTTGGTCTCAGGACACCTGTGTAGGCGCCGGGTCATCCTATTCCCGTAGTCGGTAACAGTGATGTTAGTGCCTGGTCACTTTTGCAGCTGGTTGCCGCACCTGCCATGTTGGGCCATGTGGCTGTGTGCCTCTTGGTGTCCGCTTGTTCAGCTGGGCAGCGCGGGCGAGTTGAGGCCTCGTTCCAGGGCCGGGCCTTGTAGCCGGTCGGCAACTTCTTCCCACAGACTCAGGAGCTCAGTGAGGCCAAGTCTTCCCTTTTTCGGGCATTACGGAGGGCCGCGCTGTGGTATCGCCGCCTGCGGCATGCGTTCCTCGTACCTTGTGGGCGTTTTTTTTTCATAGTATCCTAAGCTTTCCACTGCATCAGTGTACGTTAATTTGTTGGGTCCCAACCTAACTGAACTACATGTTGCATAAACTGAGCCATTTCTGCAATTATTTCACCTAAAGGAACACTCCAGGCACCAAAACAACTTTGTCTAAATGAAGTTGTTATGGTGCCAGGAGGTCCTCAGGCACATTCTTACCTTCAGGGGTTAAACCGTTTTCGAACAGCCCCTTACTGACTCCCCATTTATAAAACTGGCTTGGAAAGAAATGTACATTTTAAAATTCAGTTTTGTGACCACTCTCCGGCCACACTCTGCTCTTCCTGAAATTTCAGAAGCCAGACGCTGCAAGGGGGAGAGCTGAGATCAGTGCTTTAGGAAACTTCGGGGTTAAACTGTTCGAAAATGGTTTAACACCTAAAGGTAAAAATGTGTCCATGGGCTTCCTGGTACATAACAACTTAATTTAGATGAAGTTGTTATGGTGCCTTATGATGCCTATAGTTTCCCTTTAATTTATAGCATGGAATTTTATCGTTTCATTAAAACAATTCCAGTGAGCCAAATGGCGGGAAAATCAGTTTACTGCAAAATATATATATAAATTTTTTTATGTAATTTTGGTTCCCCAAAACCGTTTTTCTCTGGAATTCCATATTCCAAATATTCGAATGGTCTCTTCTTACTTGATTTGTAAATCAATCAACATTTAGTGCCTGTACGCTAAACATCTTTTTTTCCTTTATATATATATATATATTTATGCATACACACATTAACACACACATATATTTATGTATATTTACTACTCTTATGTTTTGATCCATTTATTATTCATATCTCTTATATGAAGACTTTTATTTATTACTTTCATTACTTTTGTTTCAGCGCAGACTGGTGTCAGTTGATAATAGTTGTCGCAACAATGAGAAGAGTTTATGCTAATTATTACAATAATACCTTGGTGACTGGAAGTGTTGGAATCAGTTTGACTTTGCAAATGTTCATTCAACATAGAATCAGCAGTTAACAGATCCCCTCCCACGGCAGTGTTTATTTAAATGGTAAGTTAACATAGACTATACAATTGCATGTAAAACACAAAACATAAAGTATGTAAAAAACAAAACAGGACTATAGTATGCAACACATAAGTAATTCAGCCATGTATGTAAGACAGAACGAGCCTGACATTCCATATCAAGTAAATTCAGACCGTAAAATGGTTGGTAAAGCTATAAAAAAAAAAAAAAAAAGTGTTAGATTGTGGCTCAAAAATATTTTAGGAAGTAATTAACTATCTAAATAAAAAAAAAAAAAAAAATATGCCCCAAAACGCTGTTTTGGCCAATCAGCACCTCCTCGCAGAGATGCATTGATTCAATGCATCTATATGAGGAAAATTCTGTGCATGAAGACGCTTGACTGATTTGAATAAAAAATTGCCGACATGGTGAAGTTACCCTACCCCCTTCCACCGGTGTCTCGATTCTGAGACTGTTGATGTTGAGAGGCATGAGAGCTGATTTATTTGGGCTGGGAGCCGAAGGTTCAAGTCATGAAGAAATGAGCACCCATTCTATATATAAATTGAACAAAAGTTTTCATGAGCTTCGTTGTGAAAAGTAGTTAGTGTTACCATTAGCAGCTGTGCAACACCACCCATATCTCCCAAGTGTCCATGTTTAGGAGGGACAGTCCTTATTTTGGGCTCAAATCCCTATGTTCTAATTTCCCTCTTTTCTAGGAGCTCCATAATGTTGGTGTGTTTGAGTGTATAAATAATAACATAACATATAACAGCGCTCCCTGGCAATAATACTCTCAGTATTGTGTCTTTAAACTACAATAGATGTGTTTAGGAATTAGTTCCTCATCGCCCATTTGGAATGTTGGGAGGTATGGGCCACTACCATCTTATCTCAGGCTGCGTCATGAAGGAAAGGAAGGCATATAAGTGGAGTGCAAAGAGTGTGGAGGAGTAGGTAGGACTGCAAAGAAGGAGTAGCCATGACTGTGGAGGGGGGGGGGGGGAGGATAAGGTAAATGATGGTGGTTATGGTGCCTAGAGTGTGACTTTAACTCCTTCCCGACATTCCGGCGGCTATGCTGTCTTTCAAAAGGAGGCTTTAATGCCATTATGGCGACATAGCACGTACTAACGATCAGGCAACCTCTATACTTACCCTCCTCGCGGGATCCGATCTGGGTGACTGCCTGAGACCAAGGCAGTCCCCCTTCAGCCAATTCCGCCAATCTGAGTCATGTGATCTCGATGATCCTGCAATCGCATGACTCGGATCGGAGTGATTTACACATTGCCTGCACGGGGACTGCCTGGGTTGTCAGACAGATCTCCCAACACATAACTAATAAAATAATGCAATCATACATGAATAATATTTACATATACATTTAGAATCAAATTTTTTATATATCGGCACTATATATATATACATTATATATATATATGTAGTGACAAAGTGCCATGTCCAAACACAAGTGGGAAAGATGGGAAAAATAGAAAATACTTAAAACAAGTGAATCAATAGTATTAAAATTAAATCCATCTATCAAACGACATGTGCACTACTCCAGGGATACAATAATTTCTTTAATTTATTAATGGCAGGATATAAAGAAGGTATAGGCTAGGTGGAAATAGATAGTAAGACAAATACGCAAAAAAAGCAGAAAGAGGCTATTGTATGTATGACTTCAATCTTAAAGTGACACTGTCACAGTGGGGAGACTTTGCCGAATTCGCAAGGTCCATGGACCGTGACATCACCACTGGTGGTCCGGTGGCAGCGGAGGGCAGGTAAGGGTGAGATTACAGTTCCTGGCGGTAGAGTACAGCATTGAGGTCTATGGGGTACTATTGCACTTGTTAGACTCCATAGCATACAAATATGTTTCTTTTATTACAGTCAAAGCTAACAGTATTAGGCCATACAAAGTCAAAATTCCAGAACTTGGAAAAAAAAACAAATTTTCTTAATTTGTCTCATTTTTAAGATGATATTCAGATTAAATTGTGTTCCATATTATATTTTATGTGAACTGAAAGCCATATTTCTCCTGAACGAAATGATATATTATATTATATTATTAGTATAAGTGCACTTTAAATGAACGAGGTAAACTATGGCTGAACAAACGCATAACTCGAATTCTAGGATTTGTTTTGGTCAGAGCTTGTACAATTGCCTCTCTCCTTAATGGGGTAACCATGAATATAAAAAGTATAGTAATAATTGTGCTTAAAATAGGTGAATTTCAACTTCTTATTAATGTTATCATAATTTGTCTCATTATTTTGTATCTGAGCAATCTACTTGCCTATTGTATTGTGAATTGTATCTTATTAAAAAACACATAAATCATTTTTTTTTTTAAAGGTGAATTTCCTATGTGTGTCCACTAGAGAGCAGTATAGGCCAATGTAAGTCTGTTTCGGACTACACACGACAATGTCATTTGTACTTATTATGTACCACGAATGTTATTTTATGCTATTGAATTTGTAAAATTGTGCAATAAATTATCTCAGTGTAGAATTTTTTACACAATGACTAGTGTAGATGGCCATTAACATAGTAGCCAGGAATTATTTTAGCAACAATGAAAATATAAACATACTGGACAAATACATGGTTTTATTTTAACCCCTTAAGGACTGGACTTTTTTTGCGATGTTGTACATTTGCGACCAGGCATCTTTTTACACTTTTGTGGTGTTTGTGTTTAGCTGTAATTTTCCGCTCTCTCATTTACTGTTCCTATACAAATTATATATTGTTTTTTTCAGGACAAAAGGGGCTTTATTTACATACCATTATTTATATAATCTCATGTAATTTAATTTTTAAAAAATGAAAAAATATGATGAAAAATTGAAAAAAATACATGCTTTTTGCTATTTTTTTGCATGTTATAGGGCTATAAGTACAAGTAGGATATTGCGGTTTCAAAACATATATTTTTAAAATGTATCAATAGTGACATTGTAACACTATTATCTGTAATAAATTGCTGAATAACACCCCACATGTACATTTTTTTTTTAAAGTAGACAACCCAGGGTATTCAATATGGGGTATGTCCAGACTTTTTTAGTAGCCACTTAGTCGCAAACACTGGCCAAAGTTAGCGTTCATATTTGTTTGTGTGTGAAAAAAGTAAAAAACTAAATTGAACGCTAATTTTGGCCAGTGTTTGTGACCAAGTGGTTACTAAAAAAGACTGGACATACCCCATTTGCAATACCTTGGGTTGTCTTCTTTCGCAAATGGTATGCCATCATGGGGGTAATTCTCATTCCTGGGCTACCATACGCTCTCAAAGGCAACGTAACCAACCTGGCCATTTTCAATGTAAAAATATTTGACCCATATATTTGACCCTGTAACTTTCAAAAACGCTATAAAACCTGTACATGGGGGGTACTGTTATACTCAGGAGACTTTGCTGAACACAAATATTAGTGTTTCAAAACTGGAAAATGTATCACAACAATTATATCATCAGTAAACGTGCTGTTTATGTGTGAAAAATGCAAAAAAGTCACTTTCACTGACAATATCATCGCTGTGATATGTTTTACTGTTTTGAATCACTAATATTTGTGTTCAGCAAAGTCTCCCGAGTAAAACAGTACCCCCCATGTACAGGTTTTAGGGTGTCGTAGAACGTTACAGGGTAAAATACAGTGCTAGCAAATTAAATTCTCTGGACTTTCGGCCTGGGTTGGCAGGCAGGTCCCTTAAATTGCAATCAATAAAATAACTTAATTATGTAAAAATATTACATAAATACGCACGTAGAATTTAAATATATGTGCATATTTATATATTTAAAGTCTACGTGTATATTTATATAATTATTTATGTAATTTTGTATATGGACATATGAATAGTTCGTATTCTTTTTATTTATTTATATATACATAGATATATATACAATTTCATTCTAAGTGTATTTTGATATAAATATATATATATTAATATCAAAATACAGTTAGAATAACATTTCGTATAGATATATAATTTTTTTTTATTTTTATTATTATTTTTAATTTTTTTAATTTAATTTAAATTATTTATTATTCGTATTTTATAATAATATATATATACAATATATATAGTTATTATATATATTATATATACGTGTGTAAATTAATTATAAGTGTATTTTTATATTAATATATGTACATATTAATATAAAAATACACTTAGCATGACATTATATATATGATATATAGACATATATTATATAGGTATAATATATGTCTATATATCATATATATACACATATATAATAATATATTTTTTTTTATTAACTTTCACTTTAAATTTTTTTATGATTTTACACTGGCAGAGAGACTGCCTGTCAGCACAGACAGTCCCCTTGCAGGCAGAGACTAGGACACCTATTGTGACCATGTGGTCGCCCTGTTGGGCGATCACATGGCCCCAGGGGTCCTAATCCGCCATGGGGAGACTGTCTGGGCTGCAGGCAGTCTCCCCACACCGGGAGCAACGCCGATCGCCGCTGGGGGAACGACGGCGATCGGGTAAGTACATTTTCAATTTAGGACGGTTCAGGACCGTCGTCGGTCGGCAAGGGAAAAATGCCGATGACGGTCCTGAACCGTCTTGCGTCCTTAAGGGGTTAAACGTAAAAACAATTCCTTGAAAATACTCTTTGTTTTTTTTAGCTCCAATGTATTATTTACACTTCCCCATATTTACTGCAAACCTCTATTTATACCCGGTCCATACCCCCATGGTTTTACTCCCCACATCCCTCTTACAACGGCTCATATCCCTTTGGCTGAGGGGGCTCTCTAATTTGGCGAGTTATGCCTCATGCTCACTGTGGTGTCATGACTGCCTAATTCAACTCAGGGGGCTCTCTAATTTGGCGAGTTAGGCCTCATGCTCACTGTGGTGTAATGACTGCCTAATTAAACTCAGGGGACTCTCTAATTTGGCGAGTTAGGCATCATGCTCACTGTGGTGTCATGACTGCCTAATTCAACTCAGGGCAAACTTATCTGTCAGCCCTTGGTCCGTGACCGAGGACCCGACACCGGGAGAGGGCATGTCAGCTTGTCTTGTGTGCCGTTGGGTTTGGTGCCCCTCCATTCAATCTACCCAGGGGGAGAGAGACCCCAGCAGCCTCTGATCTGGACCGCTGCTGGGTGCAGAGTTGCAGACCATGAAGTAGTTGCCTTGTGAGTTCTGTCCAATCAGAGATTTGCCGCGGGTTACCATTGCAACACTCTGATACTCCAAGTGCCCTCGCTCTACCACACTCACCCTATCACATTAACCTCCCCAATCCAAAAGGGATACAGGTAGCAGCTCTGCAGCTTTAGTAACCTTTTTTTTCTTTTTATTACCCCCCTAAAGAACACATGCAGAAAAAAAGTACATACGTGTTCATTTTGGAGGTATATCTACTAAATTGTTTTGTTTTTTTAAATTACAAAAATTTGATTTAAACTAAAAAAAATAAATCTGATTTTTATTTATTAATAAAGAGAATAGTACAGACATGAATGAGGAAGGCGTTTAATGACCAATAAATGCTTTTTGACGAAACGTTAAGATTTTTTCCGAGCCACCACATTTTAGTTTTGTGAGGCAAAACTACGCATATGGTGGAAGAAATCTGCTGATGTTAAGTGAACTTGACAATAGTGTTTTTTTTATTTTTTTATTATTGCAAGTGATTTTTGGTAGAAAATGTTCTGATTTATTTTACAGGTCCTTCGAAGAAAACCTGAGATTGTGCACTTCACCTTTCTGCCAGCAGGTGGTGCTGCAGAATGCTTCTATTTGTTTCTCTGTGTTAATGTTATTAACCCAATACGGATAAAGGGACATGTATTGCATTTCTGTTTCTGGAGCATGTTATATATGTTGCGTGTGAATATTGATCACATATGTAACAATCTGACAGCATCTTATGATTTTAAGTTGTATGCTATTAGCCAGGCCCTAAAAGTTATTTGTCACTGCACGACAATGCGTACTCAACAGGGGAGAATTTTTAATACTTAGGGTAAATTTTTCATTTTCATTCATCAATGGCTAGCGGCTGATAGAAATTCTGAGTCGTGATCATGAACATATGTCGGGTTTATTTAGAACAAGGTGGCCCAAGAGGTAGATCTCCAGATGTTTTAAAAGTACAGTTACCATGATGCTTTGTCATTCTAAAGGCATGCAAAGCATTGTGGGAATTGTAGTTTTACGACATTTGGGGATCTACCTTTTTGACAGCCCTGATTTAGAACCCGTGGAAGGTCTGTGAATAATATACCTCTAATGTCAAGATAACAAACTTTGGCTCAGTTGGTCGTCCAGCGTGTTCTAGGGCCGAGTTTTCCATAGCCACATATATACACTTACCCTGTAAAGTCCTTGAATTTATTAACAGCATACATGCAAAATGTACCCAACAACTGGTACAAACATAATTACATTTTAAAACAGCCGTGTATGATGCAATTTAGTGTGTAACATGCAGTATTAGTCCAAGATTTGTATACATTTTCTTGGCAGTGCCATGGTTTGAAGCTGCCGTTCTGGTGACGATGATGGTGGTCTTCACCAAGTGTAGGCCAAGCTCAACCAGCTGCCATTGCAGACATGCAGGCTATTCCCATGGGGATTGCGTCTAGTTAGGCAGTCATTCTCTCAACATCAAGATAATGATTTTAAACACACCTCAGCACTGTGCAAGAACATTTGTTTTCCAATCGTCATACCTTGCAATTTCTATTGTGCTGAGATCTGGAGCCTTGGCCAACCGGGTCATTAGACTAAATTCTGCTGTCTCCTTCTTCGCCAGTCGGGGTTTAAACATTGCCTTGATAGCCTTATGTGCTGTTTGTACAGTGTGACATGTGTTTTAGTTTTCAAGATTTTCAAGAAAGTTTTAAAACATTTAAAATCATGAAATAATGTGAGAAAAGTGCTTTTTAAGTGCGAAAAATGTTAGCCTGGTATTAGTCTTTGTTATCTGTTTTCTGGTACGTTTTTGACAAGGCTATGACTATTTAAATAAAGAGAGTTATGTCTCCTAATAACTCAGCCAAAACTATAAATTCTTAAATAAATTGAGGGTTTTGTGTTCTCATAACTAAAAATATTTAAGCGGACACTATAAGCACCAAAGCGACTTTGGTTGTATGGTGCTCAATTGTCTGCAATCTAGGAATTGCATTACTTTGTTTATTCACACCTCCCCTACATGTGACCTACACATTTCCTGTAAAGAAAGATCTAGCGTTAAAACTTCCCTTATTGCACAGTGTGTTTAATTTAGAATGTCTTATCTCCTGCTTTGTTAATAGCATGCTAGAGCCTGCATGAGACTTCTGTGTGTGATTAAAGTTCAAT
The DNA here is from genome assembly GCF_036172605.1 of Pelobates fuscus. Classification (NCBI taxonomy): domain Eukaryota; kingdom Metazoa; phylum Chordata; class Amphibia; order Anura; family Pelobatidae; genus Pelobates; species Pelobates fuscus. The sequence continues at coordinate 266,798,913 of NC_086322.1, read as the reverse complement.
TATAAGAGCAGGAGATAAAAACTTCTAAAGATTGTAAATTAAACCATTTTGTCATGTATGAGTCACAGCCAGGGGAGGTGTTACTAGAGCCGATGAACAGAAACCAAAGTGAATTAACTCCTAAATGGCAAAGAATTGAGCAGTGAGATTACAGGGATATGATCTATACACCAAAACTGCTTCATTAAGGTAAAGTTATTTTGGTGCTTAGGGTATGACTTTAAGTGGAGGGTCCAAGTCCAACGTTTGCCATTTACATGATTTCTGAAAGGGCCACTATAGGCACCCAGACGATTTCACCTCCATGAAGTGGTCTTTGTGCAGTAGCCCTGGCGTTTTGCTCTTGCAATGTAAAACGTTACCATTTTGGAGATGTTTGCATTGCAGGGCCTGATAGCCTTTAGATCAGGGGTCCTCAAACCATGGCCCGCGGGGCTGTATCCGGCCCGCCAGGGACCCCAACCAGGCCCAAGCACTCAGGGCCACCCGATGGGCCCTGTATCTTCAGGGGCCGGTCAGCGCTGCAGCCGTGCAATAGAGCTACCGGGCCCCTTTAAAAAAATTGCAGCTGCAAAGTACTGCTGGTGGGAAGTGACGGCCGGTGGTCACTTCCTCCCAGCTCCCTCTGCGCGGGAGTGAAGAGAGCCAGGCCGCAGAAGCCCAGCTGACTCCCATCAGCCATAGCCACCCTCCTGCAAAAAAGGTAAGCAAAATTAGCTGTGTGTGTGTGTGTGTGTGTATGTATGTCAGTATGTCTGTATGTATGTCAGTATGTGTGTGTGTGTGTATGTCAGTATGTGTGTGTGTGTGTGTATGTATGTATGTATGTATGTCTGTATGTATGTCAGTATGTATGTATGTCAGTGTGTATGTATGTATGTATGTATGTCTATATGTATGTTAGTATGTGTGTGTGTATGTATGTATGTCTATATGTATGTCAGTATGTGAGTATGTATGTATGTCAGTGTGTGTGTATGCATGTATGTCAGTATGTATGTGTGTGTATGTATGTCAGTATGTATGTATGTCAGTATGTGTGTGTGTCTGTCTGTGTGCATGTATGTATCTGTATGTATTTCAGTCTGTATTTATGTCTGTGTGTGTGTATGTCAGTGTGTGTGTATGTCTGTGTGTGTTATGCCAGTATGTATGTATGTATGTCAGTATGTATGTGTGTGTGTGTGTGTGTATGTATATATGTATGTAGATCAGTATGTATGTCTGTGTGTGTGTATGTATGTCAGTATGTGTCTGTCTGTATATATGTCAGTATGTGTATATATGCATGTCTGTCTGTGTGTATGTATGTGTGTGTGTGTGTGTGTATGTGTGTGTATGTATGTATGTGCATGTATGTCCGTATATATGTATGTGTATGTCTGTCTGTCTGTTTATGTATGTATGTATGTGTGTATTTATGTCCTTATGTGTGTGTGCAGTGTGCATAGACATTTGTTAATATTTTTTATAGTCTGGCCCCCAACAGTGTCTGAGGGACCGTGAACTGGCCCCCTGTTTAAAAAGTTTGAGGACCCATGCTTTAGAGGGTGCTTCCACACCCACAACTGCATACCTGAGTCAGAATTCTTCTTGACTTTTCACATCATTGCATGAGGACGTCGAACATCCTCTGATGCTTCTCATGGAGAAGCATTAAATTGGCACATTGCAGCGATTGCCATTCATGCACATTAATTTCACAATGCTTCTCTATGAGCTATGAGAAGTATTGGATTGGACAAACCTGATGATGTCAGTGGGCTGCAGAGACAAGGCTGTTTTGGCACTAGATTCCAGGTAAGTAATTTTCTTAACCTCTTACACTAAAAAGGGGGGCCCTAGAGTCCAAAGGCTCTGACAAATTGGGGCAATAAAAATATAATGTTAGGGTTCATTTAAAGTGGTTTGATTCATCTCCTCTTCAGCAGAGATTCCACTTGGCTGCACTACACTGAGTAACAGCGCATTGCATGAGGGGGGGTTGGGAGGGTGCAGGGTTCTCATCATTCCACATCCCCTTAGTACATCACTCACACAAATGCTCACATTGACTTGGAACCAAAGAGGCCAGAAGAGTGGCTCTTAATCTTCGCAGACTGGCCAAAGCGGTGTCGGGAGTACATATATTATTATTTCATTTATTGTTGAATAAATAAAGTTAAATAAGACATACAGGAATGAGAACGGAACAAGACCATACCAACTTTACACTAGACATGTGTGCCATGAGGTGAATTCTGCAAAACTGTGCAATAGCAAGAGTTAATGGATTTAGAAAAGGAAGTGAAATACAGAGATATTAATGAGATAAAAAGGAACAAATAGAGGCATTCAAGTGTTGTGGAAAAAAACCAGACCAGAACAAACAAGAGAAGAAAAAATCAGGAAACATTTTTATAGAAAATATTGCGTGCGTTGTATTTGAGTTATAGGTAGCGAACATACCAGCCAAGGGTACAATCACCTACCATCTCTGGTACACTCACCATAGAGTTCCAAACTTTCTCTGGGTACAATATTGTGGTATGTATCCATCTTCACCACAGAATGCATTGTCAATTCTTTCCAAGCATGAAATTCTTCGAACACCTAGGATTGGGCAGACTAGATAGGCCAAATGGTTCTTATCTGCAGTCACAGTCTATGTTTCTATGGTGGGAAGAGGAGAAAGATTGTTCCAGAAAAAAAGCAAAAGAATTTCAGGATTTTTAAATATTTAGATGTGAGAATAGTTGTTGTAAGACGGGTAAATTTACACCATGAGCACCTATAGACATGGAATTCTCAAGGGCCCTCAATCTCCCCCTTTCAGACACAAATCTTTATAAATCTAACAAAAAAGACTTGGCTGACTTGACTGATCAAATATGATAATATTGTATATACATCCTGTTCCAAATTAATATGCAAATTATATTTTTCTCATTTACCTAAATAATTGATGTAAATAACAGTCAGCATAATTCTCATGTTGTCAACTATTAAGAGTACAATTCAAATTTTATTGAACAAACCTCCTAATGATAACAGTATTTTCTTTAAACATAAAAAACGTACAATGCACTGTTCCAAATTATTACGCACAGTAAGTTTCAAAACACTTTATAGGTTGTTTGATATTTGATAGCAGCTTCACAAGTCTTCCATCCATTGAACTTGTGAGTTTTTGGACAGTTTTTGCTTGAATTTGTTTGCAAGATGTCAGAATAGCCTCCCTGAGCTGCTGTTTGGATGGAAACTGCCTCCCACCCTCATAGATCTTTTGCTTGAGGATGCTCCAAAGGTTCTCAATAGGATTGAGGTCAGGGGAGGATGGAGTCTACACCATGACTTTCTCTCCTTTTACCCCATAGCAGCCATTGATGCAGAGGTATTCTTTGCAGTATGAGATGGTGCATTGTCATGCGTGAAGATGATTTTATTACGGAAAGCATAGTTCTTCCTTCTGTACTAGGGAAGAAAATGGTCAGTCAGAAACTCCACATACTTTGCAGAGGTCATCTTTACACCTTCGGAGACCCTAATGGGGCCGACCAGCTCTCTTCCCATGATTCCGGCCCAAAATATGACTCCACCACTGCCTTGCTGACGTCGCAGCCTTGTTGGAACAGGGTGGCCGTCCACCAACCATCCACTACTCCATCCATCTGGACCATCAAGGGTTGCACGGCACTCATCAGTGAACAGGACTGTTTGAAAATTAGTCTTCATGTGAGCATTGGTTAGCGGTGGCCGAATAGAAGGTTTATGCACAGTTGCAAGACTCTGGAGGACTCTACACCTTGATGTCCATTGGACTCCAGAGGCACCAGCAGCTTCAAATATCTGTTTGCTGCTATATAATGGTATTTTAGCAGCTGCTCTCTTGATCCGATGCATGGATCTGGCAGAAATCTTCCTCAATGTGCCTTTATCTGCACGAACCCGTCTGTGCTCTGAATCAGCCACAAATCTCTTAATAGTGCGATGATTACGCTTACGTTTTCATGAAATATCTAATGTTTTCATACCTCGGCCAAGGCATTGAACTATTTCACTCTTTTCGGCAGCAGAGAGATCCCTTTTCTTCCCCCATATTGCATGAAAATGGTGCTCTGCTTAATAATGTGGAACACCCTCCTTTAGTAGTTTTTCCTTAAATTGGGCTCATCTGGCAATCTAATTATCACAGGTGTCCGAGATTGTTTTCAGTGATCAAAAGGGCCCCGAGACACAATGCCATCCATGAGTTAAACTGAAAAACGAAATATTTAATCTTTGTGACACTTAAATAGAATTGCATGATAATTTGGAACAGGGTGTAGGTTTGTGTGTTTTTTTAATGTGTGTATTCATAACTGTGTATGTGTGTGTCAGTGTGTCCTTCTTTAGAGTGTGTGACTAAAGCAGTGTGTGTTTGCAGATACGAATGAAATGGAAGAAAAATGTTCTAAAAAGGAGGAACTTTATAGGGATCAAATGGAACAATTTGTGGAGTAGCAATATACAGAAAAATAAAAATAAAATGCAAAGAAAAAATGAATGGGTGCTAACATCCCAAGAGTCTTCCTAGAGATAAATATTTCAGAATTCTCAAGATTATACTAGACCACCTATCAACTATATCTTGGAACAATGGAGACTGGCTTCTACCTGCAATCCTTTTAAGTGTTTTGTTGAGTTTTACAATATAGTTATGGGGCAGTTATGGGACTCTTGTATGCCAATGCATATATGTACTGTTTTGAGAAGCAATATTTTTCCCTGTGAATTTGGTGATAAAATCATCTGATATCATCGACTTGTGGATTATTTAATCTGAAATGGCTACCAGGACTAACCAAATTCAGTGGTGAATACCACTAAACCAGTAGGTACCAGCATTACAGAATTGTGTCACCGAATGCCCTTAAAATGTGGGGAATATTTTGAAACAATAGCAAAATGCTTCAAAAGCAATAGAAAGAGAGAGGATATTCATACCATACCTTACCTACCATAGATTCAATAGTCTATTAAGTAACATTGGGGCTTTCTAATAACCAATTACCTACCAATAATAGGCCCTTAACGAGAGGAGGGAAATTATCTAAACTCCTATTACAAAGAGAGACATACTGGATCCCATTCCAGACACGGAACTGTTGCAAACTAGAGGATTAAATGAGGAAAATTCTTATGTTAATTTTCAAAACTAAAAGTATACTATATGGCCAAAAATATGTGGACCACCTGCCAATTATTGAGTTTACGTGTTTCAGCCTATCAGATTGCCGGCAGGTGCATAAAACCCAGCACATGGGTATGAAAGTTCCATACACAAACATTAGCAGTGCCATGGGTTGAACTGAAGAGCTCAGTGACTTTAAACATGGCATTGTCATAGGATGCCACCTTCGCCACAGGTCAGTTTTTATAATTTCTACCCTACTAGATCTGCCTCTGTCAACTGTAAGTGGTGTTATTGTGAAGCAGAAGGATGTAGGAGCAACCACAAAGTGATAGACCACTCATACTCGCAGAGTGAGGGTGACAAGTGCGTAACATGTAAAATCACCTACCATCTCTTGTACACTCACTACAGAGTTCCAAACTTCGTCTGGAAGCAACATCAACTGTGCATTGGGAGTTTCAAGAAATTGATTTTCATGGCTGAACAGCTCTATATAAGCATCACATCAACATATGTAATGCCTGGCTTCAGCTGTAGTAGCGTAAAGCACACTGATGGTGTACTCTGGAGCAGTAGATAAGTGTTCAGGAGAACACTATCTTCTGGAATGCATAGTGCCTACAATAATGTATGATGAAGGAAGGATAATGGCCAGACCTGCTTTTAAGGGTTTGAATTAGAGCCTTTAGTTCCACTGAATGGTTATCCTAATGCCATCAGAAATTGCCATCAGAAGTTTTGGGTTACCCTGACATAAATTAAGATCTGGGCCTCTGGGCCCGCCGACGGGACCTGCCCCTGAGTCCACCTACAAGACCCACCCTGAGTCCGCCTGCTTGGCCCACGCCCACCCCTGAGTCTGCCAACAAGAATGCAGTATATGTGTAGAGTAAATGCAGAGAGGGTGTGTGTGTGTAGTGAATACAGTGTGTTTGTGTAGTGGATGCATTGTGTGTGTGTAAAGTGGTCAAAATGTAGATCCCCATCTGTCATACAAATCTCAGAATGCTTTTCAGCTGGGGATATACAATTTGTCCGTCCTTGCAGAATTGTATTTAGCACTGAGCAGTGTATGTGTAAGCATGTATTTGCATGGAGTATGTGTGTATGTGAATGTTGGTGTTTGAACGTAGGCGTGCATTTATGTGTAGTGTATACGCTGCTACACACACTGATACATGTATACACACACCTACAGACACACACATATAGTGATATACATGCAAATACACAGTCACACAGATACACACACTGACACATAGATACACACACAGAAACACACACTGACAGATACACACATACACTCAGGTGCACACTGGCACACAGGTATAAATAGACACACAGACAGATACACTGCCATTCACACTGATACACAGATAAAGACAGAAACCCACACACACATATGCACATACACACCGGTACACATTGACATACAGATACATACAGACACACACACAGATGCACATACACACAGGTAGACACTGACACATAGATACAGACACACACAGGTGCAAATGACACACAGATACATAAATGCAGAAACACACACAGATACGCCTACACACAGGTACACACTGACATACAGACACACACACACACACCGATGCACATACACACATGCACATACTGACACACAGATAAAGACAGACACACATACACACACACAGGTACACACTGACATACAGGTACATACAGACACACACACAGATATGCACATACACACAGGAACACATTGACACACAGATACAGACAGATACACACATATATTCAGGTACACATAGATACATACACAGACACACTCATTTTTTTTTTAGCCACCATCCTGTTTCTTACCTTTTGGCTGCAGGAGGGTGGACGCTGCTGGCTGGGGCGGTTGTGGGTCTCGCTCTCTCCTCCTCGCTCTCCCTCCCCAGTGCTCCCTCCAATGCTGATGGTTGTGTAGTGAGTAATATAGTTTATATGTAGTCATATACACTGATAAGCCACAATTAAACCACCTGCCTAATATTGTGTAGGTCCCCCTCATGCTGCCAAAGCAGCTCTGATGCATCAAGGCTTGGACTCCACAAGACCTCTGATACCACAAGTGTCCTGTGGTATCTAGCAACAAGACATTAGCAGCTGAACCTTTAGGTCCAGCAAGTTGCAAAGTGGGGCCTCCATTGATTGGATTTGTTGTCCCTGCAACAACAATCTCAATCGAATCTGGTAAATTTGGAGGCCAAGGCAACACCTTGAACTCTTGGTCATGTTCCTCAAACCGTTCATGAATTTTTTTTTTTTTTGCAGTGTGGCAGGGTTAATTATCCTGCTGAAAGAGTCCACTGCCATTAGGGAACACCATTGCCATAAACGGGTGTACACGGTCTGCCACAATCTCTATGTAGGTGGCACGTATCAAAGTATCATCCACATGAAGGCCAGAACCCAAGGTATCCCAGCAGAACATTGCTCATAGCATAACACTGCCTTTGCAGGCCTGCCTTCTTCCCATAGTGTATCTTCCCCAGGTAAACAATGCACACACACCTGACCATCTAAAAGAAAACATGGTTCATCAGACCAGGCAACCTTCTTCCATTGTTCCATGGTCCAGTTCTCAAATCCCTATTGAAGGTGCTTACAGTGGTGGACTGGAATCATCATGGGCACTCTGACTGGTCTGCGGCTGTGCAGCCCCCTACCACAAATGCGATGCACTGTGTGTTGTGACACCTTTCTATCATGGCCAACAGCATTAAGTTTTTCAGCCATTTGAGCTACAGTCCTTGTCAAAGTCACTCATATCTTTTCACTTGCCCATTTTTTCCTGCTTCCAACACTTGAAATTCAATAAATGGCTGTTCACTTGTTGCCCAATATACGTAACAAAATAGTCAATGCTATTCACTTCACCTGTCAGTGTTTTTCTTGTTTGTTTAAATAATCTTTATTGAATTTTCTTTTTAAAATAACAAGATAAATAACATAATAAGTCTTCCAAAAATAGTCAGTAGGATAAAACACAAGTAATAAATACAAGATACAGTACAGAACTTGAATGTCAAATAGCCAGATCAGTGGAGTGTCAATCAAGGAACCTTAATCTGTCTCAAGTCGTATTGATCATACGCACAGGGGCCCCAATAGAGTTAGTTTGACCAGTTTGACCATAATTAGATATTATCTTGCATTATAATCAGAGAGTTACTAATTACTAGCTCCATATGCAATTGATTTAGCAATTGGAAGAATATAGCCATCCCAGATGGAATTATTTTAAATTTCCAATGTCTGGCAATCAGTATTTTTAAAAGCCACCAAGCAATGTGTGACAAAGAACGTGTCTGCATTTTTAAAGAAGGCCAGTTCAAATGCAATATAGCTATTTGTGGTGTGACATTTAGTCTCTCATTCGTTAGACCTGTTGTGGCTGATCAATGTATAGACACAACACATTGACACACCTCCTTTATTAGACTTTTAATCAGACACTTATTGACAGTTCCGGACACATTCTGTCATCTTTCAAGATTCACACATCACATTCATGGGTGCATACACTTTTGTGGTGGGATTTTATTACGTACATTTTTTCGAAAGCTTTTTTTTTATGCACTTTATTCAGAGCATATTTTTTTTTGTTGTATTTTATTTTAATTATTCATTTTTAATTCCCCACATTTACACTTCATACATTGTTCCATTACAATACCCCTGTATAGCGTTCCTCCTTATTAGAACATATGTCTTCTTTTTTTAATCTCAATACTTTGTGCTAATTTCACTTTTATCTACCTGGTTAATATGATTCCTTAGAAAAAGGTTTCTATGATGATGGTTTGTGAATTACACGTCTTCCACATATCATGTGACGTGGACGGCATAAGGCGATCCGATCAAGTGATCTCTTTGGGCATTCGAACTGAGCGCACTTTGAGTGATTGGATTCCATGGCTGATTGGTGAGTCACACGTTTATGTTTCTACATAATTTAGACACTGTTTAATTTATTTTGATATTGAAAATGATCCACCAAGGTCAAAACATCGATCATTGATTGTAAATGTATTTAATTTTAATAATTTGTACTGGAGTTTTATTTTAACACCTAGACAGTTACAAGTGATAGGGCGGGCCAGGATACAGGATATTCATGATTGGAGGAAATAAAGAGGATTATTTTCAGTAGTCCAGATTTCCTCTGTTTGATTGGATGATGCATGTAGACTGAAGGCACTAAATAATGCCACGAGCCACTAGTGCCTATGATATTGTGCTTTATAATATGGTAGTGCATGTGATATTGTGCTTTATGATATGGTAGTGCATGGGATATTGTGATTTATGATATGGTAGTGCATGGGATATTGTGATTTATGCTGGTGGTAGTGCATGTGATATTGTGTTTTATGATGTGGTAGTGCGTGTGATATTGTACTTTATGATGTGGTAGTGCCTGAGATATTGTATTATATGATGTGGTAGTGCGTGTGATATTGTACTTTATAATATGGTAGTGTATGTAATATTATGCTTTATGATGTGGTAGTGCATGTGATCATGTGTTTGATGTGGTAGTGCATTTGATATTGTGTTTTATGACGTGGCAGTGCGTGTGATATTGTGCTTTATGACGTGGCAGTGCGTGTGATATTGTGCTTTATGACGTGGCAGTGCGTGTGATATTGTGCTTTATGACGTGGCAGTGCGTGTGATATTGTGCTGGTTTAGTGTATAACCTTGGATATAACCATATGCAATAATGTTCAGCTTTCTACATGTAATACACTAAATATCGGCTGACAGTTTTTGCTTTAAATCCAGAGAACTTGTATCATTATCTCTGATTTTTAATTTTTTATTTCCAAGGATCTTCTTAATGCCTTATTCCTACTGAAAAGAACATGGCATCTCAAACATGTGCCCCGCTGTCTCTTTGATGGGCGCTCAGTGCTGCTTTGGCATACATTAGATTCTTACTACGAAGGTTGGGGGTAAATATCCTTCTAATGGCAGCAGGACCCAGCTGACGAAATGTAATAATTCCAGACTGCAGCCGTGGGGCGTGGGCACCCAGGCAGATTGGCACAAACCTTCTCTGGCACTTGCATCCCTCTATCGCTCTTCTCTCTCTTTTTTTAAAGCACAGCTGAGCCAGGGGAAAGGAGGGGGTGGCACATTTTCACCTGCCTTTTAATTGGATGTATTTTTAATTAATGGGGCTCCTGAGACCAACATGAGACCAATTTGATCCCTGAATAGGGGCTGGGGAGGAATTGGGAGAGGTACGAGGATTGGACCACTGGGTGCGCTTAAACACAAGCTCTGTCATTAATCACATGGCACTTTCACTGCCTGCCAGTGCGAGAGGGACGTGCAGCAGATAGTCTATGTCAGTAATGGCTAACCTTGTCAGTGCAGATATTTTTCAACTAAATTTCCCATGATGCCCAGTTAGCCTTTAGGCTGGCTGAGATTCATGGGAATTTAGTTCACAAAACTGTCCCTTTTAGAGAAAGATTACTACCTAAAGGTGCCAGTCTGAAATCTGGTGACATCTGACGCTTATGATCTCCAAGAAGACTTGCAGATGAAGAGAAGTCCAACTTAGCCACGGAATCTGTAGATACGAAACAATGACATAAAACAACCACTCTCGAAAACCGAAACCTTTTTTTTTTATTGACCGCTTAGTCTTTGCCTAAAACTACCAGAGTAGTAAATTCCATCAGTAATTCCTACGCGCTAATGAAGTTATTCAATGAACTGGTGGTTCGTTTGTCAACAGGAATTGCTCATTTTAATCCCACATAGCCGAGACTGAAAACGAGTTGGGGAACCTTTCAAATTCAGCTACTGGCCTAATAATTTGGGGGTATATATTCGCTAAACAGCGTATTCTTGTGAATGCAAAACCAAACAGCAAATTTTAGGCCAAGATAAGTTGATTGTGACAATTCACCAACACAACCGTTTTTTCTTTTTGTTTTAGTTTTTAATTCTGCAGTTCGCATTTTCATTCAACACAATTCACTATTTAGTGATTAAGGTTCTTGAATTTCAACATAAAATCCCAGTTTAATGAATAAAGTGCTGTAGGTTTCCCCGAACAAAAAAAGTCTCCCATCGTAGTCTAAAAAAGACAGAATATCTGAAATATTAGTATCCAGGTCTTTTAAGCAGTCACAGTGAGTTTCACAAAAATAGGAATTTTAAAAGATTTAATCAGGGATTTTCAAATTACACACCGAAAAATCTGACCTGAAAATATAGCCATGTTTAACATCTTTTCCTTTTTCGATTATTTTATCTTAATATTTTAAATACAAAGCACAATTCCCTACAATCCATGGCTTAGCGAATAACACTGCTTATTTATTCTTGTGTTTTATGTTCTTATTTACTGAATACTGAATTGTAACACGTTGAAATCCTTATTACGAAAATCAGGGGGGGGGGGGGGAGAGCATATTTAGAACAATTCTTCTGCTCACCTGTTATCACTGTTGGCTATTTTAGCCTAGATTTTGACAGTACGGAGGATTTTTTTCAAACAGTTACAATTCCAAGTTGATTGAATAAGCCCCACTGTATTTCTACATCTGTATACACTACACGAACATGCTTACAGGCGCACACATTCCAATTTAACTTACGTAAACCCACATACACTCTTACACACATTTGTATATTCAGAGGGAGAATAAGACAGAGACACACATATACACACACAAACAATCACACACATATACACACATATAAATATATACACACACACACACACACTCACACATATCCACATACGCACACATATATATAAACATACATACACACACACACACACATATATACACACACACATATCTACAAACACACACATATAAACAAACAAACAAACAAACACACACACATATAACTCTACTCTTAGATGTGAGGTTGTATGTATGAAGACATCTATATACAGTAGCACAGCTGGTGCCCTCTCCTCCTGCATCACTGCTCCTCTCGTTCTCTCTCTGCCTTCTGGTGGCAGGAGCTTCAGGGCCCGCTGGGGGTAGATTGCGGGCAGAGGATCCCACTGGCACCATAAGCTGGCAGAAGGGCAGCTGCCCGTGAAGGGAGGGGGGAGGTGGAGGGAGATGAGCAGAAGGAACCCTCCTCTCTTCCTGGGGTCAGGTGTGAGTCGGTGTATGTAGGGCAGTCATGAATATTTATCGTTTAACCTCTTCCTTGCCAGGTGGATATGCGTGGCACATCGTGGAGGGGGGTGATACGAGTAATTGACCTGTGGGTAGGGTTTGTGCTAGACATCGGGTTGGTATGAAGGCTAGAAGAGCACATTTATAGGTGGGCAGTGCCAGGAGACCAGCTGCCACATATGTGCCAGACACAGAGACTTGCAGCTCACCGTCTCCAGATAACTGGAAGATCCTGTGCCAGCAGGCACTCCTGGTCCCACTGCGTATTCCCTCGCTTCTCTCTGAGACAGAAATATTTCCCTCATACAGACATTACTCTGCATATTACAGACACAATCTACTTTCTGACACACAGATACTATTAGCCCGCATGTTAGATACACGCTACTCTGTATGTTAGATACACGCTGCTCTGTATGTTAGATACACGCTACTCTGTATGTTAGATACACGCTACTCTGGATGTTAGATACACGCTACTCTGTATGTTAAATACATGCTGCTCTGTATGTTAAATACATGCTGCTCTGTATGTTAGATACATGCTACTCTGTATGTTAGATACACGCTGCTCTGTATGTTAGATACACGCTACTCTGGATGTTTGATACACGCTGCTCTGTATGTTACATACATGCTGTTCTGTATGTTAGATACACGCTACTCTGTATGTTAAATACATGCTACTCTGTATGTTAAATACATGCTGCTCTGTATGTTAGATACACGCCACTCTGTATGTTAGATACACGCTGCTCTGTATATGTAATACACCCTGCCCTGTGTGTTAAATACATCTGTCCTTTATTATATGTTAAATTCATCCTGCCAGTGGCGTACACACTGTGGTCGCAGCTGCGACTGGGCCCGTCACTCCAGGGGGTCCGGCCGCCCTGCGGACCCCTGCAACTGGGTACCAGCTGCCATCTTTTGCAGCCCCGGACCGTGCGACAAACCGCCGGGGCCGCCGTCCAAGGGATCCATCGGGTGGCCCATGCTGTATATTAGATAACTCTCTATGTTAGATACACGCTGCTCTGTATGTTAGATTACTCTCTATATTAGATATACTCTGCTCTGTATGTCAGATTACTCTCTATATTAGATGTACTCTGCTCTGTATGTTAGATTACTCTCTATATTAGATACACGCTGCTCTGTATGTTAGATTACTCTCTATAATAGATACACGCTGCTCTGTATGTTAGATTACTCTCTATATTAGATATACTCTGCTCTGTATGTTAGATTACTCTCTATATTAGATATACTCTGCTCTGTATGTTAGATTACTCTCTATATTAGATATACTCTGCTCTGTATGTTAGATTACTCTAGGTTTCCCAATGTTATTGCGTACAATGCCGTCCTACAAAAGGCGGACTTTAACGTCGTGAGGGCTGCAAAGCAGCACAAATACTCACCCTTTACACCAGATCTTATTGGGGGGACTGCCTGAAAACCAGGACAGTCCCCCTGCAGCCAATCCCACCGATCCAAATCAAGTGATCGCAATGACACCGTGATCACATGATTTGGATCAACGTGATTGACAGATTGGCTGCAGGGGCACTGCCTTGGTTGTCAGGCAGATCTCCCAACATATAATTAGTAAAATCACTTAAAAATTTAAACATATATATATATGTTTACACGCTTAGAATAAAACTATGTATGTATATATAAAATGTAATTGTACGTGTATATTTATGCATTATTTTTCCACAATTATGTGGTTTTATTAACTATATATTGGGAGAATTGCCTGACAACCTAGGCTGAAAGTCCAGGGAATTTAATTTGCAAGCCCTGTATTTAACCCTGTAACTTCCCTAAACCCCATACAACTTGTACATGTGGGGTACTGTTGTATTTGTGTGAGTCATCGCTGAACACAAATATGATTGTTGTAAAACAGTAAATCATATAGTGACGATAATATCATCAGTGAAATTACAATTTTTGTGTGAAACATGCAAAAACAAATATGAACACCAACTGTGACCAGGGTTTGTGACTAAGTAGCTACCATAAAAGACTAGACATATCCCATTCTCAAAAACCCTGGGTTGTCTAATTTTGCAAATGGTATGCCATGATGGGGCTTATTTTCTTTCCTGAGCTTCATTCTCAAAGGCAACATGGGCTCAGCAAACCAACCTGGCAAATTGCAATGTGTAAAAACTGAAAAGTGGACACATGTCATGTGTCCTTAAGGGGTTATGGACCACTATAGGCACCCAGACCACTTCAGCGCAATGAAGTGGTCTGGGTGCCAGGTCCATCTAGGATTAACCCTTTCTGCTGTAAACATAGCAGTTTCAGAGAAACTGCTATGTTTGCATATTGGTTAATCCAGCCTCTAGTGGCTGTCTCCCTGACAGGCAATAGAGGCCTCTTACACGATTCTCACTGTGAAAATCTCAGTGAGAAGACGCTGACGTCCATAGGAAAGCATTGAGTAACGGCTCCACTAGGGAACCAACGTCGAAGGGGGAGGAGAGGTCACCAGCGCCGAGGGAGCCCGGTGCTGGATAAAGGTAAGTGGCTGAAGGGGGAACCTAAGGATTACATAGTTGCTGGAAAATGAGTTTGTTTTCCTGGTACTATAGTGGTAATTTAAGGGGTTAAGGATATATTTCTCTTTCCATTTACATGTTTCCTACACACGCTCTCTCTGATACAGGTACATACCTCTGTTTCTCTACATGTTAGATACATGCTATCTCTCCTACTGCGCATTTCAGATACACATTATTCTGTATCTTGCAGACACATATATCTCTCCTTTACATGCTACATACATGCTGCCCTGTGCATTACAGATACAAACCTCTCTCCCTTACCATGTTAGATGCATGCTTCTCTGTGTGTTACAGGTAAATACCTCTCTCCCTTAGCATGTTACATACATGTCTGGCTCAATTTTCAAGTTTGACACATCCTTCTCTATGTGTACATTACAGACTCACTAATGCAGTGTTAATTTTGTAGACTACACAGTTTAGTGAATTTTTGGTCGACTGATATTTTTGAGATTTAGTAGACTAATACTAGACTAAAACAAAAACAATTCAGATGACAAAAATGGCTTTTTAGTCAAAAGACTATGACTAAAACTAAATTGAAATTTGCTGCAAAAAATAAAAAAAGAACAGAGGGGGCGTGGAAGGAGCAAAAGAGACAGACCAGGGCTTGGGAGAGAGACACCTAGAGTGGGAGAACACAAAGAGACACACAGGGGCTGGGTAAGAGGCAAAAGAGCCAGATAGAGGCTTTAACTAAACCCATTAGATTTTAGTCGTGTCAACTAAAATGTTCTGGAGATTTAGTCGACTAAAACTAGACTAAAACAAAAACAATTCAGGTGACTAAAATACGACTAAAACTAAAACGGCTTTTTAGTCAAAAGACTATGACTAAAACCAAATAGAAATTTGCCGCCAAAATTAACACTGCAGTAATGGCGGTCAAATTACAAAATAGAATACGGTGAAAATAAAGCAAATATGCCAGTATGGGACATTCTGCATAATTACCGTTAAATAAGTGAGACATTCCCATTATGATACAGGATCCTTAACCCCTTAAGGACCAAACTTCTGGAATAAAAGGGAATCATGACATGTCACATGTCATGTGTCCTTACGGGGTTTAAAGGTTGGTTTTAATGTATGAATTATTCTGGTCCTTATTATTATTTTATTGGATTTTTATTACATGTCTGTTAGTCTACCCATTGTACAGCGCTACGGAATCTGATGGCGCTATATAAATAATAAAATAATAATAATTGTATGGGCAGCAGCTCCAAAGCCTGGTCTCTATATTGTAGACACCGTTCTGACATAGATAGTACACAATGCTTTGTTAAAAGGTTTATTTGCCCCAGGGCAGAGTATATTTACTGTGTGATAGATAGCGGCTCTGTTACTTAGCACTCTATACATATACTGCTCTGCATCTATGCTATCAGATTGAGATTCTCTGCATTGTTATCAGTACCTGAAGGATCGGTGAGATTCTAGACATTCCACGGTGGGAACGATGGGCTGATACTTCCGGGCCTAGCTTTCCCACAACCTAACGCGGCCTGAGCTTGCTGTGTGCAATTAGTATTTTTCTGGCATTGTGATGCAGACAGAGTGAGAGGAACAGATGCTGAATCCTCATTGCGTTCAGTGTAACCTAGAGACAGCCTGCTGGCCCTGCTCCCCCCTACAATCCCACCACAACCCCCCCACAGCCTGACACCTTGAAGGAAGAAACCCCCCCACTATGAGCACACACTTTCTCAACAAAATATGTTCCCATGCTGTCTTTTTTAAGTCAGAGAAAGACTGAAGAAAATAATTAGTATTACAATATGCCATATCATCTCTCCATCTCTCCATGTTACATAGCTTTACAATTACTCATGCTGCCACCCCTATAATCTCTCCCTATAACTCATATAACTGATATTATTCTCTGTTATCTGTCCCTATAACTCCTCCTATTACTGCATATAACCTCTCCCTATAACTCCTCCTATTACTGCATATAACCTCTCCCTATAACTCCTCCTATTACTCCATATAACCTCTCCCTATAACTCCTCCTATTACTCCATATAACCTCTCCCTATAACTCCTCCTATTACTGCATATAACCTCTCCCTATAACTCCTCCTATTACTACATATAACCTCTTGCTATAACTCCTCCTATTACTCCA
Source organism: Pelobates fuscus (assembly GCF_036172605.1). Taxonomy (NCBI): domain Eukaryota; kingdom Metazoa; phylum Chordata; class Amphibia; order Anura; family Pelobatidae; genus Pelobates; species Pelobates fuscus. The sequence goes on along the minus strand of NC_086322.1, from coordinate 266,781,861 downwards.
TATAACCTCTCCCTATAACTCCTCCTATTACTCCATATAACCTCTCCCTATAACTCCTCCTATTAATCTATATAACCTCTCCCTATAACTCCTCCTATTACTCTATATAACCTCTCCCTATAACTCCTCCTATTATTCCATATAACCTCTCCCTATAACACCTCCTATTACTCCATATAACCTCTCTTTATAGCTCCTCCTATTACTCCATATAACCTCTCCCTATAACTCCTCCTATTACGCCATATTACCTCTCCCTATAACTCCTCCTATTATTCCATATAACCTCTCACTATAACTGATCCTATTACTCCATATAACCTCTTCCTATAACTCCTCCTATTACTCCATATAACCTCTCCCTATAACTCCTCCTATTATTCCATATAACCTCTCCCTATAACTCCTCCTATTACTCCATATAACCTCTCACTATAACTCCTGCTATTACTCCATATAACCTCTTCCTATAACTCCTCCTATTACTCCATATAACCTCTCTCTATAACTCCTCCTACTACTCCATATAACCTCTCCTATCTCTCAGAAGGATACTCAAGGAGTTACTAAACTAAGCACTTCCTTGTCATTATTACACATTATTTTCTCTTACCCATAATGCCATCTGTAGGCCAGAAGAAAAAATAACTGTTAAATATAGCTATCACCATTATCTCTCTAGCTCCATCTGTGCATGGGCCATTAGTTCTCTAGCTCCATCTATGGGTAGGCCATTAGTTCTCTAGCTCCATCTATGGGTAGGCCATTATTTCTTTAGCTCCATCTATGGGTGGGCCATTAGTTCTCTAGCTCCATCTGTGGGTGGGCCATTAGTTCTCTAGCTCCATCTGTGCATGGGCCATTAGATCTCTAGCTCCATCTATGGGTGGGCCATTAGCTCTCTAGCTCCATCTACGGATGGGCCATTAACTCTCTAGCTCCATCTATGGGTGGGCCATTAGCTCTCTAGCTCCATCTATGGGTGGGCCATTAGCTCTCTAGCTCCATCTATGGGTGGGCCATTAGCTCTCTAGCTCCACCTATGGGTGGGCCATTAGCTTTCCAGCTTCATCTATGGGTGGGCCATTAGATCTCTAGCTCCATCTATGAGTGGGCCATTAGCTCTATAGCTACATTTGTGGGTTGATCACTAGCTCCATTTATTGCTATGGAGTTTGATGACATTTAGCCTTTCTGGAGTGGATCCAAATGCTTAAACTTCTCACACCCACAAAGCCCAGAGAGTTCCTCATCAAACGTTTATCAGGCAATTCACTAACCAGTGACTTTTTTGGCTTGTTAACCAGCATAAAAACAAAAAATCTAACTTGGCTATTTGGGCTTACATTTTGCAAAGAGTTTTTTTTAGCACCTATAATCCTATCACAGATTTCCTCCACAATCTGTAGCTGACTGAGGCTAATATGAGTCTGGGACTGGTCCAGGTGCTGTCCTTCCTCTCTCCTCTATTCTTTCTGTGCCTCTACCATTGTCTGCCCACACGGAGCCCTGTAAGCTGGAAGGAAGTGACCTGTACTTACTTTCTCCCAGCGCAACGGGCAAACGACCGATCTGACAGGGGTCCGGTCCGGTGTGCTGTTAGGCTGCAGTGCCCAAGCGGTGCCCCTGATCAGGGATGCCCATTGGTTGGCTAAAATGTAAGAGCCACCCAATGGGCCCACTCAGCTTAGGGTCTCATCTGCTGGTCATAATATAGGATATTTTAATTACTTTTACTATTGTTATATACAGTATATACACACATACATATACTGTATATGTTATTATTATTATTATTATGTTATTATTTATATAGCGCCATCAAATTCTGCAGCGCTTTACAATGGGTGGACGAGCGGACATGTAGCTGTAACCAGACAAGTTGGACCCACAGAAACAGAGGGGTTGAGGGCCCTGCTCAATGAGCTGACATGCTAGAGGGAGTGGGGTAAAATGACACAAAAAGTTAAGGATAGTATTAGACTAATGACAGTTGCGAGAGAGGAATCAGTCGGGAGCTATTAACAGTTTAATTGATACGCTTTTATGAAGAAGTGGGTTTTTAATGATTTTTTGAAGGAGTGGAGACTGGGTGAGCATCTAACGGAGGAGTGAAGCGAGTTCCACAAGAACGGTGCAGCCCTTGAGAAGTCTTGAAGGCGAGCATCAGAGGTGGGAGTACGGACAGAAGATAGAGGTAAGTCTTCAGCAGAGCGCAAGGGCCTAGACGGGACATACTTGTGCATTAGAGAGGATAGATAGGTGGGAGCAGCATTATGTAGAGATTTGAAAGCAAGAGCCAGAATTTTAAATTGAGCCCTATATCTTACAGGAAGCCAATGTAGGGACTGACAGAAGGGTGAGGCATGGGAGGTGCGGGCGGACAGGAAGATGAGCCTCGCTACCGCATTCATTATGGACTGTAACGGCACGAGTTGGGAGCACGTAAGACCACTGAGAAGCGGACTACAGTAGTCAAGGCAAGAAAGGACAGTGCAATGGACCAGCACCTTAGTCGCATCTGGCGTTAAGTAGGGTCGGATGCCCGCACTGTTTTTGAGATGGCAGGACTTGGCGATAGACTGAACATGAGGCTTGAAGGAGAGGTCGGAGTCAAAGAGAACACCTATTTAGTCAATTGTTTTACTTTTTATTTTCCATAACTTTATTTTACCCCCCAAAGTTCTAAACATATGACAAAAATATAACATTCACAAGATGCTTAATCTGCTACTATGTCTTTAAAGTCATACATGGTAGACTCTATAGAGAAAGAGTTAACAACATGTTTATTGCTGAGGAATGTGTTTTGTGATTGGTTTGAGTTAGCAATATATTACAACTTGAGGATCATGGAAAATTAATCTGTTTGCTTTCTGCGGAGAGATAAGTAGGAATGTAGACCAGGGTTACGCAATAAGTATAATCTTATGAAAGTGCCACACATAAAGCTAGTGTATGAATTCAATCTTGTGAGTCTTATATTTGTTTAATTAACAATCTGTATTTTGAAGGCTAATTATTTAAGTGAAAACATGTTGGAAGAATTAATTCAAAATTGTCCATTTATTTTACATTTAAATGCAATTTAAATAAAACGTGGAATGTATTAACATTGCATAAAAAAAGAAAAAACAGCAACTTTGTATATAAACTGCTGTTATGTGATTCAAAAATATGTAAATAATGTAAATGTACACTAGTTTAATTTTTCTTTCAATGTTCTTTCAATCTTTGCAAAAAATATTAAGGGCACCAGTATAACAGCCAGTTGTGGCTGCACCTGGGCCGGAAAGTTGGGGTAAGGCCATCACGTGTCCCTTACATTTAGGGAAACTTGATGGACATCTCTGATAAGGGGCCTAGCGGGTACGATGACTATAACAATGCGACCCTGTCAGATTGGCAGATTGGCAGTGCTGGGAGGTAGTGATTCCCAGATTAGAGCGCCTTTCAAGGTAGGAGAGAGGAAAAGACAGAAAGAGAAGGGGCAAGAGAGCAAGGAGCTGACTCCCATCAGCTCCAGACATCCATCAGTTGCAGCCAGTTGACACTGGACCCCATGGAAGCCACTATCCTGCACCCAAATGGTATGAAAGCATTTGTGACTTGTCTGTATGTGCCAGTGTGTATCTCTGTCTGTGTGTCTCTGTATCAGTGTGTGCATCTGTATTTGTTTATGTGTATCTGTGTCGGTATGTTTGTATATGTATGTGTGTCTGTGTATCTGTATCAGTATGTGTTTGGCAGTGTATGTTATATGTCCATTCATCCCATCATTCAAACGCCAATAATACACACAAATGCTCACCTGCATTCAAATGCCATCACTACACACAAACACACCCCTCCATAAAAACACCAATGCTACACACAAATGCACATCTGCATTGAAACGCTAACACTTATACAAACACTCCTACAGTCACACACACACACACACACCATTAAAAAAACATGCTTACATTCAAATGCACAAATACAATGCTGCAAGGATGGGCAAATGGCAGATCCCCAGCTGGCAAAGCATTATGGGGGTTGCATGGCAGATGAAGATTTACCTTTTGGCCCAACAAAATCCATAAACTTAGAGCCCTCTCTGCAGTAGTTGAGGCACTGACTGAGGGATATAAATGCTCTAGGTTTTATACAGTATCTCTTATATTGCAATGTTTCTTATGTGCGTGGAACATTGGCACAGAAATGTAAATGCGATTTTTGTTGCAAAGAGTAGTTGTGATAAAAATGGTTAAACAATGCAAACAGGGAATAAAGAGACAACGTGTGGCCTAAAAAAAAACACATTTCAATACAAAATAAAAAATTTACCCAATGTATACATGGCATCCAGAGCAAAGGGGTTGAGAGTACGGCAACGATATAAACATCCACTGCAAAGTGGACAACTATTTAATTATGTTTTTAATAGGACTGTGAAAATAATTGATACCTCGTCATAAGACATCACTTTTAAGTAACACTACATCAAATTGTTGCCTCAAGTCATAACAATAATTATTCATTATGGATCCGAGGGGTATTTAGAAACCAAATTATAGAAAGCAGCATTGCAAATTGTAAAAAACAACAACTTTGCACTAAGAGCCACAGCCTAAAAACTATGTTGATTGCATTCATTAAAAAAAATTAAAAATAAAAAAATACGGTATATACTTTTTTTCAAGATTAATTTTTTTAAAATATATTGTATCATACGATTGTTTGAGTGTCAAACTCTTATTCCTGGTTGTGTATTAATTTTCTATCTGTTAAAACCTTGTGTTTCTATAAATTGCCACTCTTCTCAACAATTTTAAGGCTCGTGGGGACCGATGTCACAAATCATAACAGTTATAAAAGATTATTCACTAAACCAGAAACTTATGGGAGTCAACCAGCCAATTTTAATATTCAACTATGTAACCTATTTATTTAATGCTCAATTAACAGAGCAGGAAATAAGAACTCCTAAGAGAAGTTAAGTAAACACACTGTGCTGTCACATCTGATTGAAAATTATTTTTTTTATTTTTCTGTAAGCTGTATGAGTCATACCCAGGGGAGATGTGACTAGGCCTGCGTAAACAGAAACATAAATGGCAGCCAGGTAGCTCTATTCAAGGCGAGACATACAGAAACAGTAGGTGTAGATTGCCCTGCCTAAACAAGCTCATATACTTGAAAAATGACATGTACTCACATTATAGTGCATTTTACCACACACAGTGGCAGTGCACAAGCAAAAAATCTGACTTGCTTGTGTAAAGACATGATGTGCCCTAATAGAGGAATGATTAGGATTAGTAGTGACAAGCAGCCCCTGCAAATATTTCTTACCACAGCCCACAAATGCCATGGATGACCCTGTCTGGTTTAGTGGGCAAAATATATATATCAGGGAATGTATATATTGGATTCTTTAAAGGACCACTATAGTGCCAGGAAAACAAACTCGTTTTCCTGGCACTAAAGTGCCCTGAGGGTGCCCCCACCCTCAGGTTCCCACTCCCACCGGGCTGAATGGAGCTCCCTCGGCGCTGGGGACTCTCCTCTGCCTTTGGTTGTCATCGGCTGAATGCAAATGCTCCGGCAAGAGCCGTGCGCGCATTTAGTCAGTCCATAGGAAAGCATTCTCAATGAGACAGCCACTAGAGGCTGGATTAACCCATTTGTAAACATAGCAGTTTCTCTGAAATTGCTATGTTTACAGCAGGCAGGGGTAATCCTAGATGGACCTGGCACCCAGACCACTTCATTAAGCTGAAGTGGTCTGGGTGCCTCTAGTGGTCCTTTAAGGTTATATTATAAGAATTAGCATGCTACATATCCATATCCTGACACTTACAAGTAGAAAAAAATTATTGCACCAGAGTCCTCTCTACTTTAGTACCACCACTGATAATGTCCTATTCTTTTCTACCTTAAATGGGAGCTGTCCCTTCTCTGGAATTTATAATACTGAATATAACATTGCAAATGAACTAAAACGTGTGTAAAATTCCTATACGAGAGACTCTGTTTTCTTTTAAATTAATATCAAAGATTCAGTAAATGACATCACAATCCAGTCCAGACAAGGCAAGGAAAGAACAAACTGATAAAATGAAGAGGAGACATAGAAATATTGTTTCACTTCTCCTCCTCTCTGTATGCTTTATCTATGCTGACTGCAGGTGCAAAGGACAGAGTTTAGATATTTAAGTTTATTTTTTGCACTTTACAAATTTATGTTTGCCCCCCTTTAAAGAATATATTATCTAATACTAGATGATCCTATGGCATATCCATTATAAACACGGAAACTGTTTGCATTTTATGGCATATATGCCCTTTCTGTACTCTTCTGATCAGTATTATATTTGTGTTACCCTGGCTGTCAGTCAAAATGGTATTTCATTCCATGTTCTGTGTCATTATATTCAAGGTGAATACAAATAGGTACCTAGGGACTGCATCGTACATAAAACTACACGGAAGGTAGTATCCTTCGATGGCAGAAGATTTACTGCTTATTATAGCACAGGGGATTTCACACATGCATATAGTGACTGATAATGGTGCTAAGGGGTTTTGCTCTATATTATATTATTGATATTAATTTTATCTCTCCAGGTTCATATGTAATGATTCTCATCCATACTTAATGTGTTAGGTAAGTGCTGAATCGGCTCTAATCATTAATTACCTTAACATGACCGAACATGTTCCCACATCACCACGACCCCTAAAGGAACCATGAATGTTTTCTTTTAATTTTTAAAATTAACACTATAGTCACCAAAACAACTTTAGTTTAATGAAGCAGTTTTGGTGTATAGATCATGCCCCTGCAGTCTCTCTGCTCAATTTTCTGCAACTTAGGAGTGAAATCACTTTGTATATTATATGCACCCTAGTCACACCTCCCTGCATGTGACTTGCACACCCATCCTAAACACTTCCTGTAGAGTCATCTAATGTTTATCCTTCCTTTATTGCAAGCACTGTTTAATTTCAATTTTCTTATCCCCTGCTATGTTTATAACTTGCTAGGCCCTGCAAGAGCCTCCTGTATGTGATTAAAGTTCAATTAACAGAGCATGTAAGTTACATCTGATTGAAAGTGAAACCATTTTTTTTATGCAGGTTCTGTCAGTCAGAGCCAGGGGCAGTATGGAAAGAGCTGCATAAACAGAAACAGTGATTTAACTGCTAAATGGCAGTGACTTGAGCAGTAAAACTTCAGAGGCATGATCTATACACTAAAACTGCTTCATTAAGCTAAAGTTGTTTAGGTGACTATAGAGCCCCTTTAATATATACATGAGTCAAAAGATCTTTTTTATTCATGCCATCTGTTTCCAGGAAACTAAGTGGGTTTCTTTAGACTAGTGGTTTCCAAACCAGTCCTCAAGAGATGCCTACCAGTCCAGAATTTAGGGATTACCAAATTGTGCCTAAGGTGTTTTTAGAAAGAAAAAAAAACACACCAAAAAAAACAAAACACCTTGGCACAACTGGGTAATCCCTAAATCCTGAACTGTGCCTTGAGGACTGGCTTGGAAACCACTACTGTAGATGGATAATCAATAACAAATGGCTCTCAACATGGATAAAATCCAGTCCCAAAGCCATTGAAGTAGGGCTCCTCTGCTACAATCATTGACTTGAAATCTAGTGTCCCGCACTACTGTCAGAGAAAACTCCCAGTGAGTATAACGTTAGCGCGCAATTTGACATACTTTCGCCATGGGACACTGGGTTTACCCCCCTTCCCAAACCATGTACCCAACATTCATACTAGGAGGTATGTTGGGAGATCTGCTGTCTATAAGAAACTTGTTAAAAGAATTGAGGAGAATGGGACTTATTGCACCAAGATCATACAAACATTCAACCTCTAGTGCACTTATTCATTAAACAGCAATTTCCAAGCTCACAGAACGTAATAGTATACTTTAAAAACACTTGACCCAGATAAAAATAATGGGGGGTTATTTACAGTATATAATCACACATTGTATAAGCCTGCCACAACGTCAATGTACCCCATTCTTGGCAGGTCCTACTCTAGCAACTTAATGCTTGCTCTTATGAGATTAATCCACTTACTTGAAAAATGCTTCCTCCTCGAGCTCTCTGCAGGTCAAGGTTAAATAGGGCCCTGCAATGAGGCTCTTGTGACAGGGAGGGGTGCAAAACCAGGTGAAAGGTGAGTGCATCTTGTTTGGTTTTATATATATATTTATATATAGCTGCTTTGGGCCTATTGCAAAGCATGGGCTTAGAGCTTCCTCTGCAACAACCCTGGTGTTGACCAAGTCCTCTAGGAACTTGGACAAGTTTTTCCGACAGCTCAATTTCTAACATTTAAGCAAAACAAATTATTTTGACAGAGATGACACGGTATCCACATTCACAATTGCAAATGGTCTACAGTTTTCAATTGTAATTTAGCACATAGGGGAAAGGAGCCACAATGGACAAGGAGAGGGTGAAAAATTAAAGGAGAATGTAAGCAACATTTCTAAGAATGCAGAAACATTTTGTTTTTAGGAACAATAATAAGTCCAAGGATCCCATGATTTGTGGAATGCACCGGTTGTTTGGTAAATAAAAGCTGATAATATGTTTGTGAACGCAGATTTTGTCCTTAAATTTAGAAAGGGGAAGTCTTAAAGCCACACTAATGTCAAAGCTAGAGATATCCCTTAGTTCAGTGTGTTCTCCAGTTTTGAGAAGCCCTCTGCTGGGCGTAATAACAAAAAACGTCCTTGGATCTGGGACCTCTGATCTATGAAATGCATCTTTCAGCAAGGAAACTTTAGAAAATTCTAACTTTATTAAAAATATGTAACTTTGGTTTGAAATGTTTACCTTACACTATGCAAAAGAAATACATTTCAGTAAGGTTAACGGGTATTTAAACAACATTACCACGGCAAAGACAGCTTTCAGTTCCGTAACGATTAGAATTTCAAATGTTTGTTTGTCTAGAGACATTATAACTGTAAATTCTAAATAAACACATGAGACCTAGATGAAGATGAGAGAAAAGATTTTTCAGGGATAAAAAAAAAAAAAGTACAATTCACTGAGGAGATATTTTGAAGGAGATAGTTCAGTAAAAGGAGTTTGTTAAAAAAAAAAAAAGAAAAAGAAAAAGAAAAAAGACAGAAAATGATATAATGTATATGCCAAAAAAAATGTAATTGGAAAAACGATTGCAGACTTTGGCCTACATTTTGCAATTTAAAAATGTATCACAATAAACAAATATACATATTAGAGCAAACTGGCTTTAAAATATTTTGCACTCCGTTTATAACGCTATGGCGTTTTTTGAAACAAAAAAAAAATCTCAAAAGTATACCTTAAATGTTTGCACCATATCACCGCCCACATTACTTTTGTTTTCTATTCCTCTCTAACAAGCAAAGAAAAAAAAATGGTAATAAAAAAAAAAATCTTCACATCTTGATAAATCCCACGAGCGGTACTATTTACAAAGAGGAGCAGCTGGGCCGGATTCTCAGGCGTCTAGTCATAGATGACTGAGGACATTTTCCAGTTTGTTTACTTTCATAAACAATATGCGACAATGTATCCAATGATAAATCACAAAAGTACACAGAGGGGCTTATTCACTAAATAGCGAATTGCGATATGCTAATGGCTGGCATTCATTATTTAGGCCAAAACAGAGACTGGAAAAAAAAAAAATTCTGATATCTGGGCTAAATTTTATAAGTTGATAACCATGTCCAAGCAAATGTTTAATGTATACACCATCATGACTTTCTTGTCCAGGGTGGAAATGGCTGCAGCTAATGGACTTCGGATGCAACACAGTAATACAGATCAATATGGGAATTCTGCCCAAACTACACTGAACAAAATTATAAACGCTTTTGTTATAATTATAAACACTTTTGTTTTTTCCCCCATTTTTCATGAACTCAAAGATCTAAGACTTTTTCTATGTACACAAAAGGCCTATATCTCTCATATTGTTCACAAATCTGTCTAAATCTGTGTTAGTGAGCACTTCTCCTTTGCCGAGATAATCCATCCACCTCACAGGTGTGGCATATCAAGATGCTGATTAGACAGCATGATAATTGCATAGGTGTGCCTTATGCTGGCCACAATAAAAGGTCACTCTAAAATGTTCAGGTTTATCACACAGCACAATGCCACAGATGTCAAAAGTTTTGAGGGAGCGTGCAATTGGCATGCTGACGGCAGGAATGTCCACCAGAGCTGTTGCCCGTGAATTGAATGTTCATTTCTTTACCATAAGCCATCTTCAAAGGCGTTTTAGGACACGATACGGAGGAGGGGTCGGAGTTTCGACCGAGCGCAGAGAGACATCGACGCTGGGATCAAGTAAGTATTACCGGGGGGGGGGGGGGGGCAAGGGAGGGGGGATAGCAGAGGAATGTTTAGGGCCAGGAATACAGCTTTGTATCCCTGGCACTACAGTATCCCTTTAAGAAAGGGCTATGCCTGAGTGACACAAGTGTCTTTATAAAGGCAGTAGTTGGAGGCCGTGCAGGCAGAGGTGACGATACCTTCCTGGAAGGAGAGAGCTGCAGCCTGGTCCGGTGGAAGAGGTCCTCAGAGATTGGGTCTGAAGTTCTCCAGAGTCCCCTTGTAACAGTTAGGAGGCTGACCTGCTGGAGGTCCTCAGTCAGAGTACTGAAGGTCCACTACATCTTTGCAAACTGCCTCACTGCACCATCTTTAATATAAATAATAATGATCCCAAGGCACACCAAGGTTTACACATAAAGATTCATGCATTGAGAAAATACATCAATTTATTGTGACAGAAAGAAAGTGCATAAAGTAGCGCATACCCAATCTATAATACCAATACCACAATAGTAATAAAGTGCTAAATGCAAACACCCATTAAAAAGGTATACTGACCAAGAGCATGAGAAATGAAAACCCATTTTTTCCTTAAATAGCACCCACTACTTTTTATACCACATTACTTCTCACCCACTTTCAGTTGAGCTTTTCTTACAATTATATATTTGATCACTGCATCATCTTCCTGAGATAATAAACATAGAAAAGGACCCTTAAAAAATAATCCTCTATTTGACTTTACGGGTTATTATTTCCATGCCTCTGTACAGCCTTATCCATTTAATTTATCTCTTTTTAAAAAAAAAAAAAAAACCTAGATGTATGTGAGACAACTTGCTCGTAGACGGGGGTACTTGGGGTTACTTCTACTTGCAATAACAGAAAGGGGGGAAAAATCGAGGGTTTTTTAAAGTTGTTTTTTTTGTGATAAACTTTGTCATTGTCATTTATCCAAAAAATTCACTGGGAGATTTTCCTGCTAATGTTGATAGTTCCTGTACTGCAGTGAGGATACTCCGACGCTCGATATGGGGAATTCCGTACCTGACTTGGCTATTGATAAAAGCCTCTTCATATTTCTCTTTAATGATGAAGATATCCATATACAACTAACATGTGGGAAACTGATTTTAGGAAAAAATAACCTAGCTGGAAAAATAAGCTGGAAAATATATTCTAATTGAGCTGTTTTGACCTAAAATGTTTAATTCCATCGCCAATTCTTAACAATTGCTGGTCCAGCAAATAGACTCCACGGAGTGTTTTTCCTTACACTCACATTTGTTTCTGATTCTGGCAAGCTTATTATTTTCCTCGCTCACCCTCCTTCCTTCCCATTTCTCTACGTTTTCCTAATATATACCTTTCACTGTCCCCTCTCAGCCTTTATCTCACTATTTGAACCTTTATTTTTCTTCTTTTACTCCATCTGTGCTCCTATGTCCCACTCCTCTTCCTCTCTTTATTTCTCTCTCTTTCACTTTTTCCCTTCCCATTCTTTCTCTTTCCCTTTTACCCTCTCTTGCTTTATCTTTCACGTTTTCTCTCTCTTTCTCTTTTCCCCCCTTCTCTCTCTTTCACTTTCTCTCTCTCTGTCCTCTCTCGTTTTCCCTTTGTTCCTTCTCTTTAACTTTTATCTCTTTCTTTCTCTTTCCCTTTCTGCCTCTCTTTCTGGCTACTTTTTTTCTTAAATGTTTACCCTTCTCTCTTTATCCATCTGTTTCCCATTCTTCTACCCCCTGTCTCTTTTCTCATTTTCTCTTTTTTCTCTGTCTCTTTCTCTGTCTCTTTCTCTTGTACATTTATTTTCTCTCTCTCATTTTTTCTCTATGTATGTATCTTTATCTTTACCTTCCATACCCTTTCTACCACTCCTGTTCCTTCTACCCCATCCTGTCCTCTTTTATTTTGACTCCCACAACAGTAACTGTCCATTATCACCTTTTCTTTATTTCCCATTCCCTCCTCATTTCTTGAGCCTTTACGTCACCCCTACCCTTTCCTTCCTTGTTATGTGCCTTCTGTCAAACCTAGGCCTTTTTATTAGCTGAAGAAGTCATACGTTCTCTATTTCCGGAATGTGTTTATGTATGCGGTTACACATTCTGTCCTGTATTCCTCGCCTCCGAGAAGGATTTTTAATTTTCTTTAGTCCTCCCTAACTTTTACTTCTTCTACCTTTACCTAAGAAGTTGAAATAACTAGAAATATAAATAACTAGAACTCTAGAGACAGAAAAATATAGGAGCCAAATAGATTTCTTGACTGGGAAGAATTTCTTGATGAGCAGAAGAACAGGTCAATTCAAAGAGTTCTATTCGAGATATTCAAACATGTTACAAGCCAAAACTAACAATTACATGAACAATGAGTCATTGGCGGTGGGGTTTGATAAGCTCTTCTTTACATGGTTACACCATCCTTCCTCATCATTCGGTCTCTTTCTACTTGGTTTGTAAGGCAATCTTCTGGTCTTCATCCTTCTGTCTCTTGTGTTCTTTTCTTTATCTAATGATCAGTCTCTCCCACCACCTGTCTCCATCCTCTGTCCCAGTCTTTATTCCATCTCCTTTATCATAGAGTTTCTCCACATCTTCAACATTCTTTCATGTTTGTTGTACGTCTCTCCTTACAGTCTCTTTTTTTATATACCATTTTATATCAGCTTTGTGTCTTCCTCTCCTGTTCTCCATAGCTAATGTCTATCCGACTGATTGATCCTAATGTCTCACTTCTCTGCACGGCCTTATAATTCTCTCTCCATCTGTCTCCATCCTAACTCTCACATTCCATCACACTTTCAAAAGAAACAGTCTCTTTCAATGTCTAAACCCACCAGTCTCGCAATCCTTTGTGTGTTTTTATTTCAGCAATATCGGCTCCTTATTCCTCTTGCCTCTCTCTCCTTCACACACTTGTATTAGTCTCCATGTTATTTACCACGTCTCTCTCTTCTGTGTCTCTCAATCTACTTGTCTCACTTCCTTTCATAGATTTAAGCAAGAGCCACCCTCACTGTATAGCTTTATCTGTGTCTCTTCCTTCGTACCCGGAGATCAGTCTATACCAATTTATCTATCACCATTACTCTATCTTTATCGCCAATGCTTCCTATCTTTCATTCTCTCTTCCTCTCTTTTCTCTTCTCCCTTTCTCATTTTCTTTAATCTCTCTCTTTCAACGTCTCTCTCAGGCTTTCTTTATTTCATTTTTGTTCTACCTCTTGTTTCTGCTTCCCCCTTCTCACTCTTTGTTTCTCTCCATTCTTCTATCCTACTTTCTTCCATTCCCCCTTGCATTCTCATTGTCATTCTATTTCTTTTTCCTGCCTTTTTTCATTCTCTCTCTCTCTCTCTCTCTCTCTCTCTCTCTCTCTCTCTCTCTCTCCCTTCTGTCTTTTCCTCCTGTTTAGGAGAGGGATGGCTACATTTGATCCTGATGGGTGCACATAATGGAATGGACCTGTAGTGTCCAACCTACCATCCCACACCATCCCACGCTGTTTTATCATTATTTTAAATTGTGGGTCACCAAACCAAGCAGACACGAGTCACGCATTAACCCATGCAGTTCTAGTCTGATAACTCTGGCCTAGGCACCCTAGGTAGTATGGTGCATTTAATTAGCAGGGTGGCGGTGTGAAACTGCAGCCCAAAACTCCAGAATGGTTGTAAACCAGGGGCCGGTTGACGCTACCACCTTTTCTAGCCCTTCTCTACTCCTTTCTCTAGTTCCCTCCCCCCCTCTATTGTCTGCTCTCTTTTTATCATTCTGTCTTTTTCTTCCTCCCCTGCTTACTCCTTTCCTTCTCTCTCCTGTTTACCCTCTCTCATACTATCACTCTCCTGCACTCTCGCTATCTCTCTCATACAGTCACTCTCCTGCGCTCTTCCTACCTCTCTCACACAGTCACTCTCCTGCGCTCTTCCTACCTCTCTTATACTGTCACTCTTCTGCGCTCTTCCTATCTCTCTCATACAGTCACTCTCCTGCATTCTCCCTACCTCTCTCATACAGTCAATCTCCTGCGCTCTTCCTAACTCTCTCATACTGTCACTCTCCTGCGCTTTCCCTAGATCTCTCATACTATTTCTTTCCTGCACTCTCTCATACTGTCTGTCCATATCTCTCCATCTGTCATCTGTCTCCTCTTCCTATCTCTCTCTCTCACAGTCTCACTTTTTCTCTCCCTGCCTCTTTTCTTCCTCTCTCCCTATCTTTCTCTCCTACTATCATTCTCTGCCTCTCTCCTGCTCTTTCCATGTCCCTCTCAAACACCATCTCTCTTGATTTCTCTCTCTCCTTTTCCATGTTCTCTCTCTCACACACACACACACACACACACACATACACTTACTCTGTCTCTCTCTTTCTGCTCCAAGAAGATAAATAGACATCCTAATGAGTTGTTAATTGCACCTGTCTGTATAATAGCTGTGTTCACCTTTGATCCTTGAGATCCTGTTGGGCTAAAAACACTGTTGGCTGTAGAGGATTCTGGGAATTGTAGTTAATCAGCTAGAGGGACATATCCAGACACCTCCTATAAACATCCCGTTACATACTTTCTTTCTCATTTTTATGACCTCTATTTACATTTTCTCTTCACACGCCTGTATTTCTTTGTCACTCTACCCCCCCTATTCTTTATTCGTTTACCTCTCCTCCTCCTCCGCTCCCTTCTTTCACAGTCCTCTATCACACCGACTCGCTCTCTATATCCTTTCATATCCTCCTTCTCTCTATTTTCTGTCTTTATTTGCTCTCTCTCAGCAAGTTTTTTTTTTTTTATGTGATTGCAAGCGCTGCATGGTAATTAGTGCTAAACTCATTTGCACAACTACAGTTAATTGGCTACAGCAATTAATTAATGTGTTGAAAATTTGGCACGAGAAAAAAAAAAGTTTTTTTTTTCATAAAACAAAGACAGTGAAGTATGAGTGGCCGGTCGTCTGTCTGTGAGAGGCCTCATTTACCTGCGATGATGGGTTAATGCCCCAGGGTGGATGCAGTGCGGGTTAATGCGGAGGGTAACTAATCTCCTGCACTTTTACTGTAACAAAGAACATGATTAAAAAAAAAGCCAAACATCTAACACACAGTGCATTCTAGGCTTAATATGCTATTGCGGCATAGAATATTCTTCGACAGGGTTCTTCAACTAAATGGAGAATTGGGTACAACCAGCAAAGGAATTTAAGACAAAAATAGCTGAAAAAAAATAAATGACTCTTTCAGAGACATTTTCCAGTTCGGCTACTTTGGTCTTGAATTTTTAATTATTTTGTGATTTCTCCACAAATCCAAGTTTAATGAATAAGATCCACTGTTTGCTCTACAGCAAATTATTTATTGTACAGCGCTACGTAATTGGTTGGCGCTTTATAAATAATAATAATACCAGGACCAAGTATCGCTGTTTATTAGCTGGTGTTTAATATCCACATGCAGGTACTCTGCATTAATATAGATTGTCTATTTTAGCATGTTTCATTAAACAATAAGGCAGGATCATTATTAGGAGAGACTCTGCGTCAATATGGAGTGTTGAGTGTTCCTTTTTGGGGTATACATAACTTACCGTTTTACAGCACAGTGTGCACATTATCATTTCTGAACAGATATAGCGTAGTGTGTCTTTGGCTAGTGCATACATACTCAGTATCATTATACGGTATGCTCATTAACAGTTATAAATACTCAGCATCATTATACAATGCAATATGTTCATTATCGGGCCTAAGTGCTCATTATCAGTTGTGAGCACTCATTAAGATTATTAGTGAAGTTATACTCTGTACCACTGCAGACAGCAGCACGCATACCAGTGTATAGCTATCCACTGACTCTATATAGCGCAAAATCTATTAATATCAGTGTGTGGATGGCCAGCACCTTTAAACAGCAATGTATAGATACTCAATATCATTAAACAGCAGAGTGTGATACTCATAATAATTATATAGCACAATATATTTATTATCAGTGCATAGATACTCTTTAACATTATACTGACACTTAGGATCCTATTATGAAGCCTGTTTCTTATGATTGTACAGATACCCTTTAACAGGGGTGCCCAAAAGGTACCCCTGATCAAGAACTACAACTCCCTTGATGCTTTGCATGTCTTTATAATGACAAAACACCATGGAAGCTGTAGTTTTAAACCATTTGGGCACCCCTGCTCTAAATCAGAGGTAGGGAAGGCAGCTTCCAGTTGTTGTGGACTACATGTCCCATGATGCTTTGCCAGCTGTATGAGCATTATGGGAGATGTAGTCTACAATATCAGGAGTGACGAAGGTTGCCTACACCTGATCTAGATCATTTTACAACACAGAATGCTTATTATCAGTATATACTGATCTACCTCACTTGGATATTCCCACATGATGTAATGTCACAACGTAGAATTTAAATGAGGATGTGATTTTTTTTGTGGATTTTCACTATTTGTTTTGCATGATATATACCTAACATGTTGATAGTGCAAAATATTTTTACTGCAAAAACAAAAGTTAATTAAACAAACAGACAAGAAAGTTATCTGCATAAGCATTCACTTATCTGCGACAACATTTGGCAAAGTCAAGTTTGTGTGCAAGTAAGCCTCCGCCATCTTTGAACTTTTGGATCCTACATTTGTTTGACAAATCTTCTTGGCAAAAAGACTCAAGTTTTGTCAGGTTGGATAGTGACCATTGCTGCAGTGTTCATTTTGTCGACTAAAATGTTTGATATTTAGTTGACTAAAACTGGACTAAAAATAAAAAAATTCAGATGACTAAAATACAACTAAAATGGCTTTTTAGTCAAATGACAATGGCTAAAACTAAATTGAAATTTGCAACCGAAATTAACACTGCATTGGTGCAGAGGAATTTCAAATATTTCCACAAATTCTCAATTAGATCGAGTCGTAGGTTCTAAGACATTAAAAACCACTCTGCTGTTTCTTTGTCTGTGTTTAGTGTCATTATCAGGCTAAAACGGTTTTGTATAGTTACCTTGCCAGAGTTACCCTTTGGCTGCTTCTCTGGTAAATACCCTTTCTGACCCAGTCACAGACTTTGGTGAACTGGCTTCTCTAGGCAGACTCAAATATATGTCACATTCTTTTAATTTTTTCAACAGTGGATTTGAAGTTGCACTGTCGGAAAGTCCCTCAACGGTGACATTGCTGCTGGTTGTCCGGTGGCTGGGGGGCAAGTAAGGGGACGTTTATGTACCTAAAGCTGCCATGTTGGTCCATCATGCTCCTCCTCTGAGCCAACGTAACTACAGTACTCTTGTGCATGCATGAGAGTACAGCACCGAGGTCTATGGAGGATCCTCCATAGACACAGCCAATTCCCCGCAGATATGATATCACTGATGACGGCTATAGGGATTGACCCTGACAGCTGCAAGGATTGACACAGACGGAGGAGAAATACAGAGACAAAGTAGTTCCTAATTTTTCTCTGTATATCTCTTGACTAGGTTGGAATTTCACTGACATTCCAACACTGTCATAATGAGTATTTCATAAGGATTTTATCTTTATGAGATACTATTTTTTCGGGGGGCATGACAGTGCCGCTTTAATGGTACTCAATGTTCAAAATTTTAGATAATTTTATTTAACAATAGCTCCATGGTCTTCATGACGCCATTTGTTTATAAGTGCCATTTAAAAAACTTTGAGGCCTTTAAGAAACAGGTGTGATTATTCTGTGAGTGTATGAGTCTATTTCCACACCAGAACACTCCATTTAAATAAGATATACGACTATTGAAGGTAACTATTAGTTTTGGAACTGATTTAGGAGTTTTGTACTAATGAGGGTAAATAAAAAACAACAAATGTCTTCTTTTTGTTTCATTAACATGTATGCCAAAATAAACCATTATTTTTCACTTTCAAACTGTTAAGTAGGTTTTGTAAAGTAAGGGTCAAAATGTGATCAATTTCAATGTCAAGTTGTAACATCACAAAGTGTTCAACTTTACAAGGGGGTGGTTGATTACTTAGAAAGGCACGGTATATGGCAACAATCACTATATAGATATACAGTATAATTGCAGAGAGTGTCAAGATATTCAGTATCATTATGTACACAGTTCATTATCAAAATGTAGATACTCAGTCTCATTATATGGCTCAGCATTATCAGTTTATAGGTACTCAGATCATTATACAGCTCAGCATGTACATTGTCAGTGCATGGCTTAAAACAATTTTTGTCACACAGACCACCTAATCTCAAATTAAGTGGTCTGGGTGCAGTGGTCCTCTTTTTAACCCTGCTATGTAAAACATTGCAGTTTTTTTTTTTTTTAGAAACTGCAATGTTTAAATTGCAGGGTTAAATCCACCTCTAGTGGCAATCTTCCTGACAGCCACTAGAGGTGCTTCCGTGTCATTGACCGAGTAAAACTAGGTCACGTGTTGTGGAAGCTCATAGGAAAGTATTGAACACAATGCTTTCCTATGGGGAAGCTCAGATGCATGGCGATCGCCTCACATGAGCATCAGGCCCCTAGTGCTCCTCTGAGAGAAGCATTGGATTGGAAAATCACAGGGCAGGCCACGCCTCCTCGATGATGTCACTGCAGGCGGAGAGGTGAGTAGTACCAAGCGAGCTCCAGTGCTTGAAAAAGGAAGTAACACATTGATTTTGTTCATTTTTATGGCACACAGAGGGGGAGTGGCTATAGTGAACTAGGGACAGGGGCACTATAGCATTAGGAATACAGGTTTGTATTCCTTAAGCCCAAGGAAAAAAATATATATATTGACTTAGAAACCTCCCAAAACCCAACCCTAAACTCTAACATGTTCTATAAATCATATTATGACAACGCTTTAAATCTATTTATATAACTATTTTTTTTAACGTTTTTTTAAATTAACCTCACACTATTCTGATTTAACCCTGCACCTAGAGCATTAAAACCATAAACCCAAAACAGAATCCCTTTAAAATTATAGCATTGAAGATGTTATTTCTCTCTCAATATTACGGGGACTCCAAGCTAACAAAGAAAGGGTATCCAAATCAGAACTGGGGACTTTTACGATTGTGTTGGGGGCCCCAACAACGCTGTTGTCTGTATCATTAAACAGAGCAATATGTGTATTATCAATGTATAGATACTCAACATCTTCATACAGTGCAGGGGAATTATCATCATATAGGATGATTCATTGCTTTCCCATGGGGAAAAATCTGACACTGGATGTTCTAATGCAGAGTGTGAGGACGTCCAGCGTCAGTTACCCGACCAAAGAACCGTTTCGATCCAGGAAGCGCCCCAACGGCTGTCTTGCAGACAGCCACTGGAGCCAGACTTCTTGCTGCAATGTAAACATTGCCGTTTCTCTGGAAATGCCATGTTTTACATTGCAGGACTAAGTGCCATAGGGACACTGCACCCATGCCACTTCAATGAGCTGAAGTGGTCTGGGTGCCTTTAGTGTCCCTTTAAAGTTTAAGAAGAGTGTTACAATGTCAAGTTGCTCCTCATTTAGAAGAATTTGTACTCCACTACACATTGGTATGTGTTTTAGTAATTACCATAAATTAAATACATTTTCACAGTGATCTCCTTTCCTACCTCATAACTGGTTGTTTGTTGACAAATGTGGATTAACATCACAGTACAGATTCTTAATGGCATTATACAGCCCATCATGTTATTATTGGCATATAGATACCCCAAATCATTATACAATAAAACATCGAAATTTTCAGCGTGAAGATCATTATATCGAACGTAAGTTTATTGTCAATGTATAGATACTCGTGATTATTATACAACACAGCCTGCTTACTGTATATGTACAAATTATTACATAGCACAATGTGTAAGTTACCAGTTTGTAAATTCTTAGAATCCTTGCATAGCACAGTGTGTTTATTGTGAAGATATATATATACTCATCATCACTGTATAGCACATCATGTTTATTGTCAGTAGTTAGATGCTTATTATTTTGATACAGCGAAGCATGTTTATTGTCAGTGTGTAGATAAATACTCTTCCTATATACAACAAAGTATGTCTATTGTTATTGTGTAGATACTCTGCATCATTAGAGAGTGCAGCATGTTTATTATCAGTATACAGATGCATTGAATGTTTTTTATCTTTATATAGTGCGGTATATTTATTATATACTGTACAGAAACTCAAAATCATTATACAGGGCAGCAGGTGTATTATCAATATATAGACACTCAAAAACATTATACATCATATAATGTTTATTATCACTGAAAAGATACTCAGTATCATTATCTGTGTAAAGGTACAGAGTGTGTTTTCCTTATTATTATACAATGCAGTATTCTTTACCAGGTTCGTTATTATCAGTGCATAGATACTCAGCATCATTATATAGTGCGTTGTATACCCCTGATCTTACAGGGTAACACGTTTGCTAGCAGCGTGTGGATACTCTGCACTACTGTACAGTCAGGCATGTCTAGTGGTCGGAGCATGTTACCATCTCTGCAGAACGCCCTTGGAAGACGAATGCATTTTCAGCAGAATAATTAAGTTAATTAACAAATTCGCATGCATATTCATCGCCTATTAATGTGTTCTCAGCTCAGCTTGACGAACGTTTTGGTTATAACCAGCTCATTAACATACTGAAATCTGCAGCTATCGAAAAAAAACATACAGGGGGGGTATGGAAGAAAACAAACATGCAGACACACACACGCACACACGGTCACATGTGGCACATATGTACAACATTGGAGCACACGCTACAGTAGAAACACACAGAAACGATTGCATGACTTTAATATGTAGTAAATGTCTTTATTATCCATGAGCTGTCTGTATCTCTCCTCTCTGTCTCTCTTCCTATCTGTCTATCTCTCTCCCTCCTCTCTCTCTTTCTATCTCTCCCATATTGCCCCCTTGGGGAAAACCTTGGAATCTCTGCCAACTTTTTTCTCTCACTACCATTCTCTCTCTCTTTCCGTGTTTTTTCTTTCCTCTCTCCTTCTCCCTTCCATACCAACATGTCATCCTTTGCTCCACCACTCACCATGTCTCTTTAATCACTAACATTTCAATTCCTGTCTCTTCTTTCTATTCCTGACACGCGCTACCTTTCTGTCTCATTCTCTCTCTCTCTCCATACTTCCCCTCCCAACCTTACCCACTGCCCTGCCAACATGCATTCACACAGATATGCCATTTTCAGAGACTCTCTGAGGAGTGATCTTTAAAGCAGTAAGGTGTGACAGGGGCCGCTCCAGGTTGGCACGGCCAGGCTAAGGGAGGAGTGAAGTGAGATGGGTCCAGGCCGAAAGCACAGTCATGTGAAGCATCAGTGAAAGGGGGGGGGGGGGGGAAAGAGCGGAAAAAGGGGGAGGTGAGTGAGATAGGGAGAGACTTAGCAGCTGTCTCCCTAATTCCTCTAACTCTGTGTTTGTGGTCATATTAGAAAAACAGATTAGGTTCTGGCTCGGCTTTCATTTATTCCTGACACACAATAATACTCTGTATCTTCATTCATAGCGGTTCATGCACACAGGTGAGGAGACCGGGCCCTCTCTCTGGATTCCTGAGCAGAGGACGTAAGCACTGCGGGTTCATTAAGGTGACATGTGCCAAGCATTGGCACGCGGTGTCCCTCGTGAGTCCAAGAGATCCCACCAAGTCTGTCAGGGGTGTGGCGCATGTCCCTGGGCCTCTAGTGGCTTTGGTATACGGGCACACAGAAATAAAAGGAGTCCAATCATTACCATTTAATGAACAAGCTGAGCATGATTTAGTGAGGTTCAGCCGGTGACATGAGTGAGACAGTGCGAGCAACGTGCAATGGAATTCTGTGAGCGACAATCCCTCACGCAACAAGCGCACTTTGACATTTCGGCCCAGGAAGAAAAGGTCCCATTGTTTAAATCCCTAGAGTTGGGAGGAGAAAATTAACATTAGTTTCTTTTTGTGATGCTGTTTGTGTAACTTGCTATTAACAAAGTGCCATTTGTACAAAATATGACTCGAAATATGGAAACTTCTGGAATATGTTGAGATTTAATATTAACAACCTATTTATACAATGCAAACATATAAATATAAATATAAAAATATATGTGTTTTATACCATAGGTTTTATACTAATAGGAGGAGTTATAGAGAGGTTATATGGAGTAATAGGAGGAGATATAGGGAGAGGTTATATGGAGTAATAGGAGGAGTTATAGGGAAAGGTTATATGGAGTAATAGGAGGAGCTATAGAGAGGTTATATGGAGTAATAGGAGGAGTTATGGGGGGAGGTTATATGGAGTAATAGGAGGAGTTATAGAGAGGTTATATGGAGTAATAGGAGGAGTTATAGGGAGAGGTTATATGGAGTAATAGGAGGAGTTATAGGGAAAGGTTATATGGAGTAATAGGAGGAGCTATAGAGAGGTTATATGGAGTAATAGGAGGAGTTATGGGGGGAGGTTATATGGA
Organism: Pelobates fuscus; assembly: GCF_036172605.1. Lineage (NCBI taxonomy): Eukaryota > Metazoa > Chordata > Amphibia > Anura > Pelobatidae > Pelobates > Pelobates fuscus. The sequence continues at coordinate 266,759,032 of NC_086322.1, read as the reverse complement.
GTAATAGGAGGAGTTATAGAGAGGTTATATGGAGTAATAGGAGGAGTTATAGGGAAAGGTTATATGGAGTAATAGGAGGAGCTATAGAGAGGTTATATGGAGTAATAGGAGGAGTTATGGGGGGAGGTTATATGGAGTAATAGGAGGAGTTATAGAGAGGTTATATGGAGTAATAGGAGGAGTTATAGGGAGAGGTTATATGGAGTAATAGGAGGAGTTATAGGGAAAGGTTATATGGAGTAATAGGAGGAGCTATAGAGAGGTTATATGGAGTAATAGGAGGAGTTATGGGGGGAGGTTATATGGAGTAATAGGAGGAGTTATAGAGAGGTTATATGGAGTAATAGGAGGAGTTATAGGGAGAGGTTATATGGAGTAATAGGAGGAGTTATAGGGAGAGGCTATATGGAGTAATAGGAGGGGTTATAGAGAGAGGTTATATTGAGTAATAGGAGGAGTTATAGGGAGAGGATATATGGAGTAATAGGAAGAGTTATAGTGAGAGGTTATATGGAGTAAAAGGAGGAGTTATAGAGAGGTTATATGGAGTAATACGAGGAGTTATAGGGAGAGGTTATATGGAGTAATAGGATGAGCTATAGAGAGAGGTTATATGGAGTAAAAGGAGGAGTTATAGGGAGAGGTTATATGGAGTAACAGGAGGTGTTATAGGGAGAGGGTATATGGAGTAATAGGAGGAGCTATAGAGAGGTTATATGGAGTAATAGGATGAGTTATGGGGGGAGGTTATATGGAGTAATAGGAGGAGTTATAGAGAGGTTATATGGAGTAATAGGAGGAGTTATAGGGAAAGGTTATATGGAGTAATAGGAGGAGCTATAGAGAGGTTATATGGAGTAATAGGAGGAGTTATGGGGGGAGGTTATATGGAGTAATAGGAGGAGTTATAGAGAGGTTATATGGAGTAATAGGAGGAGTTATAGGGAGAGGTTATATGGAGTAATAGGAGGAGTTATAGGGAAAGGTTATATGGAGTAATAGGAGGAGCTATAGAGAGGTTATATGGAGTAATAGGAGGAGTTATGGGGGGAGGTTATATGGAGTAATAGGAGGAGTTATAGAGAGGTTATATGGAGTAATAGGAGGAGTTATAGGGAGAGGTTATATGGAGTAATAGGAGGAGTTATAGGGAGAGGCTATATGGAGTAATAGGAGGGGTTATAGAGAGAGGTTATATTGAGTAATAGGAGGAGTTATAGGGAGAGGATATATGGAGTAATAGGAAGAGTTATAGTGAGAGGTTATATGGAGTAAAAGGAGGAGTTATAGAGAGGTTATATGGAGTAATACGAGGAGTTATAGGGAGAGGTTATATGGAGTAATAGGATGAGCTATAGAGAGAGGTTATATGGAGTAAAAGGAGGAGTTATAGGGAGAGGTTTTATGGAGTAATAGGAGGAGTTATAAGGAGAGGTCATATGGAGTTATAGGAGGAGTTATAGGGAGAGATTATATAGAGTTATAGGGAGAGGTTATATGGAGTAATAGGATGAGGTATATGGAGAGGTTATATGGAGTAATAGGAGGAGTTATAGGGAGAGATTATATGGAGTAATAGGAGGAATTATAGAGAGAGGTTATATGGAGTAATAGGAGGAGTTATAGGGAGAGGGTTATATGGAGTAATAGAAGGAGTTATAGGGAGAGGTTATATGGAGTAATAGGAGGAGTTATAGGGAGAGGTTATATGGAGTAATAGGAGGAGTTATAGGGAGATGTTATATAGAGTAATAGGAGGAGTTATAGAGAGGTTATATGGTGTAATAGGAGGAGTTATAGGGAGAGGTTATATGGAGTAATAGGAGGAGTTATAAAGAGAGGTTATATGGAGTAATAGAAGGAGTTATAGGGAGAGGATATATGGAGTAATAGGATGAGCTATAGAGAGAGGTTATATGGAGTAATATGAGTAGTTATAGGGAGAGGTTATATGGAGTAATAGGAGGAGTTATAGAGAGGTTATATGGGATAATAGGAGGAGTTATAGAGAGGTTATATGGAGTAATAGGAGGAGTTATAGAGAGAGGTTATCTGGAGTAATAGGAGGAGTTATAGGGAGAGGTTTTATTGAGTAATAGGAGGAGTTATAGAGTGAGGATTTATGGAGTAATAGGAGGAGCTATAGAGAGAGGTCATATGGAGTAATAGGAGGAGTTATAGGGAGAGGTTATATGGAGTAATAGGAGGAGTTATATAGAGAGTTATATGGAGTAATAGGAGGAGTTATAGGGAGAGGTTATATGGAGTAACAGGAGGTGTTATAGGGAGAGGGTATATGGAGTAATAGGAGGAGTTATAGGGAGAGGTTATATGGAGTAATAGGAGGAGTTATAGGGAGAGGTTATATGGAGTAATAGGAGAAGTTATATAGAGAGGTTATATGCAGTAATAGGAGGAGTTATAGGGAGAGGTTATATGGAGTAATAGTTGGAGTTATAGGGAGAGGTCATATGGAGTAATAGGAGGAGTTATAGGGAGAGGTTATATGGAGTAATAGGAGGAGTTATAGGGAGAGGTTATAAGGAGTAATAGGAGGAGCTATAGAGAGAGGTTGTATGAAATAGTAGGAGGAGTCATAAGGAGAGGTTAAAAAATAAAGGAACAAGTTAGCATATATGAAAGACTGGTGTTTCAAAAAAATATGTCATGGATGTTACAATGGCAGGTCATAGCAGATAATGCGGAATCTTTTTGTAATGTAAAGAGATATACATCATAGCTTCCAAGTGTCCCTATTTAGGAGAGGCAGTCCCTATTTTGGGCCCAAATCTCTTGCACTGTTTTCTATCTTAATGTCCCTCTTTTCTAGAAGCTCCATATTGTTGTTGTGTCTGAGTATATAACAGAGCTCCACATTAATAATACTCCCTGTAATGTGTCTTTAAACTACAATAAATTTGTTTAAAAATCAATCTGCTTAATTTAGATACATTGTTCTTGTTCTACGTTACTTTTTAGTTGTATAAATCGTTATTAGTAAGTCATTAGTAAGGATTTATAATGATTAATTTTAGTTATTAAATCACCGACATATTCTGCAGTGACGTACAATGTAGAAATACCACAAGCACGATACAGATGAGTTGTACTACAGACATTGAGGCTTTCTTGGCATCAAGTTAGAGTATAAGGTGAAATTGTACATTGTGAACAAACCGAAATGCAAAACAAACAATTATCTGCTGCTGTGGACTTCATCTCCCATCATGCTTAGCCAGTATTTGCATGTGACATATTTAGGTTCGAGCTTGGCCGGGATAATGGGAATAATAGTTCTTGTGTCGAAAGTTGCCAACCTCTTTGACTAGTTCTCTCCTGCAGTTCTGCACTGTGTGTATCACAATCCGACACAATTAATTATTCATAGGTTCCATAAATTACCTTGCTAATAGGACAAGAACATATTCTGTCATGTGAACAGCCAGATTATGCTATCATGACAATTTTGCTTTAGAGAAAATACATAGATTTATATGATGCTGTTTTCTATACAAGAAATTCTATGTTCAAATACACAGGCAATCAGGCAGCGATTGTTTTTTAGGGAGCTTTGTGGCAATTTTATCCCAGACAAGCAAACCCATGATGATTTATGGGACTTGAGGCAGACAGGGCGGTCTAACTAGTTCCCAAGCTTGCAATCTACAGTAGGTTATCATTTCATTGGAGTGTTGAATGTTCTCCTTCGCGTGTTTATTTTTACCACTTTTGGCCTTACCGTATATAAATGGGTCTGTGTGGATAACAGTTGTTTTAATTCTGCACAATTGTAGATCAAGATAATTTATTTTGTAATCAAGGTTGTGGTTCGTTACAAGGTGTTTTGTGAATTCACAGTTATTTTGCGTTTATGAACTTTACACCATCGAGACTTTGTTTCCTTTGTATGCAACCTTCGGTACTCCAAATGTTGTGGACTATATCTCCCCTGATGCTTTGCCAGCATTATGGCATTTAGAGCATTTTTGGGATGTAGTCCACATCATTTGGATTGCCAAAGGTTTCCTACCCCTGGGTATTCTTGCAGACATTCCCTCAAAGACTAACCAGTTCCCTTGTTGATGAATATTCAAGAAATGTGGTTCTAAGGTAAATTTGCAGCCAATTCAGCCAGTAAGCATCTCCCCGACCACACTAGCCATGAATTAACACTGGATTAAAGACTCAAGACACACAGAGCCCACTCTACCCATCAGTACACAATGTCCTGGTGGACATGGGATCTTATCAGTGAATTTCCAACTCTTTGTGGTAAGACATCCAGGCATTGCTACAATCTGTATTGTTTATTTTGCTTGGATGTTGCGATGCATGTCCTCTGTGAGTGTCACTCACCCACCAACATCAAGATAATCTACAATGTAAAAACGTCAGACGCTTACTTTAGAAATGTCTCAAGCCACGTATCTCGTGTGCCATATGTCTTTGTCCTATTTGTTACTGTATGCATAGTCAGAAATCTAATGATAGATTTCAGAATTTTTTTTATATGAGTGTGAAACCTGTGTGTACACCAGTAGAGAAACACACTAAACAAATACAATCGCGCACAATTTTAGTGAAACTGTGTCTCGTACACGCAATCAATTTTGAAGGACATTGTAATTATTTGCACACATGTGCAATTAAACATGTCTCATGTTGCTACATATACCAAGGCTAATGACAGCCATGGGAATGGGCTAGTATCATGGCATCTGGGCAAACTCATCCCCAGTGAAGTTGTCCTTCCTTTTTTTCAACTGGTACCTAAGAGCGACAATGCCCATGCAGATCATGGTTTTAGGGAAGATTTTTGTGGGCATTCCTGGTACGTACTAACATAAGAAGCCAATGCATCTATGTTCAAATACACACTTAAACAGAAATAAATAACGGTTATAATATATCCAGACTTACCCATACCACAAATTGACACTGCTTCTTATATCAATGAATATCATTGAATAGGTATGTACAGGTACATAGCTGCTACACGCTAAGAAACATCAAGGCTACTGGGATTACATATCAATATAGCCAAAGAAAAAAAATGACACACTAACGCGTACACAAAAGATACAGGGATGTACACGCACACTGATAAGATGATACAAACGCCGATACACAGATCCTTCTGTAGTCTGTATTTGCAAACAAAAGCGGAGGGGAGAGGGGAGAGGGCCTTGGGACAGGTGCCAAATGTGGTGAGAGTGGAATTAACGGATCGGGGGGACGCAGCAGAGAGCGAGAGACAGTTTTGGGTTTGATCCAAAGAGTTAATGTTCCTTCCATGATCGATTACTTGTCAGATGTGATTTTAAACCAATACAAGATAAATAGCATCATTTCCCCTGCTCGCTTCAGACAGAATTAAGAAGCCATTAGCCAACACAAATTTTTTGGCAAGTTTAATAAAAGCACAAATTTACATTTGTAAGAAAAGCTCCCCAAGGTATGTTGCAAAGATGCAAATGAGTTGGAGCTAACCCCTCCCTCCCCAAAGTGTGTCCCCCCTCTCTCACCCATTTAGTCCAGGCTGCCTCTACTCTTCTAACAGGGTCTGCTAAACACTCAGACAAACCTGCATCTGTAAATTGCCCCCACATTTAGCACATCGGATCGGACCCACCCCTTGCAGGCACAGTTTTTTTTCTTCTTATTTTTACAAGTCACAGTATGCCCCTCTTTTACTCTCATTATTCTGTTTTCTATTCATTCTTATTGCCCATCTTTCAGTTTCTAAATCTGTCTCCTCTCTCCAAGTGAGAGTGTTTTTGGGGTTTTGTTCGGTCAGACTTTGCATTTTCTCCTTTTTTTCAGCCCTGTCATCTCTACCCCATTTCTTGGAATTGTACATCCAGGCCTCGATTTTTCTCACTTAATTCGTGTATTTTTCTGGTTTACATATTACCATTCACCAACCCACATATCCTAGTCATAAAGTTCTCTCTTAATAACATAAGTTTGAAACTACTGTCCTAGTCCAATCTGGACATTCATTTGCATTGACTACAGTTTGGTAGTTCTTCTCGTTCCCAATATGGACATTCCCTTGCACTATCACAAATTCAGTATGACTGCTCTATAAAAATATGAACATTCCTTTGTGCACCAGTTCAGTGCTGTTGTCCTATCCTATTTTGAACAGCACTGACACGTGATCAGTCCCTCTCCCTTTTGCCAGTCCCCCGCACAAACCCCACCAATTCAGTCCACTTCCCTACTCTAGTCTGGACATTCCCTCGCACAAACCCCACCAATTCAGTCCACTTCCCTACTCTAGTCTGTACATTCCCTCGCACAAACCCCACCAATTCAGTCCACTTCCCTACTCTAGTCTGGACATTCCCTCGCACAAACCCCACCAATTCAGTCCACTTCCCTACTCTAGTCTGGACATTCCCTCGCACAAACCCCACCAATTCAGTCCACTTCCCTACTCTAGTCTGGACATTCCCTCGCACAAACCCCACCAATTCAGTCCACTTCCCTACTCTAGTCTGGACATTCCCTCGCACAAACCCCACCAATTCAGTCCACTTCCCTACTCTAGTCTGGACATTCCCCCGCACAAACCCCACCAATTCAGTCCACTTCCCTACTCTAGTCTGGACATTCCCTCGCACAAACCCCACTCCCTGGATACTCCCTGGCACTGAACCAATTTATTTCCACTGTAGTGTGGACCCTTTTTTTATCCTCGATAATACAGTACCACTGCCCCGTTCCGGTGTGGTCTCTCTTTCACAAGATTACAAACACTGCCCTTTTGCTTTTTGTTTTGTCCTTTCCTTCCCGCTCAGTCTAGCTTGATGCCAGTCTGATTTATTTATCCCATATGATCACAGCACCACTGTGAAAGTCTATGCCCATTACATCTGTCTCTCGCCAGTTCGGAGGCATTGCTCGGCTGATGGCTTTGCTTTTTTCAGCTCTCCCATCTCTACAGCACCATGGGCCTACTTCAGATCAGACCCAGTGCCCAGCCAACATATAAACTATCTTTCTCAATATCAGTAGCCCACCACCCTGACCATGCCAGTGGGTTAAACATCTCTCACATTCTCAATCCAGCAGCATCGTGCTATTCCAACAGTCTCTTTAACATCTTTGTAGTTAAGACCTCCTACCCTTGTCCCTTTCTTCCCGAGACTTGCACCATTTATATCACAGTCTCTCTCTTTCTCTCTCTCTCTGTCTCTGCCAGTGTGTCATTACAGCAGCAGTCTAGTCGATCAGCCCAATTCTTACCATTTTACTGCCTTTTTACCTACTCCCAAAGTAGTCTGTTCCCCCACCCTACCCCCCCCCCCCCACACCACCACCACCACCACCAACATGGCCCGTCTCCTTCCTCCACAGTCTGATTGTCTCTTTATTTTCTCATCCAGTTCCACCTCCCACCATGTATCCCTAGCAGTCTTGCTGGCAGATGGGCTGTCTCTTTTGCTGCCTGAAATGTTCTTTGAAGGATAATGACAGCATTAAAGGATGGAGCAGGAAGGGAGGAAAGTGACAACAGCAAGATTCTCATCATACAACCTAGCCGTCTGTCAGCCGGCAAAACTCTAAGAATTTTACTTAATCCACCATTTAACACTTTAGTGACAAAGGCTTATGGAGATCTCTTCAGATCAAGACAGCTCAGAAAAATCATCTGTAAATCTGCTGTGTAACTACAACTCCCATCATTCTAGTCTGGGAGCTGCATGAGAGGCAGAAAATTGCAGGTCTCTGTCTGATTTAGTGCAGCGATTTATCAGGTGAAATAGAAGTTAATGGCGTAACACCCAAACAAACTCACTGTTTGAAGAAGCAGGAGAAGCCACACATCGAATGACAATACAGTAAAACGGACAGATTATTTCTGTCGTTAGAAATATTGTAGCATTTTAAAACATATTCACTAAAGTGAGAATTTATGTAAATTCAAAGTGAATTTCAAATTTTAGACAGACAATAGCCAGGATAAAGCAATCTGCATACCACGGACAGGCCACCGAGAACTTTCCCAGTGTCCGGATTGGCAAGTCTGTCTGTCCCTGCGTCAGATCACCCAGCGCGGCAGCATCTGGGCCAGCTGGTATCTGCAACAGATTTTCTATGACTGTGATTTCCCCACAATTCTCATTTTAGTAAATAACTCTATATATCTTGCTTTGATTTTTAAATCTGCATAATGGTTTTATGTATGACGCCCTGTACTCGGGTGTTAGACAAATCACATATTTTTTACAATCCGAGCACAACTGAATGCTGGGAGTTAATAAGCTGAACTCGTAAAGTCCCAGATTCTGATTGGCTTTTGCCAATACAGTTTTTAGCTATCTTGTTTTGTCACTTTTCAGAAATCCGAAGCACTTCGGTAATTCGGACCAATGTCATTTGGTTCGGTTCGGCACTTCCGAACTACCAAATTTTGGCACTTCGGAACTCTGGCACTTCGGACATTCGTAAGCATACGAATGTCCGAATTGCATGAAATTCATCCGAATGTACATACGGAACGAAACAAATTGCACATGTCTAATCTAAATACATTTTCGATAGTTAATGCCAAACCTATACCAACCCTAATCATACACCAGCCCTTTGCTTACACTAACTCTAATTGTACACCTACCCTAACTTTAACCCTACAGTCCCCCTAACCCTAACATAGCAATTACCCTAACCCAACTTTTTTTCAGTTTGTATTTTATTGGATTTTGCACGCACAAAATACAACTGTATCGCAGTATGAGAGTAAGAGTGTGGTAAAAACAAAGAATTCACAAAGTCATATATGAGGCAATACATGCATTAAGTACAATATGGGGGAATGCTTTATTGGAGAGACCTGTGGTGTTAGGTGTCTTAAGCAAGTGTAATCCGCTCCTGGGTATGATTTATATCTCTCCACGAGGTATCGTTAAATGGTAAATAAAAAAAGAAAACTCAAACTGAGGAGCGTAAACTAGTAACAACAAAAAAAAGGAAGTAAAAAGCAAATTATGGCATCTAGGCATTTCTGATGGAAGTGGGCTTGGGGTAGTCGGTACTACGACCATTTGTGCATGAGCTTTGCCCCGTCTTATGGGCCCACTTTGGGTCTGTGTCTGGCAAGTGTAGGTGCTGGAGAAAGGTCACTTGTTGTAATTATCTCGGGGGGAAAAGTATTTGGAACTCAACCACAGTTGAATGAAGAGATTTGATACTGTCACTTAAATAAAGTAATTTAACTTTGGCAGACTTCTGCAGCAATAAGGATTTGAGATAATAATGCATAAATAATAAGAATCTTGTTTCAGTATTGCTTCACAAGAATATAGCATTTATAAATAAATGAAAATAAGGAATGCGTTAGTTAGCAGTAAGTAGTATAGTCTGTTAGAGGTCAATATAGTTTTGACAGAGCAGGTGATTCCTGTTGTCGCAAAGTACACAGTCTTTTAACTTGAACCGGTAAATATTGGCAATGATATATATATCATGGTATGAGAAGTGGTTATAGTCTTTTAGACTGCAATAATAATAATTAACATAAATGAGCAATATAGCAAATTAGATTTTCAATAGAGATAGCAAGTGGAATCCCAGAGGGCAGACTTTAGTATTTCTTTTCCTTCCAAAATAACTTTAGGTGAGAACCAATTAGTAATCCCAATAACTGGAGAACTTATCTTGCCTTTCATGGATAATGAGCATTGTAGTCCTTTCCAGAGTAGAGTGGATTATGGTTCCCTGAAGTAAGTGGAGAGAGGCAGGAATCCAAAGTGAAGTCTGTTCCTTGTCAGGGAGTTGAGATCACAGCCAGAGAGATTCAGTACACAGGAAATCAGTTAGCAGAGCTCCTTCGGGAAGCGGCAAAAATGTAGCAAGTAGTGAGAGTACATCAAAGATGAACAAACATTGATTAAGCAATTTGGATGCTGTCGCGGCTTCCTTTTGAAGGGAAGCTAATGACGTCAGACGCATGGGTGTAGACGGATTGGCGAAACCCGGACGTCATATGGGTAATGCCGACCGGTCTAAAAACAATATGGAGGAATTCCGAAACAACATGCGGGAATCCTGACACCTAGTCCCCAGTGGAGGCTAAAGTAAGTGCCTCACTTCCCTGCTGAACCACTAGTGATCCAGCCACCCCCACAATACTTAATTTCTGCCTCCCGCAGCCGTCTTGCAACTTGTGCTAGTTGCCTTTTTGCTGTTAGCACAGCAAACAGTAGGTTCCCATATATTGCTGTGGTGCAACCCTCAAAGCTGACACTTCCAAGCTCTCTAGAGCGAGACATTATAGCAGACCTAGCCGCAATGGCTTTTGTCACTTCAATGATGTCTCTTGGTGCTTCAGATGGGGCAGATGCGGCTTTGCGGATCCGGGTCTGCACCTCTGTTGACACCCACGTGGGTCAGTAGTCGCTGAAGAAAGGGCAGTAGAGTATCTCTTGCGATTCATTCCGACACCCCTCTGAGGCGGATGTTCTATGCCGTGATTCCAGCACAATTGCCATCGTGGTAAGTTTCTGGACTTGTTGGGTGGGGTCTTGGATCTCGTCTTGAGCGGTCTGCAACCTTTGTTCCCTGGCTCTGTCTCAGGACTCCACGTCTGTGAGTATTTGGCACAGGGTCACCAGCTCAGTCTGAGTTTCTAGCAGGTCTGCTTTCCACACCTGTCTCATTTCCAGCAGGAGGTTTTTTTATGTCCCATTTTGTTGCTGGGGATGAGTCTTCATCTGAGTCCGAAACCTGCTGTAGGAGCCGCTTGCTGGGGGAGTCACTGAAGTTTGCTCTTCATCTTCGGATGCTTCTGAGGCCTCATCTTCACTCAGTTCTGCAGGCGCCATCTTAGGAGCAGCCCGCACAGCTATGTTACAATGCTGCCGCCCATCCCATGTGTTCCCTAATAAGGGTTAATAAGTTTATAGGGCTGTATATAAAAAATACCCCTTTCTGTCTCATTAGAGATATATTTTCCAGAAGCTCAAGAAAGCAAGGTGAATGGTCAGAGTAGGACCCACCTAGGGGGGTCTACCTTGACGTTGGAAGGCGGGCATTCCCTCCAATGGCCATTGGAGTAACTAAATTATCTCAATTTGTTTAAATATGCACAGGGATTTAGGAGAGAGTGCAGGTAGCTTTTTTTTCTTTGGTTTTTACTGTATGTATTGGGGCTGATGTGTACTTTGTTCATTGCTGCCGCCCAGGAGTGATAGGAGTTTGAGCGCAGGACTTGTTTTTTTTTTGTATTTGTATACCATATCTTTAGAGCTACAAGTGCATAAGTCGTGCTTCATTTGGATATAACTATCAGTGGAATGATCTTAACGCACTGTATATGTTCCCCCTGCAATAACATTTTCTTTCATTTAAAAAATGAGGTTACTGCAATCTGTGAGTGACACAACATTTCCCTCGTGTTGTTAAATACACTGATTTCTCTGTATCATTATTGTAAGATTGCCTATTTACTTATACATGCCTGCAATTATTGTTAACGTCACCACTGTACAACTGTGTCTCTAAACATATTGCCTCAAAAAAAATTCCGATTGACAAATGGATAGATATAGAGAGAGAGAGATAGTAAAAAAATAATATAATAATAAGGGGTTAAAGTTTCTCATTTATAAATCCAGTATGCTTCTCGTTGAGATTTTATTTCTCTATCTCCCCCACTACCTCCAATTTGGTTCAATTTGTTCAATTGCACACATTTTAAAATCCCCGGTTCGGAACGCGGCACAGGTGTTACAATGTTACAATGTAATGGAACAGAATGTTTCATGGTTTTTTTTTCTAATATTATTTTGATACTCTAGAATACTTTATTATAGCTTTCTGCATGTACATCCTATGTATTGACTGCCACAAGGGCATTCTAACAAATGAACTACATATGTGTACATGTCATTTAAACTTTATTTATTTCAAAGCTTTCCCCTGTCCGATTAAATTTTTAAAATGTTGCACCAAACTTCGGATAAAAACCTAGAGACTTTGCAATTATTGCATTTTCTAAAACCTTTTAATACCAAACTAGATCCATTTTCCTTGTTTCTTTTGGAGCAGCACTAAGGGCGGTCAATGTTTGTTAAATGATCAACTTTCCTATAAATTTGAAGTTTAATGAGTAATGTTTTGATCAACACCGGATCTTCCAGCAGCAAGTGCCAATATTTTTCCCCAAAATTTTTTTTGTTTTATTATGTTGTGGGTTATATTGTGTAATAAATGCAAATTTAGAAAAGTTTGTCTTGTTCTCTTTCTTATAATCCCTTTCTTATAATCCATTCCTTAATAGAGTTGTTGCTGTATCTCTTATCATTTTTTTTTTTTTTACCATCTTTGATTGAGGGTTTTTTTTTTTTTTTTTTGCCATATATCATTTTCTATTGAGTCAAAGCAACAAGGATGAATTTCTTCACAAATATTGTACATGAGGCACACAGCCGACTACTGATCTAGTACTGTGTTAAGTTAACAGTGGTAAATAGCGGAATGTCATTGGCAATGTCTAATATCACAACCTGTTCTAACATAACATGTTCTAACATTGGCTTAAAAATAGATACACCCTCATGTATGAATCTGAAATGTTGTTTATTTAACATATGTATTACCAATGTCTTGTACCAAATACTATCTTATACCTGTCAAACTTATATATCGAAGATGTTGTACAATATACTGACCTCAAATAAAAACTTAAAAAAAAAAAAAATAGAGTACAAAGAGTTGTCATTAATGGTAAATTTTCAAGCTGGATAGAGGTGGCAAGTGGTGTCACTCAGGGTTCTGTTCTAGGACCCCTTCTATTTAACATGTTTATAAATGATCTTGAAAAAAGCATTGAAAGTCATGTTTCAGTGTTTGCAGATGACACAAAACTCTGTAAAGTAATACAATGTGAGCAAGATATTACTTTGCTGCAGAGGGATTTAGATAGACTGGGGGACTGGGCACTCAAATGGCAGATGAAATTTGATGTTGAAAAATGCAAAGTTATGCACTTCGGCGTAAAGAATGCACAAGCAACGTATACCCTTAATGGAAGCAAATTAGGGATAACAACACAAGAAAAGGACTTGGGAATTGTTATAGACAACAAACTATGCAACAATGTGCAATGTCAATCAGCAGTGGCCAAGGCCAGTAAGGTTTTGTCATGCATGAAAAAAGGGCATTCATTCTCGAGACGAGAATATTATTTTGCCTCTTTATATATCACTGGTAAGACCACATATGGAATATGCTGTGCAATTTTGGGCAACTGTTCTAAAGAAGGATATTATGGCACTAGAAAAAGTGCAGAGGCGGGCTACAAAATTAATAAAAGGAATGGAACATATCAGCTTTTTTTTTACTGTAAGAACAATAAGGATGTGGAATTCTCTGCCTGAAGAAGTGGTTTTATCAGAGTCCATACAGATGTTTACACAGCAACTAGATGCATACTTGCAAAAACACAATATTCAAGGATATAATCTTTCAATGTAGGGTAATAACTGCTTGATCCAAGGATAAATCTGACTGCCATTCTGGGGTCAAGAAGGAATTTTTTTCCTAGCTTGTTGCAAAATTGCAAGTGCTTCAAACTGTTTTTTTTTGCCTTCTTTTGGAGCAACAGCAAAAGCATATGCGATGAAGGCTGAACTTGATGGACACAAGTCTCTTTTCAGCTATGTAACTATGTAACTATGTAACTATGTAACATAACATAATATCCGCTGTGGCTCCAGTGCACAGGACCTTTGCAGGATATGGCATTGAAAGCATTTTGTTGCTTTTCAAATTTTTAGAGAGAAAAAAAAGGGGACAGGGGTAACGGATAACAGAAAAGAAGGACAAGTACCCATCCACCTTGAGGGTTTATTACTGGATTTACTTCCTAGAAGTCCAAATTCCCCAATCTCGTTCGTATTTGTCCGCACAACCTTGCAGCCGACAGGCCATCTTTTCATACGCGCTACTGGTGTCTAACCTGTTGGTAATAGCCTCCATTGATGGGATTGATTTGCTTTTCCAATGGTACGCTATGCTCACTTTCGCTACTGTAAACATGTTAATTATGACTTTACGGTGAGGGGTGGCTTGTAAGTGAGGGATGATATGAAGGAGGTAGTATTCTGGTGCCAAATGGAGGTTGACATGGGTTATTTCAGAAATAAGAGATTGGATTTGCACCGAGAAGAGAGTCAAGTTAGGGCAATCCCAAAACACATGCAACATGGTACCAGTTCCCACCCCGCACCTCCAGCAGAGCCGAGAATTGCCACTGTAGATACGGGACAGCCTATACAGCACCAGATACCAACGCATTGTCATTTTACAATAGGATTCCCATAGTGAGAGACTTTTGTGAGGCCTGCTTGGTGTTCACCTGTCAGGATTACAGTGTTAGCCAGCACGTAGAATTGTGTAACACAGAGGACTGATAGGTAACGTATATCGGACCTTAGAATGGCTGGACTAATGTACCAAAGGTCAAGGGATACAGAAAGAGACACAACGATAAGAAAAAGCCAGGGTCAGCATAATTGCTGCTCAGCACAAACCCTGCTGTGGATTTGATTGCTGCTCGGCACCACTTTTCCTTTTAGGACAGTAATGTTGTTCGGCACAACTTTTCCTGTCTGAACAGTAAATTCCATTAATCACATTTTTATAAGCGGATGAATATGTGACATCACCATGGCCTCGTGCCATTGTGACACTGTAAATGGACGCCCTATTTCCTTTTACCAGTGAACCATATAGGGCATTTTCTCTGGATAAGCTCCAGTTAGAAGGGCATTGTAGCACAAAGACAGGGGTTTGACCTGTTTGGATAGATGCAGTTGGCCCATTGAAATCGGGTTTACACAAGTTCGACTTTGTACGGTATTTACAGTAGACAATAGAATATTTTTAACTCTAAGATAAAGCAATATATATATCAATATAATCAATATAGGGAGTATTGATTTTATAAAATAGGGAATGTTTTTATCGTGTCACGCTCTAGGAGGTCATTATTATTATTTTATTATTTATATAACGCCAACAGATTCCGTAGCGCTGTACAATGGGTGGACTAACAGACATGTAACTGTAACCAGACAACTGGACGTACAGGAACAGAGAGGTGGAGGGTCATTCACCTTATGCATGCCTGTCATTGGGAGATCAGGGGAGAGTGCCATCAAGGTTTCTAGAAGCTTGGACCTAAGGAGAGATGTTGTGTTCAGAATGTGTGGACTCCATGATTTTCATGACTGCAATAGAAACTGTGAACATTGCAGCATGGGTGAGCCAGGTGTCTGGGGGAGCATGTGTGCCTAAAGTGAATGGGTGATGTTGTTTGGGTGCAGGCATGCATTTTCAAGGGGCAGCCAGATTGACGTATGATAGGCATTCGATAATCAAAGAATGCAAATTCCCTGCACCAACACCGAAGCCCTATAATAGGCTCTGATGTCAGGTAGGCCTAGACCCCCCTTGGAGTAAGGTAGCCCTAGTTTTCGATATGCCACTCTAGGGGGTTTCCTCTTCTAGACATGTGCATTTATGGTGGATTGGAATTGTTTAATTAGTTTGGTTGGTAGCACTATCGGCAGGATACGAAAGAGATATATTATATGTGGCAACACCATCATTTTTATAGAGTTGATGCGACCCAACCAAGATACCTTCAGATCAGCCCATTTTTCTAGGGACATTTTAATTTTGTTCATCAAAGGGTGATGGTTCTCATGTTGAAGAGAGTTCGTCAGTTGTATTCCTAAAAAGGATAGAATTTTTTTACGCCAGTTGAAGGTGTATGTTTGAGCCAGCTGGGAAGCTGTGGATTGCAGGAGGTTGATAGGCAGTGCTTGGGTTTTAGAGGTGTTTTTTTTTGTAGTAGGACACCCTGCCATATGCCCTCAGGAGATCCAATGAATGTGGAATGGAAGCCAACCGGTCTGTCATAAATAGGAGGATGTCGTCAGTGAAGAGAGACAACTTTTTGGTGCCCACTGGGGTATTCAAGCCTTTGATGTGTGTGCTCTGATTTATTAGACATGTCAGGAGTTCAAGACATAAAATAATGATTAGCGGGGATAACGGGCAACCTTGACGAGTGTTGAACGACGTCAATAGGAAGCCCGTGCTAAATACCTTGGCCGACAGTTGTTGATACCGGGCTAATATACTGGACAGAAAGGGGGAGGGGGATCCCATTCTAGCTAGTGTCAGTTCCATGTACCCCCAGTGCAAGCGATCAAATGCTTTTTCAGTGTCAAGCACAAGGACTATTCCCGCTTGGGAGATTTTGTTAGCCCATTCAATAAGGTTGAGAAAGTGTCTGGTGTTGACCAGACTCTCAGGGTCGCTCCAAAGAGGGGATGTTCACATATTTCCCTGGTCTGCAGGGGGTTCAGTAACCACGTTACTAGCAGTATTCGTCCCTGGGCTTGTGTGCGTTCAAGGTGGTTGCTTGTCTGTTTTCGGCACGTGCCAGTTTATTATGCGAAGGAGGTGCGTGGCGCGGTAGTACGTCTGCATTGAGGGCAGTCCCGCATCGCCCAGGAGTTTCAGTAGGATAAGCTGCGCATGTTTGAGCCTGGCTGAGCCCCTGATCTCTATATAAATTGCCGGATGGCCGTGTTTAGATGTGCTTGACCTTTTGACATTGGCATGTGCATTGAAATGCATCTGACCACATAAAAATATAATTTGAATCCTTCAGTCACGTATTGCATATTTTGTAAATTGTAATTTGTTTTTTTCCTTTCGTTTTCATTTTCTTATGCCGATTGCATCTTAATAACATCACTCCCCTTTTGCCACGTGCCTGTATTATTTAACCCCTTAAGGACACATGACATTTGTGACATGTCATTATTCCCTTTTATTCCAGACGTTTGGTCCTTAAGGGGTTAAAGGACATACAAAGGTACGCAAAAAGTTCTGGGGTTCAAACCTTCATTTGTGCAAATGCATTTGCACTGAGGACCTGCTCAGTGTACCTCTAACCATCTTGTGACGTGTCGGTGAGGTGTTACATATAAAAAGGGGAATTTCGTTCCCTTATCAACCAGCAGGGAAGGACATAACCTTACCCTTTTAATCTATTTGTGGCAGTGTAGGGGTTAATAAGAAATATCAGATGGTATTGTTAGCTAGGAGGGAGCATTATAGCCCCTTCTATTCTCACACCTCATATCCAGTGGGTTATGGGTTTAGCAGTGGAACAGGTGTTATTGGTGTGTTCCTTCCCCTAATTAGCAGGACAGATAACTGCCCACTCTCAAAGCACCAGCAGTACCAGACTCCCCCAGTAAATAGTACAGAAAAAGGACATGCCCAGCCTTTACACCCGACATAAATGCTCATTATATTTGCATATCTTCCAACATTTGAAACGAACGAAGAGGAACACTTTAAAGGATCACTATAGTGCCAGGAAAACAAACTTGTTTTCCTGGCACTATAGTGCCCTGAGGATTCCCCCTGCCCTCAGGGTCCCACTCCCTCCGGGCTGAAGGGGGAGGAAGGGGTTAATCCCTTACCTTTTTCCCATCACCGGGCTCCCTTGGCGCTGGGACTCTCCTCCCTCTTCTGACGTCCCAAGCTGAATGCGCATGCGCGGCAAGAGCAGCGCACGCATTCAGCCAGTCCATAGGAAAGCTGTGAAAATCAATGAGACAGCCACTAGAGGCTGGATTAACCCATAGGTAAACATAGCAGTTTCTCTGAAACTGCTATGTTTACAGCAGGCAGGGTTAACCCTAGATGGACCTGGCACCCAGACCACTTCATTGAGTTGAAGTGGTCTGGGTGCCTATAGTGGTCCTTTAATATGAGGTGTAGGGGGGGATGTGACGCTGTTTGGAGAAATATTAGGTGACATATTAATAACAATTTATGTGACTAGAATGTAATTTAGAGCAAGAACAATGTATCATATTTACACATTCTGATTTCTTAACACATTTATTGTAGTTTAAAGACACACTACAGGGAGCTCTGTTGTACACTCAGACACACCAACAATATGGAGCTCCTAGCAAAGAGGGGCATTAGGACAGACAAGAGGGACAGGGGGATTTGGGCCCAAAGTAGGGACTGCCCCTCCTAAATAGGAACACTTGGTAGGTATGAATTTGTAAAATTGGGGGTAACGTGCATTTCGACTTACCACATCCATCATGCTGAGATAATGCCCACATCATCCTCTGTCCAACGAATTATACATCCTTACAAGTAAAAAATGATCTTTGACATTCAATTTTTAAATGGACCCAGATGAGGTTAATGTGGGCGTTATTTGACTGCATTGTTTGTCTTGACACACTTACTGAGGGTTTTAATGGGGTGCCGCACAAATTGCTGGAATTGTTGTATCACTCTCTAGTTGGTCCACATGGGTACCCTCTCTGCCTGCATGCCAAAGGCAACATGTGTGTGACTGGCTGATCTGAGCAGCTTGCCTGTAACCGGGCGCTGTGTCCTGCTGCCCAAGGCACCCTAAGCTGTGTACATACCTAGACAGCCTGTGTGCATGCCTAGCTAGCGGCCCAGGGCACCTTGCAACATGCCAGGGCTATGGAGGTGCCCTGCTTGACTTCAGTAAGCGGGATCTTGCTCATCACTGTCAGAGCTCAATCAAAGCAGATGGGTTACAGCTGTGCGAGCCAGCATGGTAAACAGGACGCTTCCAGTCACTAGGGAGGGGGGAGAGACAGACAGATTGGGGGGAGATATATGGAAAGCAGACAGTGGGAGGAAAGGAAAGATTGGCAAAGACAAATAGGGAAGATTAGAGACTCACACACACTTGCAAAAATATATGGTTATATTTCATTTCTAATAAGGTTAACAGGTGTACTCTGCAGGTTACATTCCAGTAGAAAACAGGTACGGTAAGTGTCATTATAAGAAATACAGATGGATATGTTAGTATAGGAATTTTTGGACTCACATAGGTGAGTGCAGCCCTCTTGGTTTTATATACTCTGAACAAAATGTTAATGTGGCCAGCCTAAGGCACACCTATGCAATATCATGCTGTCTAATCAGCATCTTGATATGCCACACCTGTGAGGTGGATGGATTATCTCGGCAAAGAAGAAGTGCTCACTAACACAGATTTAGACCGATTTGTGAACAATATTTGAGAGAAATAGGCCTTTTGTGTACGTAAAAAAAAGTCTTAGATCTGAGTTCAGCTCATGAAAAATGGGGGCAAAAACAAAAGTGTTGCGTTTATAATTTTGTTCAATTTGGGAGTCCAGGCCAACTCCCTAGTTTTGCACCCCTTCCCGTCACAGGTGCCTCATTCCTGGGCCATATTTAACCTTGACCTGCAGAGAGTCCCAGGAGGAAGCGTTTCAAAAGTAAGTGGATCCCATAAAACATATTTCAAGATAAGGTTTTTATAATACATGACTTTATTTTACTTTTTCAAGCAGTTTTGTTCCTTATCAGTAAGAGTGCAAGAGCTTGTCTGCTCCCTAACATGTGTGAAGGTAGTGGGGACCGTGTAGATGAGAATACACCCATTTATTAGCTTACCTTAATAAACAGACGCAAGACGTTGATGGTGACAAACAGAGCACAGCTTTATTAATATCAATAAATAACATTTGTTTATTAACCCCTTAAGGACCGGCCTGTTTTTGCAATGTTCTACGTTAAGGACCAGAGCGGTTTCAACACTTTTGTGGTGTTTGTGTTTAGCTGTAATTTTCCGCTCTCTCATTTACTGTTCCCATACAAGTTATATATTGTTTTTTCAAGACAAGAAGGGTTTTCTTTACATACCATTATTTGTATCATGTCATATATTTTACTTTAAAAAATAATAATAAAATAGGGTGAAAAATTGGGGAAAAAAAAGTTTTTGGACTTTTACTTGAAAAATCTTTTACTTATCTACAAAATCTAATGAAAACAAACGGCTATATATCAATATACAATTCTGGTTCTTGCTCTCAAATCTCTACATAATGCTACTCCCGCCTATCTATCCTCCCTAATACACAAGTATGTCCCATCTAGGCCCCCTATGCAGTGCTGAAGACCTACGTCTATCCACTGCTCGTACTCCCACCTCTGATGCTCGCATTCAAGACTTCTCTAGGGTTGCACCGTTCCTATGGAACTCCCTTCCCTTTACTGTTAGACGCTCACCCAGTCTCCACCCACTACGTCAAAAAATCATTAAAAACTTTTTCACAAAAGCATATCAATTAAACTGTTAATGGCTCAAAAAAAAAAAAACACACTAAGTCTTCATTAAATATTATTCTACTAATCTACTTCCCTTACCTTTTGTGTCACTTTACCCCACTCCCTCTAACATGTAAGTTCATTGAGCAGGGCCCTCAACCCCTCTGTTTCTGTGCATCAAACTTCTCTGGTTACAATCACGTTTGTTAGTCCACCCATTGTAAAGCGCTACGGAATTTGTTGTCTCTATATAAATATAATAATAAAAATAATAACTACAGAGTCACCATGGTAATATCTCACCCTGTCTATTAATACTACAGTGCCACTCTGGTAATATCTTACCCTGTCTATTATAACTACAGAGCCACTCTGGTAATATCTCACCCTGTCTATTAGAGCTACAGAGTCACGCTGGTAATATCTTACCCTGTCGATTATAACTACAGAGCCACGCTGGTAATATCTCACCCTGTCTATTAGAGCTACAGAGTCACGCTGGTAATATCTTACCCTGTCTATTAGAGCTACAGAGCCACGCTGGTAATATCTCACCCTGTCTATTAGAGCTACAGAGTCACGCTGGTATTATCTTACCCTGTCTATTAGAGCTACAGAGCCACGCTGGTAATATCTCACCCTGTCTATTAGAGCTACAGAGCCACGCTGGTAATATCTCACCCTGTCTATTATAACTACAGAGCCACGCTGGTAATATCTTACCCTAATAGAACTACAGAGCCACGCTGGTATTATCTTACCCTGTCTATTAGAGCTACCGAGCCACGCTGGTAATATCTCACCCTGTCTATTAATACTACAGAGCCACGCTGGTAATATCTTACCCTGTCTATTATAACTACAGAGCCACGCTGGTAATATCTTACCCTGTCTATTATAACTACAGAGCCACGCTGGTAATATCTTACCCTGTCTATTATAACTACAGTGCCACTCTGGTAATATCTTACCCTGTCTATTAATACTACAGAGCCACTCTGGTAATATCTTACCCTGTCTATTAGAGCTACAGAGTCACGCTGGTAATATTCTTACCCTGTCTATTAGAGCTACAGAGCCACGCTGGTAATATCTCACCCTGTCTATTAGAGCTACAGAGCCACGCTGGTAATATCTTACCCTGTCTATTAATACTACAGAGCCACGCTGGTAATATCTTACCCTGTCTATTATAACTACAGAGTCACGCTGGTAATATCTTACCCTGTCTATTAATACTACAGAGCCACTCTGGTAATATCTTACCCTGTCTATTAATACTACAGAGCCACGCTGGTAATATCTCACCCTGTCTATTAATACTACAGTGCCACTCTGGTAATATCTTACCCTGTCTATTAGAGCTACAGAGCCACGCTGATAATATCTCACCCTGTCTATTAGAGCTACAGAGCCACGCTGGTAATATCTCACCCTGTCTATTAGAGCTACAGAGCCACGCTGGTAATATCTCACCCTCTCTATTAGAGCTACAGAGCCACGCTGGTAATATCTCACCCTGTCTATTATAACTACAGAGCCACGCTGGTAATATCTCACCCTGTCTATTATAACTACAGAGCCACGCTGGTAATATCTCACCCTGTCTATTATAACTACAGAGCCACGCTGGTAATATCTCACCCTGTCTATTATAACTACAGAGCCACGCTGGTAATATCTTACCCTGTCTATTATAACTACAGAGCCACGCTGGTAATATCTTACCCTGTCTATTATAACTACAGAGCCACGCTGGTAATATCTTACCCTGTCTATTAATACTACAGTACCACGCTGGTAATATCTCACCCTGTCTATTAATACTACAGTGCCACGCTGGTAATATCTTACCCTGTCTATTAGAGCTACAGAGCCACGCTGGTAATATCTCACCCTGTCTATTATAACTACAGAGCCACGCTGGTAATATCTCACCCTGTCTATTATAACTACAGAGCCACGCTGGTAATATCTCACCCTGTCTATTATAACTACAGAGCCACGCTGGTAATATCTCACCCTGTCTATTATAACTACAGAGCCACGCTGGTAATATCTTACCCTGTCTATTAATACTACAGTACCACGCTGGTAATATCTCACCCTGTCTATTAATACTACAGTGCCACTCTGGTAATATCTTACCCTGTCTATTAGAGCTACAGAGCCACGCTGGTAATATCTCACCCTGTCTATTAGAACTACAGAGCCACGCTGGTAATATCTTACCCTGTCTATTAATACTACAGAGCCACGCTGGTAATATCTTACCCTGTCTATTAATACTACAGAGCCACGCTGGTAATATCTTACCCTGTCTATTAATACTACAGTGCCACTCTGGTAATATCTTACCCTGTCTATTAGAGCTACAGAGCCACGCTGGTAATATCTCACCCTGTCTATTATAACTACAGAGCCACGCTGGTAATATCTCATCCTGTCTATTAGAGCTACAGAGTCACGCTGGTAATATCTTAACCTGTCTATTAGAGCTACAGAGCCACGCTGGTATTATCTTATCCTGTCTATTAGAGCTACAGAGCCACGCTGGTAATATCTCACCCTGTCTATTATAACTACAGAGCCACGCTGGTAATATCTCACCCTGTCTATTATAACTACAGAGCCACGCTGGTAATATCTCACCCTGTCTATTATAACTACAGAGCCACGCTGGTAATATCTTACCCTGTCTATTATAACTACAGAGCCACGCTGGTAATATCTCACCCTGTCTAATATAACTACAGAGCCACGCTGGTAATATCTCACCCTGTCTATTATAACTACAGAGCCACGCTGGTAATATCTTACCCTGTCTATTAATACTACAGTGCCACTCTGGTAATATCTTACCCTGTCTATTAGAGCTACAGAGCCACGCTGGTAATATCTCACCCTGTCTATTATAACTACAGAGCCACGCTGGTAATATCTCATCCTGTCTATTAGAGCTACAGAGTTACGCTGGTAATATCTTAACCTGTCTATTAGAGCTACAGAGCCACGCTGGTATTATCTTATCCTGTCTATTAGAGCTACAGAGCCACGCTGGTAATATCTCACCCTGTCTATTATAACTACAGAGCCACGCTGGTTATATCTCACCCTGTCTATTATAACTACAGAGCCACGCTGGTAATATCTCACCCTGTCTATTATAACTACAGAGCCACGCTGGTAATATCTTACCCTGTCTATTATAACTACAGAGCCACGCTGGTAATATCTCACCCTGTCTAATATAACTACAGAGCCACGCTGGTAATATCTCACCCTGTCTATTATAACTACAGAGCCATGCTGGTAATATCTTACCCTGTCTATTAATACTACAGTGCCACTCTGGTAATATCTTACCCTGTCTATTATAACTACAGAGCCACGCTGGTTATATCTCACCCTGTCTATTATAACTACAGAGCCACGCTGGTAATATCTCACCCTGTCTATTATAACTACAGAGCCACGCTGGTAATATCTTACCCTGTCTATTATAACTACAGAGCCACGCTGGTAATATCTCACCCTGTCTATTAGAACTACAGAGCCACGCTGGTAATATCTTACCCTGTCTATTAATACTACAGAGCCACGCTGGTAATATCTTACCCTGTCTATTAATACTACAGAGCCACGCTGGTAATATCTTACCCTGTCTATTAATACTACAGTGCCACTCTGGTAATATCTTACCCTGTCTATTAGAGCTACAGAGCCACGCTGGTAATATCTCACCCTGTCTATTATAACTACAGAGCCACGCTGGTAATATCTCATCCTGTCTATTAGAGCTACAGAGTCACGCTGGTAATATCTTAACCTGTCTATTAGAGCTACAGAGCCACGCTGGTATTATCTTATCCTGTCTATTAGAGCTACAGAGCCACGCTGGTAATATCTCACCCTGTCTATTATAACTACAGAGCCACGCTGGTAATATCTCACCCTGTCTATTATAACTACAGAGCCACGCTGGTAATATCTCACCCTGTCTATTATAACTACAGAGCCACGCTGGTAATATCTTACCCTGTCTATTATAACTACAGAGCCACGCTGGTAATATCTCACCCTGTCTAATATAACTACAGAGCCACGCTGGTAATATCTCACCCTGTCTATTATAACTACAGAGCCACGCTGGTAATATCTTACCCTGTCTATTAATACTACAGTGCCACTCTGGTAATATCTTACCCTGTCTATTAGAGCTACAGAGCCACGCTGGTAATATCTCACCCTGTCTATTATAACTACAGAGCCACGCTGGTAATATCTCATCCTGTCTATTAGAGCTACAGAGTCACGCTGGTAATATCTTAACCTGTCTATTAGAGCTACAGAGCCACGCTGGTATTATCTTATCCTGTCTATTAGAGCTACAGAGCCACGCTGGTAATATCTCACCCTGTCTATTATAACTACAGAGCCACGCTGGTTATATCTCACCCTGTCTATTATAACTACAGAGCCACGCTGGTAATATCTCACCCTGTCTATTATAACTACAGAGCCACGCTGGTAATATCTTACCCTGTCTATTATAACTACAGAGCCACGCTGGTAATATCTCACCCTGTCTAATATAACTACAGAGCCACGCTGGTAATATCTCACCCTGTCTATTATAACTACAGAGCCATGCTGGTAATATCTTACCCTGTCTATTAATACTACAGAGCCACGCTGGTAATATCTCACCCTGTCTATTAATACTACAGTGCCACTCTGGTAATATCTTACCCTGTCTATTATAACTACAGAGCCACGCTGGCAATATCTTATCTTGTCTATTAGAGCTACAGAGTCACGCTGGTAATATCTTAACCTGTCTATTAGAGCTACAGAGCCACGCTGGTATTATCTTATCCTGTCTATTAGAGCTACAGAGCCCCACTGGTAATATCTCACCCTGTCTATTATAACTACAGAGCCACGCTGGTAATATCTCACCCTGTCTATTATAACTACAGAGCCACGCTGGTAATATCTCACCCTGTCTATTATAACTACAGAGCCACGCTGGTAATATCTTACCCTGTCTATTATAACTACAGAGCCACGCTGGTAATATCTCACCCTGTCTATTATAACTACAGAGCCACGCTGGTAATATCTTACCCTGTCTATTAATACTACAGAGCCACGCTGGTAATATCTCACCCTGTCTATTAATACTACAGTGCCACTCTGGTAATATCTTACCCTGTCTATTAGAGCTACAGAGTCACGCTGGTAATATCTTACCCTGTCTATTATAACTACAGAGCCACGCTGGTAATATCTCACCCTGTCTATTATAACTACAGAGCCACGCTGGTAATATCTTACCCTGTCTATTAATACTACAGTACCACGCTGGTAATATCTCACCCTGTCTATTAATACTACAGAGCCACGCTGGTAATATCTTACCCTGTCTATTAATACTACAGAGCCACGCTGGTAATATCTTACCCTGTCTATTAATACTACAGTGCCACTCTGGTAATATCTTACCCTGTCTATTAGAGCTACAGAGCCACGCTGGTAATATCTTACCCTGTCTATTAGAGCTACAGAGCCACGCTGGTAATATCTCACCCTGTCTGTTAGAGCTACAGAGCCACGTTGGTAATATCTCACCCTGTCTAATATAACTACAGAGCCACGCTGGTAATATCTCACCCTGTCTATTATAACTACAGAGCCACGCTGGTAATATCTTACCCTGTCTATTATAACTACAGAGCATCGCTGGTAATATCTCACCCTGTCTATTATAACTACAGAGCCACGCTGGTAATATCTCACCCTGTCTATTATAACTACAGAGCCACGCTGGTAATATCTCACCCTGTCTATTATAACTACAGAGCCACGCTGGTAATATCTCACCCTGTCTATTATAACTACAGAGCCACGCTGGTAATATCTCACCCTGTCTATTATAACTACAGAGCCACGCTGGTAATATCTTACCCTGTCTATTAATACTACAGTACCACGCTGGTAATATCTCACCCTGTCTATTAATACTACAGAGCCACGCTGGTAATATCTTACCCTGTCTATTAATACTACAGAGCCACGCTGGTAATATCTTACCCTGTCTATTAATACTACAGTGCCACTCTGGTAATATCTTACCCTGTCTATTAGAGCTACAGAGCCACGCTGGTAATATCTCACCCTGTCTGTTAGAGCTACAGAGCCACGCTGGTAATATCTCACCCTGTCTAATATAACTACAGAGCCACGCTGGTAATATCTCACCCTGTCTATTATAACTACAGAGCCACGCTGGTAATATCTGTAGTGTTTTGTAAAAATCACCAAAGCTATACCCCTCACACACTAAACCACCACTCTCTTAGGACCTCTTTGATACACTCACATACACACACACTGCACTATACTCTGAGTTGTATTGCTTTGGTGCTCTGTGATGTATCACAGAGCACCAAAGCAATACAACTCAGAGTATAGTTGGTGCTCTGTGATGTATCACAGAGCACCAAAGCAATACAACTCAGAGTATAGCTGCGCCTGCGCGTTATTGTGAGCTTTATTGCTTTGGAGCTCTGTGATACATTCATACACACTGCACATTACTGTGAGTTGTATTGCTGTGGAGCTCTGTGTGTGGTATTGCTGTGGAGCTCTGTAATACACTCATACACACTGCACATTACTATGAGTTGTATTGCTGTGGAGCTCTGTGAGTGGTATTGCTGTGGAGCTCTGTAATACACTCATACACACTGCACATTACTGTGAGTGGTATTGCTGTCGAGCTCTGTAATTCACTCATACACACTGCACATTACTGTGATTGGTATTGCTGTGGAGCTCTGTGATACACATTACTGTGTGTGGTATTGCTGTGGAGCTCTGTGATACACTCATACACACTGCACATTACTGTGATTGGTATTGCTGTGGAGCTCTGTGATACACATTACTGTGAGTGGTATTGCTGTGGAGCTCTGTGATACACTCATACACACTGCGTGTTACTGTGAGCTCTGTGATAGATTCATACGCTGTCCATTACTAGTATCAAATAAAACCATTAAATATCAGTATGATATCTATTCATATATAATTCTGTAAGTAAACGTGTAGAATCGAAATCTGAAGGACAGGATCCAGTGGTACTGCACCGAAGACGTGTGTGCAGGTCTAATTCATTCTTACAGGGATGATGTTTACACCTCAGACACCTAAGATGCAGGGTTTTCAGGCCCACCTACCCCCTCAACAAAATGTCCGAATTTAGGGGCAGTATGTGAAAGCAGAGGCAAAGTGATTAATGAACAACCTGAATTCCAAATTCAAGAGGCAATATTAAAATACAGACACCCCCCCCCCCCCCCCCCCCCAAAAAAAAAGTCACCTTTGAAGTTTAAAGTCACCTCGTTTGGTATAGAGACATTTGTAGGCAGATGCTGACTGGCAACGTCCTGCAAATTAATCTGGCAAAACTAGCTCCCAACATAGGACAACTGAATAAACCATTTAGAAGATGCTGAAGGTTTTTGCATCTTGTGGTTTCATATGAAATGTAAAAAAATAAAATAAAAGCACATGCACATCCTTCCTCAGGTGCCAATTAATCGTGGTGTATTATGGGTAGTTACATCGTGACTAAGTGCATGTTTTCAGTCGTAGCTAAAGAGCACTCACCAATCCTCGATGCAATGATCCTGTAGGGACTGTCCCTCACTGTGTTCAAAGCAAATCGATGTATAAAACACGCAATTATTCCAGATCTTGACAAACACACAAATTATGTTGATCTGAATTTATTCCCCGTGAAGCTCTAGTTGCTAATATGAGTTCTTACTTCTCTTGTTGCATTTTCACCTTTGCATAATATATGAAGAATGTTGATTTTTTTTCTTTCCTTTTTTTAAATAGGAAATTAAATGAAGATGGATTTTGAAAAAAGACTGAAAATTTCTGTGAAGAAATATTTTAAAGGGATACTCCAGGCACCCAGACCACTTCTGCCCATTGGAGTGGTCTGGGTGCCAACTCCCACTACCCTTAACCCTGCAAGTGTAATTATTGCAGTTTTCATTGCAGGGTTAAGTCCTCCTCTAGTGGCTGTCTACTAAACAGCCACTAGAGGAGCTTCCGAGTTCTTAAAACACTTTTAGTGTTTTAAGAGATGCTGGACGTCCTCGCGCAATGCATGAGGACCTCCAGGTCGTCGGAATCCCCATAGGAAAGCATTGAATAATGCTTTCCTATGGGGCGGTGTAATGAGGAAAGTTGGCGGTGCCTGACCTAGCATCGAGGGACATCGGCGCTGGATACAGGTAAGTCACTTACAGGTTTTAACCCCCTCAGCAACCTGGGATGGGAGGTGGGAGGGAGAGGGGACCTGCAGTGCCAGGAAAACGGTTTGTTTTCCTGGCACTGGAGAGTCCCTTTAAGTTTAGAAAACACAACTCGTACAGTTGTCCGAACTAATTAACAACTTTTGTTTTAAAAGAAGAACACAACAACAGAGAGTTCAATGATACACATTTTAAATAATGATATTATCAATAGATTAAATTAAGCTTATATTTATCAGTATCTCCAACAAATGCAATACATACACACATACTGCTAAACACATTCACACACCGACTGCTTAATACACACACAGACAGACTGCTGAATACATACACATAGTCCGCTGAATACACACACTGCTGAATACACACACACACACACACACAGACTGCTGAATACATACACAGTCTGCTGGATACATACACTGCTGAGTACACACACACAGTCCGCTGAGTATACACACAGTCCACTGAATACACACACACAGACTGCTGAATACACACATACACAGACTGCTGAATATATACACAGTCTGCTGGATACATACACTGCCTAATACACACACACAGACTGCTGAGTACACACACACAGTCGGCTGAGTACACACACAGTCGGCTGAGTACACACACACAGTCGGCTGAGTACACACACACAGTCGGCTGAGTACACACACACAGTCGGCTGAGTACACACACACAGTCGGCTGAGTACACACACACAGTCGGCTGAGTACACACACACAGTCGGCTGAGTACACACACACAGTCGGCTGAGTACACACACACAGTCGGCTGAGTACACACACACAGTCGGCTGAGTACACACACACAGTCCGCTGAATACACACACATACAGACTGCTGAATACACATACACATACTGCATTGAGGGGTGCAGTGTATGTGTTTGTGTGTAAGGGTGTGGTGTTTGTGTGTCTAAGGGGTGCTGTGTGTGTCTGTCTGAGGGGTGCTGTGTGTGTCTGAGTGAGGGGTGCTGTGTGTATCTGTGTGAGGGGTGCTGTGTGTGGGGGGTAGAGGTGCTGTGTGGTTGGGGATAGGGGTGCTATGTGTGGGGGGGAGGGGTGTGTGCTGTGGGGGTAGGACTGCCGTGCTGTGGGGGGGGGGGTGCTGTACTGTGCTGTGTGTGGGGGTAGGGGTGCTGTGGGGGGGGGTGTGCTGTACTGTGCTGTGTGTGGGGGTAGGGGTGCTGTTTGTGAGGGGTAGGGTGGGGTGGGACTGTGCTGTGGGGTGGGGGTAAAGAGACATGAAAAAAAAGAGATATTAAATCTATATCCCCCCCTCCCTTCTTCATACATTTAGATTAACCCTTTAAAACAAAGCAGTTCTCTTGTTTATTCTTATGAGTGCTTCTCTTCAAGTTGAAGAAATATTTTTCCGTTTAAGTTATATTTTCCACCTATATATCTGCATACTATGCTGGCGCAATGCATTATGGGTGGGAAGTGTGGAAAACCTTTGTTTGCACTCAAGACCTGCAGGCTGGAAACATAAGCCTAGCTGGAGAAGTTGTGAAGGAATACCCCATCACTTGGTTCGGCACATTTCGTTTTATGGATAATCGTTTATTTGTTCGTACCCACCCTGTTCGGTTCCCGAACTAGGACCACCCCAGAACCTCATTAGAACGTGGAACACTAAGTATCCAGTACGAAAACCGCAAAGGAAACAATTAATTGAATCCTCCAATTAATTGGGTGGCCGCCATTTCGTGCAACCAAATGCACGTGGTCGACAGAATGGATGGCGTGGTTGACAGAATGGATGAGAGTAGACCTGCTACCATTCAAGTTCCAGACCACCTATAGGAAGGAGGGGAGCATTCTACACTTGAAAGATTTTGTATAAACTATGTGGTTTTCGTACAAAATCCCGCAAACGGAGACCAGCTTTTGCCACAATTTCCCTGGAACTATTTAGGGCTTTGACCACGTGGCAGGCTGGTCAAAATTTCCCAGCGATGGCAATTCAAAATTACCAAACTGATCTGAGTGATTGTTGGATGTGATGGTCACTCAGATCAGGGCTATCCGGTGAATTTTGAGGGGTTTCCATGGATTTTGGTGGTACTTTTAGGGGGGTTTGAAAATGTTTATGTTTTTCTGTACCTGGAGAGAGTTTGTACAGTTCTTTTTTTGGTGAGAAGGGAATCCGTGGCGGCGATTTATTGGTGGTCTGCCACAGAAGGGTTAAGACTCCTGGTGTAATGTGTGATGACTGCTACCTGAATTGCATATTGGGCTTTGATAAACAGTTCTGGTCATGGAACAGCAGAGAAGATCACTTATGGAGCTCA
The DNA here is from genome assembly GCF_036172605.1 of Pelobates fuscus. NCBI lineage: Eukaryota > Metazoa > Chordata > Amphibia > Anura > Pelobatidae > Pelobates > Pelobates fuscus. The sequence continues at coordinate 266,728,202 of NC_086322.1, read as the reverse complement.
CCAGGAGAAACCCTTGAACCCATGCACAGGGAAAAAACATGGACTAACTCAGGCTGTGGCAATACAGTCTGTGAATAAAGTCAGCCTAACTAAACCAGATTAATAGATAATGTTCAACAACTATGAACTGTCTTGTAGGGATCAAGCATCAAAATTGGAAGTTGGCGACATTACAAGCACTTTTGGAAGTTTTACTTACCTCTAACACTTGTGTGAGCATAATGGGATGCAAATCCAAGCATCTAAAGAGCGAGACAACTCCAGCATCTAAAACTATTGGTGATTTCCTCAAAGGCCGAGGCCTAACAAGATGGCGCCCACACGGGAGGCTTCTGATTATACCTCGGATGAAAGCGATTGTGAGACTGCTCCGACACCTGCAAAAAAAGAGACCACTAGAACAACTCATAATCCTACAGGATTATGCACAGCACTGCTATGAAAAACAAAGATATGGAAGATTATATACGCCAGCACAACCTCAGGAACAGAGGGCTTCAAGAGGATGAGCATAACCTAAGATTCCACAATACTTACAGAGATTGCTGGCCTCCCTGCTCCCACGAACGAAAACGAAATCCATCCTACTGGAGTATCACTTCCAAGTTCCTAATCCTCTTAGAGCCCCAGCTGAGATCCCACGGGACTTGCTAATGTGCTTTCAATCGCTCAGTGGCAAGCTATTTGTGCAACAGGCAGCCTGCAACCACCTACAAGCTCGAAGGATCTGATTTATCCTTCTACAGCAATCTCTCTAGGTTGACTGTAACCTGGTGACATTCCATGAAAGCAGTAACCCAGCTCTTCCAGTACAAGGGAATACCATACCAGTGAGGACCTGGCCCGAAGACTATCGGTACCTCAGGATGGCAAAAAAGATTACATAAGCTGGCGACTCTGAGAAGCTTTTTACAGCTTTTGGCATCTCCCTGGAGGCCACTTGAAGAGATCCCACTGCAGAACCGGTACCAACTACCTCCTCCAGGGCCAGGCTATGAGAGTCCAACCATTCTGCCCGAGATCGAGCTGTGCTGCAGGCTCAATGAGCAACTCAGCCAATTACCTGAGCTTTTGTAGCGTTCAGTCGACTCATCATTGCAATATGCCTAGGAAATGTATAGGAATGTCTGTTTTAGTCTTCTTTTTTGCTTTTTCATTATTATTTCACATTTAGCTTACTCCTCTAATACTGTTTATACAGCTGATAGGAACATATCTCCAAGTTAGCTCACATCCTCCCAAATATAAGCTGTTTCTACTGAGGAATTGATTATTTTTACCACTATTAATGTGCAACCTCAAGCTGATACTAGTATGTATGATAATGTGTGTGTTTTTTTTCATGTCTTGCGCTTTTATGACACGTCATACTGTTTACCTATGTTGCCTTAAAAATGTAGTGAAATGGGGGGGCGGGGCCTGACCGCGGAGCAGACTGGTCACACTGAACAGGCGCTCCGGGAGAAAACCCGGCTAATAAGCGACTTTTACTCTCTATCTCACACCTAGCCCTCTAATCTAGCACAGCAGAGCAGCGGTGGCACCCGGGGACTTACCTGGCTGGACCACCGGACTCAAAGAGGCACTCTGTAGCTGACGCTGAGCTGCGGCCTACCTGTGGAGTACTGGCGTGGGAGAGGCGGCCGACCTCCCCGCCGGATCAGCGGGAATTGACTGCAACGCTTAAGACCCCGATCACCCCCCCCCCTTGCCGGTGAGGGATATCCCGGCTCAAGCGACCGACCAAGAGACAAGCACATTAGCAGACCCCACATGGGGATGAATAAGCTGTTGACCAAACGAGATCCACTGGGCCCAGCCAAAATGGCGGCTGAGACGCAGCCCAGGCCCAAGCACACACTAATTAAACCGCCCAAGCACGCAATGGAGTACATACATCGTTTAAGTACCTGCCTGTGGGCAAGATTCAAGACCCAAAGACAGCTATACAGGATGGCTATGAGAGAGGTGACAGCATGGCTCCGACCGGCCACTCGGCGCAGTCTGCAGGGAAACCCACTCCGTGACTCCAGAGCAGCCTTCAGAATGCAGCGGGGCCGAAACCTAAAGCAATCCTATACTCGACCACGGGTGAGTCGCCTAAATCCTCCAAAGGGGCTCATCCAAGGGTTACCCCCACATCAATCCCCCCGCATGCATACAGCCCCATCTGCGAGACACCACGCTGGAGGGCCCGGTCGGAACAGCTCCCTTCCAGCCCCATGGGATCGGACAAGAGACACAAGGCCCAAGATGACAGAAATTAGAAGACTGCAGAGGGTCCAGCGCTCACCTCTTCCAGGCAAGACAACACAGCGGAGGGGACCGTCGACGCCAAGTTCAGGACCGCCTCAGGTACCCAGAGCAGCAGGGGTGACCCTATCTAAGCGACATGGCATGACCAATCGACCCCACACAGACCCGCACGATAGCTACACTGCAAGGCACCATCGCGGGCAACAGCAGCACCAACGAGGCATCGGGTGAACCGGGACGCTAGCTCTCCTGACCGTGAGACCTCACACAATGCCCAAAGCCATAGCAGGAACTCACGACCTTGGGGGCATATCCTCATACCTGCCAACTTGATGAGAGCGGGACTTTTTTGGCCTGGGGGACCCCAGGGGACATTTTTATTATTAATTTTGTTTAGTAAGATTGTTCTCTCCCTTGGCACTATCTTAGCTAACACATAATGATTATCACGCACTAGCACAGTTATTGACTATAGCATTTTCTTTTTGTCCAAATCATTGCCAGTGATCCCATAATCTGCTATGTATTGCCAACTTAGCCCACAGCTAGTTTAGCATGTCTTATCAATCATACGTTTAACTCCATACACGCTTAGTTACTCTAGCATATTATGTTCTATAAACGACTTGTATTAGCCTGAACCACACTACAGCTAACTCAGTATGTCTCAATATGTCCAAATCAGCCTGTAGTTAGATCTGTTTGTATGATTTCTCAAAAATGCGTCTGACTCTAGCGATCCAATATTCAGTTACCCCAATCACTAACACATATACGCTAGTAAAGAGTACCGTTATCCTGTTAATTTTCTTTAACTATTACTTAACACTCTATGTATACTCTCATGCACAAGTCATGCTCCTCGCATATGTTTCTTCTGTACCGTTTTCTCCATGACATGTGCAATATGCTACCATATTTAAAATCAAACGTGATCCTGATCTACTGTTTTCAAATATTATAAAAATGTGCCTGTATCTCAAATGCCATAACATGTCGTACCAGTGTTTACCTAATCTACCGGTTGTCGCTGTTGTGGCACACGCCGGCTGTTTGTTCATTCCGTGCACAACCAAAATAAAGAATTAAAAAAAAAAAAAAATGTAGTGAAATGTACCTTGATGACTAGCTGTATACCTTGCTGTTATGTCACAAGTTGAATAGATGTGGAAAACAACTGCAGATTAGAAATTCCTTTATTTTAATAGTGTGGAACTAAGGGTAGGGAAAGCAGTTCTGTAAGTAAGCACAATTACTGTAGCTTTAAAGGGACACTATAGTCACCTGAACAACTTTAGCTTAACGAAGCAGTTTTGGTGTATAGAACATGCCCCTGCAGCCTCACTGCTCAATCCCCTGCCATTTAGGAGTTAAATCCCTTTGTTTATGAACCCTAGTCACACCTCCCTGCATGTGACTTACACAGCCTTCCATAAACACTTCCTGTAAAGAGAGCCCTATTTAGGCTTTCTTTATTGCAAGTTCTGTTTAATTAAGATTTTATTAACCCCTGCTATGTTAATAGCTTGCTAGACCCTCCAAGAGCCTCCTGTATGTGATTAAAGTTCAATTTAGAGATTGAGATACAATTATTTAAGGTAAATTACATCTGTTTGAAAGTGAAACCAGTTTTTTTTTTCATGCAGGCTTTGTCAATCATAGCCAGGGGAGGTGTGGCTAGGGCTGCATAAACAGAAACAAAGTGATTTAACTCCTAAATGACAGTGAATTGAGCAGTGAAATTGCAGGGGAATGATCTATACACTAAAACCGCTTTATATAGCTAAAGTAATTTAGGTGACTATAGTGTTCCTTTAAGGATCCCTGGATGTTGGAAGCAATTAGATTAAAGCAAAATCAATAGCAATTGTAGCAGATACAGTGGCAACAAAGTTGTAGCAGGAGATAATTAGCAAGCAGAATAAAGTTCACTAATAATGCAATTCCCAGAATTAGGAATAAGTGTATTCTTAGAGTATGATGGGAGTAGTCTTCCACAAGCTGGGTCACTGTAGTCAGGACGGAACATAACTTTCAAGCAATCCCGTTCTTGAGGGTTGGAGAGAGCAGGATGAACGAAATTCAGTCCGAGATCAAAGGAGTGGAGAAGGCAGGGAATCCGTTTAACAATCCAGGAGTTCGGTACACAGTTATCAACAAAAAGGAGCTTAGCCGGCACAAGGAGTACAGAGGTAACCTAACACTATCACTAAGCAATTTTAACACTGGCGCGGTTTCTCTATAAAGGTGTGAGAAAGCCGCGTCAGAGAAGGGGGCGGGGACTGTTCCGCTTACCCAGAAGTGTCAGAATGGAGCTTAAAAGGAATTGACAGGTAAGTCCTGACACTTGCTAAGGTACAATAAAAAAAATTATAAATTTAAAAAAAAAAAATTGGAAGTTGGAACTTTCAGCAATTCTTTCAATGTTCAAATATGTTTCTACTGATTAGTGTCTAGTAGCGTAGGAATTGTGCCTTGAGCTTGAAATGAAGTGTTAAAATAAAATCCAATCACAATTATCTTTATTACTGTTTTCGCTTTTATGCGTTATGTTTTGGGTTGCTCCAGGCCTCATAACCACTACAGCCCTCTATAGGCCTCATAACCACTTCAGCCAGCTATAGGCCTCATAACCACTACAGCCCTCTATAGGCCTCATAACCACTTCAGCCAGCTATAGGCCTCATAACCACTACAGCCCACTATAGGCCTCATAACCACTTCAGCCAGCTATAGGCCTCATAACCACTACAGCCCACTATAGGCCTCATAACCACTTCAGCCCTCTATAGGCTTCATAACCACTTCAGCCTGCTATATGCCTCATAACCACTACAGCCAGCTATAGGCTTCATAACCACTTCAGCCTGCTTCGTGGTTATTATGCTAGACGTGACCTGGCACTGTTTCCTGATAACGGGACAAACGGGACCATTTTGCAATCGTTTGCCTTTTTACCTGGATCTCACCATGCTCTGAGCCTTCTCGGGGGGGGGGGGGGGGGGGGGGATTGTGTCACCATCAGGGCTCAATTTGCCAGTAGCCAGAGCAGGGAGCTGCCTAGAGGCAACTGCATTCTAGGGATGTCCTGCAACTCATGGCAAAATCAACCAAGAGCAGAATTTTTATTGAATTGGAGATGTCTTAGAATTCTGCTCCCACAGGTACTTGAAATGTAAATCAGGTCCTGCCTGCAATGACAGGTTTATACAATGATCATAGTAATATGCGTGGTGTACTGTATCTAGTTTCTTGTATAAATTGCTATCAGCAGCACCTTTATGACAGATGCATGCTTAGGTGAGTGTAGCTCTTCTTTTAATATGGGTTACTGCCGTGATTTACATTCACAGATGTGGCAGCCCTAGAGCTACGATAAAGTGGCATAGCGCCTTGCATGCTTCTTAATTGGACAATGAGAAGATTCTCCCTCACTGGCCCAGAGAGCCTCAGGTGTATACCTTCTCCAGGTTCAGACCCTGGGTAGCACTCTGGGAAGCATCAGCATTCAGAACGTTGCCGTGAGTTTAAAGCAGAGCTCTGAAGTAAGGAACCTTGTGAGGTGAAGGCACGTGGTCTGCATCTGGCAAAGGTACCAACTACCAGCACTTGTGTGGCCGCTTGACCTCCAGTCAATGGCATTGCCTCTCCTTGGCCAAAGGTATGCAACGGGAATTGGGAATAAACTTATTTTATTTATAATAATAATAATATTAAATAATGAGAAAAAATATGAAATTGCTCCCCCACCTCCTTCCTCCACACAAATTAAAGCCCTCTCTCACCGCCTCCCACACACAATACAGCCCCTATTCTAACCCATACTACGTTCCTTACACACACACGCACATTCTCATCCTTTATACGCACCGCATGCCGGATCCCCTATTCATACACTACAGCCCCTATACACACATGCTTGATGTTCTACAAATACACTACATCCCCTGTACACACACTGCACCCGCTATACACACAATCACTACATTCCCTATACACTGATGCACTGCATCCCCTCTGCTATACACACACATACACACATGCTCTACAGTACAGCCCCTAGCCACACATACAGCATCACAAACACATCACAAGAAGACCTATTTACACACATACACTGCCTCTACAAAACAGCCCCCTCCACACACACACAACACACAAAGCCTTCAAAGGCATGCAAAATACCCTTCCCTTGCCTTGTCCCACTTTTGCTCTCTGGTATCACATTTATGGAGACACCAGAGACAAGTCACTAGCAAACGCAGCACAACTGTGTCATTATATTTTCTTTTGCAGCACAAAACAAATACATTGCATGTTTTCTACATGCAAGGTTGTGGAGTTCTGTGATACACACATTCACACCGCCAGGGAAGTCTTTAATATTGATTGGGCCCTGGGCAAAGAATTTGCTTGGGCCCCCTGGAACCTGTCCCCCCTCCCCAGGCGTGCAATCACGTCCTCCACCCCAGTGCAGTGGCGGACCTAAAGCAGAGAGGTGCAAGAATTTTTTAGGGCCTCCCTATCGCATGGGTGATTAAAAGGTAGATCCCCATCTGTCGTACAACTCCAGCAATGACAGCTGTGGCTCTAACATTTACCCATGTTTGAAGGTTTGTATTTAGCACTAAGCTGTTTTTGTGTGTTTGAATATAACAGGTTTTTTTTTTTTTAAGGAATATGTTTGTATGTAGTGTTGGCGTATTTGCAAGCATGTATTTATGTGTAGTGTTAGTTTTTGAATGCAGGGGTGTGTTTACATATAATTTTGGTGTGTAACACAAATGTATGTTTGTACGTAGTGTTGGAGTTTGAATGCAGGAGTGTATTTGTATGTAGTGTTAGTGTGTGAATGCTGAGATGTATGCACATATACACACACACATAGATATATATATACACTGAAGCACATGCAGACACACAGATATACACACTGGCACACATGTAGATATACAGACACATATACACACACTGACACACATGCAGATACACAGACACACACAGATACACCGAAACACACAAAGATTGTGTCACCATCAGGGCTCAATTTGCCAGTAGCCAGAGCAGGGAGCTGCCTAGAGGCAACTGCATTCTAGGGATGTCCTGCAACTCATGGCAAAATCAACCAAGAGCAGAATTTTTATTGAATTGGAGATGTCTTAGAATTCTGCTCCCACAGGTACTTGAAATGTAAATCAGGTCCTGCCTGCAATGACAGGTTTATACAATGATCATAGTAATATGCGTGGTGTACTGTATCTAGTTTCTTGTATAAATTGCTATCAGCAGCACCTTTATGACAGATGCATGCTTAGGTGAGTGTAGCTCTTCTTTTAATATGGGTTACTGCCGTGATTTACATTCACAGATGTGGCAGCCCTAGAGCTACGATAAAGTGGCATAGCGCCTTGCATGCTTCTTAATTGGACAATGAGAAGATTCTCCCTCACTGGCCCAGAGAGCCTCAGGTGTATACCTTCTCCAGGTTCAGACCCTGGGTAGCACTCTGGGAAGCATCAGCATTCAGAACGTTGCCGTGAGTTTAAAGCAGAGCTCTGAAGTAAGGAACCTTGTGAGGTGAAGGCACGTGGTCTGCATCTGGCAAAGGTACCAACTACCAGCACTTGTGTGGCCGCTTGACCTCCAGTCAATGGCATTGCCTCTCCTTGGCCAAAGGTATGCAACGGGAATTGGGAATAAACTTATTTTATTTATAATAATAATAATATTAAATAATGAGAAAAAATATGAAATTGCTCCCCCACCTCCTTCCTCCACACAAATTAAATCCCTCTCTCACCGCCTCCCACACACAATACAGCCCCTATTCTAACCCATACTACGTTCCTTACACACACACGCACATTCTCATCCTTTATACGCACCGCATGCCGGATCCCCTATTCATACACTACAGCCCCTATACACACATGCTTGATGTTCTACAAATACACTACATCCCCTGTACACACACTGCACCCGCTATACACACAATCACTACATTCCCTATACACTGATGCACTGCATCCCCTCTGCTATACACACACATACACACATGCTCTACAGTACAGCCCCTAGCCACACATACAGCATCACAAACACATCACAAGAAGACCTATTTACACACATACACTGCCTCTACAAAACAGCCCCCTCCACACACACACAACACACAAAGCCTTCAAAGGCATGCAAAATACCCTTCCCTTGCCTTGTCCCACTTTTGCTCTCTGGTATCACATTTATGGAGACACCAGAGACAAGTCACTAGCAAACGCAGCACAACTGTGTCATTATATTTTCTTTTGCAGCACAAAACAAATACATTGCATGTTTTCTACATGCAAGGTTGTGGAGTTCTGTGATACACACATTCACACCGCCAGGGAAGTCTTTAATATTGATTGGGCCCTGGGCAAAGAATTTGCTTGGGCCCCCTGGAACCTGTCCCCCCTCCCCAGGCGTGCAATCACGTCCTCCACCCCAGTGCAGTGGCGGACCTAAAGCAGAGAGGTGCAAGAATTTTTTAGGGCCTCCCTATCGCATGGGTGATTAAAAGGTAGATCCCCATCTGTCGTACAACTCCAGCAATGACAGCTGTGGCTCTAACATTTACCCATGTTTGAAGGTTTGTATTTAGCACTAAGCTGTTTTTGTGTGTTTGAATATAACAGGTTTTTTTTTTTTTAAGGAATATGTTTGTATGTAGTGTTGGCGTATTTGCAAGCATGTATTTATGTGTAGTGTTAGTTTTTGAATGCAGGGGTGTGTTTACATATAATTTTGGTGTGTAACACAAATGTATGTTTGTACGTAGTGTTGGAGTTTGAATGCAGGAGTGTATTTGTATGTAGTGTTAGTGTGTGAATGCTGAGATGTATGCACATATACACACACACATAGATATATATATACACTGAAGCACATGCAGACACACAGATATACACACTGGCACACATGTAGATATACAGACACATATACACACACTGACACACATGCAGATACACAGACACACACAGATACACCGAAACACACAAAGACAGCATACAGATACGCATTGACACACAGATACACACACAGATATACAGACACATATAGAGATAGATAGACAAACTGACAGGCATACTTACACAGACACAAACTGACAGACATACTGACACATACATACTGACATATGGACACAGACACATACACTGACAGACATGCTGACACACACACAAACACATACTGACATACATTTACAGACACACACACAGACCTACTGACAGACATTCTGACACACACACACACAGACATACTAGCGTGCACAGACACATACTGACACACACACACACAGACGTAGTGGCACACACACACAGACATACTGGCCCACTGACACGCAGACATACTGACACACCTACTGACACACACACAGACAGACATAATGGTGCACATACACACACAGACATACTGACACATACACACACGGACTTACTGACAGACACACACACGGAATTACTGACAGACACACACACAGACCTACTGACAGACACCCACACACAGACATACTGACACACACACCCAGACCTACTGACACACACTGACACACACACAGACCTGCAGACAGACACACACAGAGACATACTGACACACACATGCAAACTTTACACTTTAAAGCCCCCTCCAGTTTCCTACCTTCCCTGGGGTCCAGTGTGCTGGCTTGGGTGGTTGGGAGTTGGGGACTGGCTCTTTTTGCTCAGTCCCCCTCCTCGCTGCCACCTTGCTCAGGCTCCCTCCCGCACGACTCATCATCTCTGAGGGAGGAAGTGACTTGCGGACCTCACTTCCTCCCAGGCTGCCGTTAAGGAAGGGGCCCGGACGTGCTGTTAAAGGGCAACAGCACCTGACCGGGCCCCTGCTGAAACATGCTTACCAGTGTATTGGCCACCCGGTGAGCCCCCTTAGAGTATGGGCCCCGGTGCAGCCACAATACCAGAACTGCGGGCCCATGGGTGGGTGGGTGGGGGTTTATGCAGGCCATGGGCGGTAGGGCCACGGGGCAGCTGCTTTGGGCCCCCCAGGATAACTGGGCCTGGGGTAACTGCCCCGTTGGACACACGGGAACAGAATGGTCGAGGGCCCTGCTCAGTGAGCTTACAGGGCCTGCATAAACGAGGGAGAAGGGTATAGTGACACAGAGGTTAAAAGTAGGAGTAGAAAAGTAGGTTGTAAAAAAAGTATTGGCAGTTACAGGAGAGGAATCGGATGCGGGGACGCTGTTAACAGTTTAATTTATACGCTTTCCTAAAGGATGTAAATGAGGAAAATCCAGTGCTCCAATGCAATACAACTCACAGTATTGTGTGGGGTGGGTGAGTATCAAAAAGCTCCAAACCCATAATCTTTATGTTTGTATGCGGTGCCCCTGTGTAAATACTGAGTCCTTTACTTGGGGACAGGGGGTAGAGAGTGGCAGGGGACAATGGCAAAATGCATCTTCACCTGTACAGTCAAAAACCCTTGCATCGGCCATGTTGGCAGGCATATGCAATGTATCAAATTTTGTAAGTATACCTATTTTACCCAGAGCGACTCTATTTCAAAATGTTATAAACTATAGTGCCTTGCATTTAGTATTATATGTAAGCGTGCTGAAGATTTAATTCATGGAAACTGCAGGTATACAGTTTTTAATAGTTCAAATTTATTAAGAACAACAAAGAATTAATAGCTTTACCACTAAGAAAAGATTTGTGAAGATTAAGAATTTAATAAATGACTTGGCAAAAACTGGCACTCTTGGCCTAGCACATAGGTTGCAGCCCAACACATTTTCTCCAAGACTGTCAGGATAACATTGTAGTAACCCATGACCTATACTCTTTGCTGCTGTCTATGTAAGTCCTTATTAAATGATTCTATATCCTATTTGTTTATTATTATTATTATACTTATTATTATTGGCATTTATATAGCGCCAACAGATTCCTTAGCGCTTTACAATATTATAAAAGGGAGAGATGTAACAATAAATAAGACAATTTACAAAAAACTTAACAGAACGATAGGTTGAAGAGGACCCTGCTCAAACGAACTTACAATCTATAGGAGGTGGCGTATAAAACACAGTAGGACAGGAGATAGCAATCAAAAAGGGTGGGAGTGAAGCAGAGTTGGAGGAGAGAGTAGAGTGCTGCCCTTTGGGAGAGAGCAAGGGACAGGTATGTGAGGGTAGAGGTTACTCTGGGATGCCATAAGCTTTCCTGAAGAGATGGGTTTTAAGGCACTTCTTAAAATATTGAAGACTAGGGGAGAGTCTGATGGTGGTAGGCAGGATATTCCATAGGAAGGGAGCCGCCCGCGAGAAGTCCTGCAAGCATAAGTTGGCCGTACTGGGCGAGAAGTCCTGCAAGCATGAGTTGGCTGTACGGGTGCGAGCAGTGGACAGGAGAAGGTCACGGGCAGAGCGTAGAGACCAAGAAGAGGCATGCCCATGAATCAGCGAAGAAATGTAGGAGAGGCTAGAATTGTTCAATGCTTTATAGGTATGGGTTAGCACTTTGAATTGACTACTATAGGATCAAGGAAGCCAATGTAAGGACTGACAGAGATGTGAGGTGTGAGAGGACCTACTGGAGAGGAAAATCAGTCTGGCAGCAGCAATCATTACAGACTGTTGCAGGGCAATACGGAAGACCAATTAGGATAGGGTTAGAATAATCCATGCGGGAAATTACTAGAGCATGGACAAGTTCCTTAGTAGCATCTTGTGTAAGAAAGGGATGGATGCGGGTTTATGTGTCCCTTATTAACTATCTATCCCCCATATTATGAACATAACTCTGGAAAATATCTAATTCTAACAATATTCAAATTATATGTATCCAGGATATTAATACTAGGATTTAAACTTTTGTTTAAATGAGGATATGTCTTATCTTTCTGTTTGTTAAAAAAAACTGTCCTAATAAGAATATATAAAAAAGAAAAAAAAATGTGGATTCGCCCTCTCTGTACCTACATCTTTGCTGTCCTGGGTGTATGGCCACACCAACCATGAGTCCACTCACCTATTTGAATGCTTGCTAGCTGAAGCACTGTTAGTCCAGTGGCTTTTCTCTGCTGTTGTGAGAAGGATTTCATTTCTCCAACCTGATGACACTTAGCCGAAGTCTACTGTGGTGGTGACTAACCTTGAGTAGGCTTGTATCGAACAATGGGAATCTTAGAAGGCATTTTACTAGACCAACACCTTTTTAGCTGGGCATTCTAGTCCTTAGGCTTATGTCCTGGTGTAAGCATACTAGCAGTGTGTCATTAACAGATCTTCCTAAGAAAATCCTCAAACATTCTTTCCAGTGTGCGAATTACTCCTGTTTTCTCTTGATATATATGGCCCTTTGTGTACGAAACTAATTTGTAGGCCTTTTCTTTACTAAAACAGTGTTGTACAAAGAGTAGCTGCCCCTTTGACAATAGAATAATTAAACCCTCACCAATCTCCTCTCCACGTGTTATCATAAAAAAAGTATTAATTCCCTGAACAAATGGACGGTCACTTGTTCCATTAGTCTACAAGCCGGTACCGGACCTTCCACATTTAGTCTGAATTCCTTCTACGTTTAAAATAAAAATCCTCTATCACTAAACTGAGCCTCATGTCAGCTTCCCCCTCCCACATAAATAAAATATATAGCATCTCTGGCCCACATTGGAAGCTGTGTTCCCCCTTTCATTGCCCACACTGGCATCATCACTCTTGTCTAAACCTTCCTGTGAGATCGTGCCAAGTGCTGAATGCTTATTCAAGATTTTAGTGGTTTTAACGAGAATGCTATTTCCTATACACTGAACAGATGTCGTGGAATTTTATATGCACAAAGTGGACTCCGCCTTGCTTTTAGTATTCCCCCCTTCGCCACTACCCTCCCTTTCGAGCCTGGCACCGAGTATGGTGTGGCAATGAAGTCCCTCTGGATGAAAGCCGTAGATACTTGGCTGCGGGAGGTGGCAGTTTGGCTGACAAAATTCACGGGCAGCCAGAGCAGAATTACAGTCGGAATATGTCTCTATATGCTGTATGCAATAGGGGGTGTGGAGGAGGTCACAACGGCAAGTGGTCAAGGGAGCAATTTGTAGTCTTCAATTCTGTCCAAGTACAACACAACTCCCTAATACGAGGGTGCACCATAATTTGGACTTTATAAAATTCTATCAAAATGTCTTACGTTAGCGAAATTAACATTTAATGTATATATGTAGGCTAATTATATAAAGCATGTGTCTTCCAGATTGTAAGCTCGTTTGAACAGGGTCCTCCTCAACCTATTGTTCCTGTTAAATATTTTGTTGTTAAATGAATAACATTGCAATTTATAATATTGTACGGCGCTGCGAAATTTGTTGGCGCAATATAAATGCCACTAATCGTAAGAGTAATAATGTGTGGACTTCTTGTCTTGCTGTCTGCCCCCTTCTTTATTTCGGGGTTCTCAGTCTAACCACCTGATTAACACGTTCTCTCAGCATCTCTCTAGCATAACAAAAGCATAGAATTTAACACTTGGATTATCTGATGGATACATTCTGATATTTAACCAAGCACGCTTTCAGTGTTCTTGCTACAATCTGTCTGGGCACCGATCTCCGAGCTGGGCCTTAAAAGCAATTTAAAAAAAAAAATTCTAGGGGAAACTAGTAATTAAGATCTAATCCTTGTTATTATATGATCATTTATAAGAAATAACTAATAATATACAATTCTAGGGGTTACCAGTAATTCAGATATAATCCCTGTTATTATATAATCATTTATTAAATATAACTAATAGTGAAATTCTAGGGGTTACCAGTAAATCAGATCTAATTCCTGTTATTATATGATTATTACATGTAATTAACCTTTTATATGTTGGCAGCATTGTGAATGCTGGTTAAATCATTGACTTTCCCCATCAGAATCCACTTAAAAACAAAGCTGCTATCAAGAGAGCTAAGTAAATTCTCAATATAATAGCAGTTCTTCAGGTAGGCAGTAGAAGTGATAATATAGAGCACCCTGCTTGTTAAACAAGACATTCACTGATTCTTCAATGCCCAACACAGACTCTTTGCCCAATTTACAGAATTGTGTTTTTATTTCAATCACCTACTTGGCAATTCTTTGCTTAGGTAAGATTAGCTTAATAAATTATTGGGTCGGATTAAAAGGACAGTAATGTTTAAATATCTTGCTTTTATGTATGGGAGTGCAATTAGAAAAGTGTGGATATATATAGATATCATGGCATCTTTATTATTTTACTTTTTTTTCTGGAATGTATAGAATTTTAGTAGGCAGGAGATTGCTGTTAGACAATGTTTATTTAAGAATGTTCTGGTGGCTGACCATAACTGAAAATGAATTTGCATTCTGATTGGCAGGGCCATTTCTAGGTGCCAATAAGACCAGAGGCTCCAGCCCAAGGGGAAATGTTATGGCCCCTCGTGCATGTATTGGCTTAAGTCCCTTCTAAAATCAACCCTAGTCCAACCCTAAAAATTGCACTGTGACAAAATTTAAAGTATTACATTTTTAAAAACTCCATACCTGCTGTATAAACCCTAAGACATATTGTATTACCCATTTAGCCAACTGTATTAACACCACACACCCACTGTGTAAATAACTTAAAATATGGTGGTATTAAAGGGCACCTGTAAAAAATTTAATAATTGCAGTTGTCATTGCTCTCTCTATAATAATACATGACTTGGGGCTAGCAATTAAATTGTGCAAAAATTAGACCCAGGGCTATTCGGTGTCCCATTTTGGGTTTCAGCCCCTGCCAGCACCTCCCTAGCATCGCCCCTGCTGATTGGGCCAACACACCAAGCACTCATTTTGAATTACTTTATTTGTCTGTATCTTAGTGAAGCTCTCAATATACCTGATTGCTATAAAATTTAGAATTTCTTGAATTTGCCTCAGAACTAGTCGGTCATTGGTTCTGGTACATGAGGTGCAATTTACACTCAGCATTTGCTTACTGACACAAGTCCCTTGCAATAACAGTTCTCATTGTAAATAGACTGTGCCATAGCAGAGATCTGTGATGGATGCTATATGCAATATATCCTTATGCTGTATGTTTCATGCTTGAGTTAATTTATCTTCTTCTAACAATGACTATGCTAACTACAATTTTTGGATGGCTGTATGGATGTTTGGATAAATGAATGTAAGATAGATAGAGTGGAATGGAATTATATATGAATGTAAGGGTGGAATGAATCAATGGAATGGATGTATATAACTACAATAAAATGGTGGAAATATTTTTCTACACATAGGGGTTTATTTACTAAACAGTATATTATGCCTGTGTTTATATCAAATTTGTAATTTTTGGTTTGTTTTTTAAATTGCCTCTTTTTGGCCACCATTTTGCAATTTGGTTTCCTGTTTAACATAATTCAATGAGTTTCACAATCACCCGATAGTGTTTGAATCTGGCTATAATTTACAGAAACACTAGTGACAGCAATTTAAGTGACACTAGTTAAGTAGGGGGTAAAACAGAAGCCCCTCTGACGCAGTAATAATTATGGCGGCAAACATTCGATCTACTTCAGTTAGATCATCTAGTCTGCACTATCACAAACATATCTTGAGCTATATACTCTGGAGTAAAATTTGCAATCGCCTTGGCAATTGTTCGTAATGCAGGGAAAATTGAATGACTCTGATGGTAAAAACTGCACAAATATTCAAAAAGCATCAATGGAACAATGGAAAGATTAAAAATAAAGACCCTAACAGCTAAAAGGAAATAAAGTAGTGGTACTGAATATTAGCAAAAAAACAAAAACAAATATGTACAAATTCCAAATGAACTTGCATATACATACTGTGTATATACATATATAATGCAAAGAGCACATCTACAGGAGCACATCTACAGGACAGAGATTTCTGAGCAGTATTATTAATGAATTAATGAGGAAAAAAAAATAAAAACTATTTTAATTAACCAGAATAAAAATATGGGCATGGGCCCATTGAAAGAATCAGAAAGAATTATAATAAATTATAAGATGAATCATCAAAGTGAGAATTCAATGTGAATTTAAAATCTAAGGCCAGAGTCCCTGAACTGAAACATAGCTGACTTAGAGAATGTCTATTTGGCTATTTTTACCTCGAATCTGAAATCCATTTTGAATTCTCATTTTACTGAATAACCCTGATAAGGTTGAATACTTGCAGGTGGGGCTATATAGGG
Organism: Pelobates fuscus; assembly: GCF_036172605.1. NCBI lineage: Eukaryota > Metazoa > Chordata > Amphibia > Anura > Pelobatidae > Pelobates > Pelobates fuscus. The sequence continues at coordinate 266,711,703 of NC_086322.1, read as the reverse complement.
AGGGAAAGAACAATGGATGGACAATTGAATGGACAGAAGAAGGAACTAATACGTGACTAAGGCCTCACGGCCAAAACGTTGTATCTTTGTTTTGTCTTTTGGACCATAATATAATATGCCTGACTCTTCACCCTGCAACGTGTAGTCTGTGGCGCTATACTTCTGGATTTATATTGAGGGCTAGCGGAAACCCACACACAGAGCTCCGGTGTACCAAGATACTAGTGTGCACCACTCTACTATGTAGAAGAACTTATGGATTAGCAGATGGACAGGCAGATGGGTAGATGGATTGAAAGAAATGGATGAATATATGGACAGATATACAGACGGATAGATGGATGAACATATAAAGAGATGTACAGATGAATGGATAGATGAGGAATGGATAAAGGAATGAACAGGTGAATGGTTGGACAGACAGATGGCTAGAGAGAGATAACAGTTATCTTCTGCCAGTTTTGTCACTCACTTTTTATCACTTCCTTTTTTCTCCACTTTTCTCTCAATTTCCTTGTACATGGTTTTAATTTCTGACATTTTCTTGAACATTCACTTCCTTCCTGTCTCACCAATACCCTGCATTCACTTCCTTCCTGTCTCACCATTACCCTGCATTCTCTTCCTCCCTGTCTCACCAATATCCTGCATTCTCTTCATTCTTGTCTCACCAATACCCTGCATTTCCCTTCGTTGCTGTCTCACCAATACCCTGCATTCTCTTCCTTCCTGTCTCACCAATAACCTGCATTTCCCTCCCTTCCTGTCTCACCATTACCTTGCATTCGCTTCCTTCCTATTTCACCAATACCCTCCCATCTCACCATTACCCAGCATTCTCTTCCTTCCTGTCTCACCAATACCCTGCATTTCCATTCATTCCTGTCTCACCATTACCCTGCATTCCCTTCCTTCCTATTTCACCAATACCCTGCATTCCCTTCCTTCCTATTTCATTCTATTTTTTTTATTATTTCAATGTCTATTAATTATGGGCCTTGAGCTAAACTTTTGAATTTTATAGTGTAATAAAATCATCTCAAAAGCACACTAGTGCTGTACATCTTTTGCACTGTAATCTTTTTATAGCATTACTTCCTCTTTACTTCCTGCATCCCTTACCTCACCTTTCACACGCACTTCCTGTTAGTCTCACTATTTTCCTGCAAATCCATTTCCTTCTGTATTACCATTTCCTTCACAATCTCTTCTTCTCTTTGTCACTTCTTAATTTCCCAGCACTTTATTCTTCCTTTCTGCCAATTTTTCTCTTGTTTCTATTTTGTCTACCTTCATTTCCCACCCCCCCCCCCCCCCCCATTTTAAGGCACACTCCTGCACATTTCTATGTTTCACCTTCTCAGTTTGTCTTCTCTACCTCACCATTCTCTTGCAAAATATAGGATAAAATACAGGTCAAGGCAGCGGCATTGGGATTTGGTCATGCATATGGCCATGCTGTGTGGAAGTCCACCATTTTGTCTACTTACGGATGCCAATATTTGTGGGTCCTACACTGATCACAAAATGGGGACTAAACAATGCAAACTGAAATACCTACTGCTTAAACTGCTTCCAGAGACTCTCCTCAAATTCATGTTTCCTGTGCTCACCTCCAAAGGAGAGACTCACTATTTCCTTGTACGCACATACAGACATTCACTATTGTTTTCCATTTCACTAATTCCCTTTTGTGTCACTATTTCCCATCACTCACTCTTCCTACCTGTCTGCCCTTTTTCCCTGAACACAATATTCTTTATTATTATTTATTATTATTATTTATGACTGATAGTGTTAATTCTGATTTCTCATTATTATTATTATTATTATTATTATTATTATTATTAATAAAGTGCCAACAAATTCCGTAGCGCTGTACACACTTCCTTCCTGTCTCACTACATTGTCCTCTTACCATTTCCCAGCTCATTCTGTTTCATTCTCTCACTCATTTCACTTAGTTGTCTCACTGGCTATGTGTGTTTGTCTGGTGTTCACCCTCCTCTATGCCTATAATATATATCTGTCTGTTCTGTATCTAATCCCCCATTCCACCCTTGGCATGGAGATCTGGTGACATGAAGTGAGTTGTTCTGGGGGATCTGTGCCAGGCTTTATATGCAGGGCACACTGTGTGCCAGGGTACCAGGCTCTGCTTGTGAAGGTACCAGGAATGTAGTCCAACTGGTGCCAAAAGCTCTGGCAGGCTCTGATTGTGAGTGCCACTCTGAGCACAGATGTCCCTTGCCATTAACTCCTTTCATATGAGCCATGTCACAGAGCTGTACCCTCCAACATCTAAATCCATCCCCTGTCACCTCTCACCCTAACCTGGCAGGGGATCTGCTGTGTCTGAGGCTTATATACAGGCATGGACCATGCCAGCTTTATAGTGTATAAACCAGACCAGTATCTGCTCATTTCTGTATTGATCTAATTTGGCATCTATCATACACTCCCTGTCCACTGAGCTTACATCTATCTGCCTTAGTTAAAGCACCTTTATGTGAGAATGAATGACAATTATTTTGTTATCTGTGAACACCTGTTTGAGATTAAAGTAATTCAAGTACAATAAAAAAACAAAACACATGAACAAATTAATGAAAAGCAAGTATTAAATATATAAATGAGGTTTATTGGTCAAGTATGTATTAGCATAGAAGTCTGCTTAATATAGAAATATATATATATTATATATATTATATAAATGCTATAAATATAAATGTATGTATATATGGAGAGAGAGATTTATTGATTGATTGATTTTTTGATATTTTGTTATTTGTTTTCACTGATGAACACAATAATAAATAGTGCATATCTATAGAATGTGAACTGCATTGACTAAGATGCCTGGCCAGCCTAAAGCATCATGGGCAATGTAGTTAACAAGCATTTACAGAGTCATTTGGATTGGTTGAGCATCTTGGGCAATGCAGTTCAATTTCAGGGCTGGCCATCGTTGTATCTTTAAATAAACACACACACAAAAAAAAGGTATGTTAATATTTTTTTTTTAAGTATTCAAAAAATATATGTATACTTTTAACCCATTCTATCCAAAGAAGGCGAGTCATTCATGGGTTAAACCTGCATTTGTGCATGGCTACCTATTTAGTGTTATAGCTCGAGCCCTTATTGCCATCCGTTATATGGGATCTGCAATTCTGGCAAAAATCTGTCTTTAATTTAGCTTCCCATATAAAAAATCTCAGTGTGTGATAATGAGCAGATGTCATGGAATTTAAACTGTAATCCCTCTCCTCCCTGATCTTCCCCTCTCAGCTCAAACTGGGCACTCCTGCAAAGGTGTCATTAAACAGAATATCTCACATCAACACAAAATCAATGTGTATATTTATATATATATATATATAGACTGAGCATCATGCCATCTCAATCATTTAAATTCATTCTAGAATTTAGAACACACCAGGATTCACAATTTCAAAAATGTATAGAATTTATTAACTACATTTCTGGAAATTAGTATCTAAAGATAAAGGTTGATATTCTAAAATAAATAAATAACATGTGTATATACATATACATATATCATCTCAGTGTATGATAATGTAATGCAGTTTATCCCTCTTTTTTTTTTAAGTTAGTTATTTTAACAACTTTGGGGTCTTTTAAAATCAGTTAGAAGTTGTGAGAATCTGCAAAAATATAAAGTTGCACCCATTATAGTATATAATATTATATTATATAATCTGTACATTAAAATAAATAAATATGTAATAATATGTGTGTGTGTGTGTATATATATATGTGTGTGTATACTGTTTTATAATTGTTTTAACGCCTGATTTTACAACTAATTTATTATTATTAATAATAAGAATAATAATAATAGTTCAATAATAAAGTCTATTATTATAGTGGATAAGACATTTACTATTTAAAAAAAATAGAGTTAAATATTGTTTGCATTATGTGGTTTATCAATCTTTCCGTTTCTATGACATCATTTGTTTTTTTTATTTTTCGTATTGTAAGTCCTGCGACATTCAGGAAAATTAAGCGATTTTGTTTTGTTTTGGCTCTTTTCCCCGTTTGTCAGGTAAATAGTTTGTGTGAGCGTGTTATATATATATACACATATTACTGTATAAAAACAATCCCATTCCGGCTATCACGATCACAGCCGTTCATTTACCCAAATACCAAACATTTATTTTATCAGAAAACCATCTGATATTTTTAATCTCTTTATTACTCTCCTATTTTAAGTATATTTTACTATTAAAATAAAATGCACACACACACGCACGCACGCACACTCACACATAAATATTGTGCATAAATACTGTATACGCACACATTTTCATCAACACAAATCTTAAACACAAACACACACAGAAATATTATTAATATACGATCATAGATAGATAGACAGACATAAATCTTAATATTCAAATAAATATGTACTTCCATAGTATGGATATATATATATATGTTAGGTATTTATGTATGAATGCATGTGTATATTTATACAAATTTTCAACATACAGATATGACACATTATAATAAGTATTAAAATAAATGGTATATTTGTGAGCACTCACAGTCCGTTATTTTCCTCTCCCTGATAAGATCACAGAATATACTGTTTTTATTTAGTTGTATATGTATCAGTCAGTGGAAGGTGCACAGATGTCTGGAGTGTAGAAGTAGTTGCCAAGCCCCGCCCAGCTGTGCCCCCATGGCATGCACTTGGCACCGGACACAGCCTGGCATCTCCCCCCCAGATGGGAGGCCCCAGTCTTTCTGTGTGATGTACAGTCTATTGCCCCTGATTGCAGGAATACTCCAGGAGAATCTCTGACTAATTCACACAGTCCACATCTCTGCAACAATACCTCTTTATTAAACTTTCTCACTTCCAACAATTCATTCCTTTTGTCATCTGTTGCTTCTAGGAGAATCACACACGCATATATACACGCAAACACCGCACACAAACACACACACACACATACAAACACACACATACAAACAGATAAATATAAGTGTAAACAAATAAATACACAGATACATGCAAACACAAATACAAATAACGGCACAAGCACATATACAAGCACACGTATACATGCGCGCACACAAATATACCTGTACACAGATAACTAACACAAACACACAAACATAAATATACATCAACACACAGACTGATAAATATGCATCAACACACACATACACACACACAGATAAATATACATATATCCTACAGATGTGGAAATACACAGGTACGAACATATAAACCAGAATTAATATACAGAAGTATACATACACAAACACATGGATTCAAAAATTTATAGAGTTATTTATACATTTTTTTAAGCTAGGTTATATACATATATAAATATCAAAGGCACCATGTGTGTATATTATCTGTTGTTTGTTCTAATTTTTACAAGTATAATAGAAGTATAATAGAATATAAATTGTACAGTGATTGTACTTGTTACTGAACAAAGCAGGGCATGTTAAAGCAAATATACTAACTCAAAAGATCAGATATGTGCTATTTAATGTGGTTGAATTAATTTATATTTCCCAGACACTGTGTTCAGGAGTCAGGGGATAGTGTATATTAAATGCTGGGAAATTAGATAAAATACTACAAAGCACTCCTGTGATTTGTAATATAGAGTGTTGATATTTAGTGGAATGTTTCTGTGGGTACATGTGTGTGTGTCACTGTAAGGGTATGTTTTGCAGCATGTGTTGTGTTGTTTTTTGTTTTGATTTTTGCTGAATGTGTCTTATAATAAAATGTTATTTATTTTTTTTGAGGGGGGGGGTCTGGATACAAATATTTCCCTGGGAGTGTTCATGACATTAAATCCAAAAATATTAAAAGCACTATTCATTTTATATACCCAGTGTCTGCCTGACTGTACAGTTCTCAATAGGTAGGTGTAGAAACACATGCCATCTTTTTATCCGAATCCTCTCTAGAACAGATCCAATATTGTATAAATATCCTAGAATTGTATCATTTGATTTTCTTATAAAACACATACACAATATTTATGTGTGCATTATCTACCTGTATGAAGAAATACATATAGTTGTATGTCCTCCTGTGTGATATTACAGTAAGTCCCAAATTATTTATTTATTTATTTATTGATTGATTGAGTGTTCTCCCGATTAATGAATGTTTGAAGGGCGCTGTGTGGCTATGAAAGGGTTAATGCAGGGCAGAAACAAATGTTGGCTTTTGGAGAAGCCCTCCACACCCCTCAGGGAGCCAGCAATGTCTAACTTCAGTCTTCTGTACCCACAGGGGCTACATATGTCCTCTCTCCTCCTGCCAAGTCCTTTTTCATCTACAACTTGCCCCCCCCCCCTCATCCCAAGCCTCAGCATCTCTCCTTCACTCCCCTCCTCATGGCCCCTTTGTTTAGGAATTTTAAAACTGTAGTGAGATTGCTTGCCCTGTGACCACAGCCATAAAACCTTTCTCTTCAGGTGTCTGTCGCTATTTATAATCTGCTGGTACTGGTATAATGTGTTTTTGTCAGATTCAACATTTGCTGATGTACTCACAGAAAATGCCACTCTATCAGTGGTGGATTGGTGGCATTGCCAATAGTGAATCCTTTTCTTATCAGTGGCGGGTTGGTGGCATTGCCAATAGTAAATCCCATTCTATCAGTGGTGGATTGGTGGCATTGCCAATAGTGAATCCCATTCTATCAGTGGTGGATTGGTGGGACTGCCCATAGTCAATCCATTATATCAGTGGTGTGGATTGGTGGTATTGCCAATAGTGAATCCTTTTCTATCAGTGGTGGATTGGTGGCATTGCCAATAGTGAATCCCATTCTATCAGTGGTGGATTGGTGGGACTGCCCATAGTAAATCCATTATATAAGTGGTGGATTGGTGGCATTGCCCTCACTAGCTATAATTCTATCAGTGGTGCATTGGTGGCACTGCCCATTGCAAATCCCGTTCTATCAGTGGTGGATTGGTTTCATTTCCCTCACTAAGTACAATTCTATCAGTGGTGGCTTGGTGGGACTGCCCATAGTAAATCCTATTCAGTTATTGTTGAATTGGTGGCATTGCTCTCACTAAATCCCATCAAATCAGCTGTGGACTGCTGGCACTGCCTGTAGTAAATCCCATCCAATCAGTAGGGATTTTGCCCTCACTAAATCCCATGCTCTTACTCCTACAGGATTTCCACCATCATCCTTATAAATCCCATGATGTTACATCTGCTGGATTAGTGGCATTGCCCCTAGTAAATGACATGTTTCTACTCTTGGTGGGTCTGTTGCATTATCAGTAATAATTCCTATTCTGGGTGGATGAGTGGCACTACATTTATTTTCTGTCATGCTGTTGTTTCTTGGCAGATAGGTGGCATTTATGTTACTATAGTCTGTACTTTGGTGGATTTGTGGCAGTTTCATCAGTAAATCCTATGCTGTGGCATCTGGTGGATTGGTGGCATGTGTGCTATTAAAATCCCATGCTGTTATTTCTGGTGGATTTGTGTCCCTTATCAGATCTGGCACTGTTGGTGGCATTCTGCCAGTGAATACAATTCTGCCTGCTTTAAAGGTTAGTGGCATTATTCTTACCAAATCTCATTCTGTTATGTCTGTGGATTTGTGGCACTTCCATAAGTAAATCCCTGTTGTTATGCCTGGTAAATGAATGACATATTTCTTACTAATCCACAAGCTGTTACTAATGGTGGATTTGTGCAATTTCTCTTGTTAAATCAGGTGTCCACCTGCTGTTTGTTCTGTTTGTTGTGTTGTTTTTTTTTTGTTTTTTTTTTTGTGTTTGTTACTGATTGGTGGTATTGCTCCCTACAAAATCCAATGCTGGTTTTTGTTGTGAATTACTGGCTATTTTCATCATATAACCTTATAATAAAATCCTATGAAATATTTAGAAATCAGGACATGTTTTTCTTTCTACTCCATGAGATCCACTATAACCACTGCAGGCTGTCCCTATGGTAAAATACATGCCCTGCATTCTGAAAATACCACAGTATGTATAACATACATTTTTTTTATTCAGTAGAATTTTTAATAATATGACAATAGCTAGATAGGTAGAACATAGATACATAGTAATTTGCATAGACAATGGATCCTACTAAAATTCCAGTTTTGTAATATAAAAAAATTTATAGAATTTTTTTTTTCATTTTTAACTTTTTTTTCAGGTTAACCAATATTTCTTATCCTGATATAAATATTGGAGCTGTGTCTGGTTTATTACACCTTATTGTAAAAATTGACTTTTCAGATATGTAGGTTGAATGGGAGAACGTGTACTAATAGTTAATAAATAGTATAAATGGTTTTCTAATTTCAACCCCAGTTTTAGGTATTTGAGAAGGTATAGAAGGAGAGATATTGAGATGTATCGGCCCATTTGAACGCACCCATCATATATCTGAATTAAAGAAACTGCAATATTTAATCACGGATCCCAATCAATCATAACATTCCGAATATTATTAATAAAAATTTTAATAATTCTAATACTTCAATTTCCCCCCTGTTTTATAGGATATAGCTGGATATTGAGCATTTTTGGTGTATTTGCATATATTTATTATATAAATTATTTAATTATACATTACAATATCCCAGTATTATTATATAATAATAATAATAAAATATTAATAATAATAATTATTATTAATAATAATAATAATATTATAATGATGTATTATTATTTATTCATAGTTAGAAAACCCTTTGTCAGCTGAGAACTCCTGTTTCAGCACTTGGACAGAGCACAATAAAGAGACAGATAGTTTCAACAGGAGATAAAATAGACATAAATAGTTATAAATATCATCCTCAATATCCAAAACCCCCTCCACCCTTAAAAAGGTTTGGCTGCCCCTTTCCTCGGTGCCCAGAATGGATGCACTGACCCCTCTCCAAATCTTATCCAACGCACAGTACTCTGGGTAACCCTTCAATAACCTCCTCTTCTGAGTTAGTTCTTCCTAAATCCTCTGTGTTGTCAAATTCATTTTACTAACTGTATCAGTCATATCTCAAAAGTTTCTAGAGATATATACAATGTATCCAGGGTTATATGTGCCACCCATGTATTATCTGTCTGCTTTAACTTCATCAGGTCGTCTGGGGAGAGAGGCATTTTATACACCCCATGGTATTCCAGTGACAAATGTTTAATATTAATTAATTGCCTTCTATAAAGCTTTTTGATTACACGTTAAAAACGATGCATTTGAGAAATTGCCAGTTGGATGTGCAGAGTACTTGGCAGGATATATTATGAGTTAATTAAAATGTAGTCTTTATAATTGTAGTCACATAGCGCCCACATATGCCGCAGAGCAGTACAAATTCTTCCATCAGACAGGAGTTATGAATTAAGGAATTAAAAGCAGGTAGCTGCCCTTCTGCCAATTAAATTTATTTTATAATTGGAATAAGGTAACATCACACTGCACGTGTAGTATTTTGTGTGGAGAAAATGTATTCATAATATCTCGATTTAAATTTAAGCAAAACAAACAGGTCCTCGAATAAATTGATAAATGTACAAATGTAGGATTATTTTTTTTGGATCAATATTTATTAATCAGAATTCAAAATGGACACATACACAACACTTCTGGTGCCCGCACACACTATAATCCTTTTTTTTTGTTTTTTGTTTTTTTCTACAGACGTAAGGATTTTATTCTTTTTTTTTATTAACATTTATTAGCGACAAATAAAAATAATTAAATAAATTAAATGCATAAATAAAAACGTGACACCGTATTTAACCCATTTCATTTCAGAATAGTATCTGTCGAGTTAAGAAAATAAATACATAAATATTAATAAATAGAGATTTAAAAAAAAAAAAAAACTAAAAAACAAATTCAAACAAAAAACACTTTTGTTTTTTTTTTCCCCAAGAGACTTGACACAGGAAAATATTTGGGGGAAAAAAATCATTGGAATACATCAGCATTTAATTCACATGAAGCAATTTAAAATGAATATTCACAGGAAATAGCATTAATAATTATAATAAAAATTAAAAATAATACACTGAAGAAGAGAAATAAATATTATAAGCCGGGATATATATATATATATATTTTTAATGTAAATAATATAAATAAAAACACTGTATCTAAAACCAATACAGGGCAGGTGTGACTATATATTGCATATTAATATGTTTGTTTTTTTTCTTCAACTTCGTTAATTTTTTTTTCCCCCTTCTGTTCTTCATGCATAAAATTAACAAAAAAAATAAATTAAAAAAAATGCGTTCTGGCAATATGAAAAAAATTAAAAAATAAAATTCAATCCCAAACAGATAAAAACATCTATATGACACACGGTTTTTATAAAAGAACATATAGTGGTCTACGACAATAATTTTTTGTCTGTTTTGTTTTGTGTTGTTTGTTAGTTGGATTTTTAACGCAGGAGACTGAATATTTTGTCACGTGTCCTTTTAACCCTCTGATTACCAGAGAAAGCAGCAACACCTTATTTGTCGCTATACATTGCAAAAATGACTCAGGCATTCAAAGGGTTAACCGAAATTGCACATCGTCACGTGTTCACTTGGCCCCCATGTCAATACATTTTAAATAAATTTAATTTCATATTGCATAGATTTATTTATTTTTCTTTTGTTTCTGTTTTTATTTCTTTTGCACTTTATTGCCCTAAAAAATAATGGTTCTCTCTGCAAGATGAATTTGGGTTTAATTTCCTTTGTACCAGTGATTTGGCACAGAGCTTCAGGAAAATCTAAACAGAAGACAGACGTGTGTGTGTGTGTGTTGTGCGTGTGTGTTGTGTGTGTGTGTGTGTGTGTTGTGTTTTTTTTTTCTGTTCCTGTCTATGCAGAAACACACACAATATTATTCACTAAAGTGAGAATTCGAAGTGAATGCAAGGCGAATTTCACCTTTAAGTTCAAAATAGCCAGCTATGCTTTAATATGGCTTTACAAATGAAATTAACTTTGAATTAATTTGAATTCTCAATTTATTAAATAAGCCTGACTTTCTGTATACAATAATTTAACCTTAACACAAGTCATCTGCAGCTCCAATAATTTAAACTTTACACAATAGCTCCTATTGCCAAATGAATGGGGCTTATCTCTAAACTGATTGAACCTTGGGGGTGGACCCCTGTAATCACGTGATTGATCTGGTGTCATAGCTCCTGGAGAAAAGCACCTGGTCTTAAGTGGGGGAGGACTAGTGGAGGGAGTTCAGAGGATACACATTTACAACTATACATGAACAAGTGCTTAAAAGAAAATTGGGTTCTGTGTGCAAATGTTGTGGGGTCTAACTAGGTCCAACCTTAGTGGACGGATGGAGATCTCATTGTGAAAACACTTCGAACATGACTGCGTAATACCGAGGGGCTTAGAATGTTTCAAGTAGTGCTTATGGTTGTCTGGAATAGTTCTTCCAACTTTTGGATGTAATAAACCTGGGCCACCTACTAGAAATTCTAAAATGTAGAAGAGTAAGGTCATCCCCTGACATAGGTCTCAGTTGTAGGATAACCAAGGTCTGCAAACGAAGACCTCACATGTTGGACCACCAAGGTTATCCAACAAAGATCCCAGCTGTAGAAACACCCAGATCGTTCAACAAAGATCTCAGCTGTAGAGCCATTAAGGTCAGTGTACTAAGCTCTAGGTTCTAGGACACCAAGGTCACCCCAGAAAGCTCTTGGGTGTAGGACAACACAGTCATCCAACACAACTCATAACGGTAGGACATCGTCACCCATCACAACGCATGGTTGGAGAATCACAAGGTCACGCAATACAACCCACCAGTTGAGCACATGGGTTATCCATTATAACTAGAAGTTAGCCATTTTCCTCCAGTTGACCATTACAGATTCTTGGCACAAAATGCACAGTCACGCGTGGAAAGAGGGGGTGGGGTGGGTCAGTTATGGAAAAATGCATTTAGTTCCTCATACATGGGGGCCCTGTCGTGATGGACGTGCATATCGTAAGGCAATAAGTTCTCAGAGTGGACCCCACCACGCATCCCAGAAGAGCCAAACAGAAGGCTGTGTCCAGAGGGCCTGGAGGAGGGCAGGGAGGAGTAGTGCATAGAATAGTGGTAATTTTTATCGTGGTCCGGGGAAGAGTCCTGTTTAAGGGAGAAGTTGCCATTAATGCACAGTGGTGGGCTTAAAGGAGCGTCATACTCAGAGCTGTTGTATTCCGGAGACGCATTGCCATACAGGGATTCATAGGTGGCACAGTAGCCATGGCTTCTCAAAGGGTGGGAGTTGGCCATGGTGCTAGACTGGCACTGGGAGCCTGAGAGCCTGGAGCATGGGTATGTGTAAGGGTGCATGGCAAAGGAAGAGTTTGGGCCATGGTACCTCCCAGCCTCTTGGCCTTGCTCTGTTAGGAAATTCCTGGAGTTGAGCTGCAAACATCCAGCCACCAGGTTAGTGGTGGGTTGGGACAGTCCCTTGCACAAGGTCTGCACATAGGACACTAGGTCAGGCCTTTTACCCGACCTTAGAATCTCAGATAGAGCCCAAATATAGTTCTTGGCAAGCCTAAGAGTTTCTATCTTTGAGAGCTTTTGGGTCTTGGAGTAACAAGGGACCACCTTTCTCAGGTTGTCCAGGGCTGAGTTCAGGTCATGCATGCGGTTCCTCTCTCTGGCATTGGCCTTCTGTCTCCTGACCTTGGACCTCTCCATCCTAGCCTTGGTCATCTTTCTCTTTTTAGGACCTCTTTTCTTGGGCCTCTCCCCTTCTGTCTCCTCTGTCCCTTCTTCTTCCTCTTCTTCTTCATCTTCATCTCCACCTAAGTCCTGGTCCTCTTTGCTCTCACTGAGGGATCCCTCAGTTTGGGCATCTTGTAGGCTCTTCTCATCCCTATCGTCTTTGTCACTCATGTCATCTCCACAGTCATCTGACCAGGTGGCGAATTTCTGGACCTCGGGGATGAGCCCGGTCTCACTAAAAAGCCTGGTCAACATGTTTGCTGGGGAAAGAAGGAGAACCGGTTAGTATTTACCAAGAAACTCGCTTTGTGTATAAACATATAGCGCTGGAAAGGCAGTATAAAGGAAGCTTAGACTTACGAGACTATAAGTCTCAAACGCTCTTTGTTTGTTTGTTTATATGTTTATTTTTTTACAAATCGGCAATTTTGTGTTTTATCGAGTCGTGTTTATTTTACAGCGAATTCTACCGAATTGAAAACCGGGTTACAAAATGTACACTAAACATGCGAATAATGAATGAGAATAAAAAAAAAAAATTCTCAAACTCAGCATCAGTTAAAACTTGGTTTACAAATCGTTTTTTCCTTGCAATTCGGAATATCAAGGTTAATTCACTAAACTTCGAACTGTAGCGAAGTAAAATCTGAATGACAAAATTGAGGCTTAACTAACCTTACTATAACTACAAAACAGAGTTGAATTTATTTTTATTTAAAAATCATTAATTATATTTTTTTGCCTAAATTTTGACAGTTGATTTCATTTCGCTAGAATTCGAAAGTTAGAATAAACGAACCTCGATTATTCGAAAATGATTTGGTTCCAGGCCTGAGCCACGCGATAATGGGATAGTAAATATCGACCCTAACACAGCAGAGCGATACAAAAATATCGTGCAAACCATAACTTAGAACAGAACCAAAAGGACATTAGTGTGGGCAAAATAGATGTAAAATAGAATTATTACATATGTGAAGTAACATTCAATGTGATATCCCCTGCAGAGCATTATAATAAGCAGAGCAATATACCAAGCAGAGTAAAATAGTATTCAGAACAATATAGAAACTAAAGTAGGTGAAAATTATAAGCAGATCTCTATGACAGCAGAACATAAGTGGACAGCCAGCAATAAATCAAGCAGGGTAATTAACAAGCAGAGCAAAGTGACATGCAGAGCATTTTTAGCAAAGTGGCGCAATAATAGGCAGAGCATTATAGAAAGCAGGGCAAAATATGAGGCAGAGAAATTTAGCAAGAAGGGCAAATAATGTGCAGAGCATTATATAAAGCAGAGCATTATGGCAAAATAGCATGCAGAGCATTATAAAAAGTGTGGCAAAATAGTTTGTATAGAGTTACAGCAAGCAGAGCGAAAATGATATGCAGCGCATTGTAACAAAGCATTGCAAAATAGTATATACAATATAATATATTATAGTATATATAATATAATAGAACAGAAAAGTAACAGACAGAACATTATAATTAGGAGGGGTTAGTAATAAGGCAGTGTAATGTAACAAGCAGAGCAAATTGATATGCAGAGCAATTTGACAAGCAGAGCAAATTAGTACAAGCAATACAATCAATTAATTACAAGCTGAACACCTTACTATGCAGAGCATTTAAGGTGCAGAACATAACCAGCAGAGCAATAAGCCCCGCAGACTCGTACAGCAAGTAGAATTATAAAATTAGCATAGCAAATTTTTTTTGCAGAGGATTTAAAGGAAAAGCTATGAGTATGACAATTTGCTTCCCTTAACAAAGAACCTACATTTAAATTAAGAAAATTGATACACTTTGATTCACCCACAAAAACCAAGTGTTCTTAGTCTGGGGGTGCATGGCCATATACACAGCCCAGATATAACCTGGACCTATCTCTCTATCACTGGGTAAGTAGCCATGGTATTAGATCCAACCTCAGCTTCCCCACACTCAATATTGGCTTTACCTGTGTGTTGCTTTAATTGTAGGATTCTTTTCTGGAATAAGGGGTTTGACATGATCCTAGCATTTTATTCTGTAGCATAGTCAATTCCTACACAGCCTGGTTAGAATTAATTGGCTTTCAATTTAGCCATCACTGCTCCAAATTAAAGGCTGTCAGATAATGTTGATAGATCCAATTATTATTTCATTATACGATCCCAATTTCCCTGCCCTCTGTGTTTATATGATGGGATGGGGACATTCTTATTATATTAGATAGGTGGATATGTGGAAGTAGATTTTTTTTTTAGATAGATAGATAGAATCAGACTAACAGAAAAATTAGAAAACATATATTTAAAAAATAATAATATTTAAAACATTTATTTCACTGTGTTTTTTAAGTTCTCATTACATCTGTTTGTAAATACATGTATCAAGAGATATTACATTTGTAATTGTTCTATTTAACATAAATATTAATTGCACGTATATAATCAGAACATTACATTATTCTTTACGTGAAAGAAATTAATTCACAAAATACAAATTGACACGGCCTGACTTGTTTCACATACACACACATTTTACACACGGCAACATGTCTGACAGTGAATATAAAATTTAATATGTGATAATTATTTTTAAGTGTCTATGTGTATGTGTCTAAAATAAATAAATAAATAAATAAATACATAAAAATAAATAAATATATATGTGTGTGTATATATATATATATATATATATATATATATATATATATATATATATATATATACACCAAAATATAGAACAATTAACATTGTAACATTGTGAATGTGTGACATTTGAATATAATGAATGATATATAGTGTGTAACATTGTGTGTAAGTGTGTAACGTGCACATAATTTCGTGTATCAAGCAGTTAACAATACAACACTGTGTCTAAGTGTAATGTGTCCAGATTTATGTATTTTGTGTGTGTGTGTGTTAACATTGTAACAATGTGTGTACGTGTGGTGTGCATAGAATTCTATACAACATTTATCAGACAGTTAAAATATAATATTGTATGTAATATATTTTGTACTGTTTGTACTTGTGCATTGTGTAGCATATTGAACTGTGACTTTGTATATATACAGTATATGTGTATTTTGCTATTTGACAGTGTGCACTGTGACTATGTATATATTTGTATATTTTATTATCTGACAGTGTGCACTGTGACTATGTGTATATACTTGTATATTTTATTATCTGACTGTGTGCATTGTAAAATTTGACTATGTATATATTTGTGTATTTTTATATCTGACATTGTGTTTAACGCACTCCTGTGTATGTCTAAGCTCACATTACACAAATTACTGTTAACAATGATATGTAATGTCTATGTAAGTGACACAGGAGATGGACAGATCAGTATATGCAGACAGACAGTGCAACAGACAAGACAGACACAGGATGAACGCATATGCCAGACATAACAAGGGTGACATCAGTCGGTGTATTAACCGTGCCATATTCCTCTCATGCCCTGTCAGTGTGGGTAGCACCCATTAAACCGATCTAGCATGCTACAAACCCCCGGACCCTCAGTCAGACCCCCCTGAGACTAGGTGTAAGATAAGCTCCATCACTGGTCGATGGGTCACAATGTATCAATCCAGAATTATAGAGAGAGACACAGAGTCGGTCCTTTTCCTCTGTCCTGCTGTCTCAGTGAGGCTTGATAAAAGAGAAAAATAAAAAAATAGAAGGTGTATGAGACCCAGAGCTGGGGATTGTCTCAGCCCCTCTCTCCAAGTTGGAGATATATCTTCTGGACCCTACTTACCTCCAGAGCTATGGGCTGAAGAAATTTATGACATGCTTCATAGCATCTTCTGGGAGTAGAGCTTTCTCCTTGAGGTTCTCAAGCTTCTTCAGAGTGCAATCCAAAAGGAGGAGAGGGTGGCAAGCCTACCCAGTCATGGTACCAGCTATGATGCCAGGCCATATGGTTGGCACGTCATCCACGGGAGCGATCACACGGGAGCTTCTGATTGACGTGCGGTTGGATTGAGGGAGATTTGGGTCCCTGGGGGGGGGAGGACTTACCATCTGTCACTCTTAAAAAAAAAAAAAAAAAAGAGAGAGAGAGAATGAGGGGAAAGAAAGAGAGAAGAGAGGGATAGATTCTCCAGACCTGTTCACACTGCAAAAAAAGGGCAGAAAATGTGCAGATAAGGGAGGGGGCATCTAAAGATACCCACCTTGAGAGAGGGTGTGTGTGTCTGTAATGGGAGGAAAGGCAGGGGTGGGGGTTATAAACACCCAATTCTGAGGAGGGAGGAGAGCCAAGTCAGGGTGGAGGGTGATAGGGTAAATGTATGAGCCCACAACGATGGATATTGGGGTGTCAGGTCCATCAGGGGAGAAAGGGGGGCTGTGTGACTAATGCACCCCGATTATACAAGATCAGGCTCAGAAAGACATGTATTTCTTAATAGTGGATTAAACAGACCAGATTGCAAAATAATGTCCTCATTAGCATCACAAGCATCTTTAGGATGGGATAGTTTCATTTAAGCTCTGGAGTTTATAAAACCAGAATGATACAAAGATAATTGTAAGACATACATAGTTACAGACTTACCCAATGTTCAGCTATGTACTATGCACACTAATATCACACATCATCAAATACAGATACAATAGAGATGCAAGGAATGTACACTGTCAGACACACACTAACCAGCTATATCTACATTGCATACTATCACATCAACAAAGTGTAAGGTTATACATGGTCAGGCACATTAACCTGGTATATAATATACACATTGTCACATGCATAAAGTACACAATCAGAGATAATGGCCATAGACACATAGAGGAAGTACACTGTCATGTACAATGTACACTGACAGATACAAAAGTAAACCAGGTATTTATAATGTATGGTGACAAATGCCCACATATCCCATGTACAATGCAATGCAAAATAATTTGCAATACATATAATAATATTATATAGAATAATAACACAACAATTATAGTCAATGTATTCACAATTATATACAATGTACAATGCACTATTTACACAATGTACACAACAATGTACTGATTTTAGTTATGTATTTATAATGTACAATGATAAGTTATATTTATTATGCTCTTAATACAATACACATTATAAGATATATTATATAAGTGATGCATTTAGAGAGAGGCAGGTTTTACACAATTATATATATATATATTGCATACTCATATACAAACTTTACATAGTTACACATAGATAATAAATGTATTACATAGTACCACAGTGTTCTCAGTGAGGTCAAAACTGTAAAAAATATTATAATATTTATTACCAGCTATAAATACTACTCACTACAGTGCACTGCACACTGTCAGCTACACACTGTTATATTTAATGTACACTGTCAGATTCGCATTGGCAGTTATGATAGATAGATAAATATGGAGACACATATAGATAAACAGACACAGATAGATATAGACAGATAGACAGAGATAGATAGTCATAGATAGATAGATAGTCATAGATAGATAGGCATAGATAGACAGGCACGGATAGAGATAGATAGATAGATAGATAGATAGATAGATAGATAGAGACATATATACAGATAGATACATAGATAGATAGAGACATATATACAGATAGATAGATACATAGATAGATAGATAGATAGATAGATAGACAAAGATAGATAGATACATAGATACAGATAGATAGATAGATAGATAGATACATAGATAGGCAAATATATACATAGATACATATAGATAGTTAAATAGATACATAGACAGATAGATAGATAGATAGATAGACACATATAGATCGACGGATACATATAGTTAGATAGATAGATAGACATAGATAGATAGATAGATAGAGACATATATACAGATAGATACATAGATAGATAGATAGATAGATAGATGGATAGACATAGATAGATGGATAGATAGACAAAGATAGATAGATAAATAGATAGAGAGATGGATGGATGGATAGATAGATATAGATAGATATAGATAGATAGATATTTAAAAAAAATATGTATTAGATTTGAAATTTTAACTTTTCTTTATAAATTACATTAAAAGAGATCCAGTGCTAGCTTAAGAAACAATTCATATTGGTCACAACAATTTGAGTTTCAATGTAGTATCTGCATGGAGACCAGGAGATTGGATCATTCCTTCACTAACCTGTAAATGAGAAAATACACTCCATTCAGTGTAATCTATCCACACCCACATATGCTCATACACATATAGCTGGGTCCCTTGGCCTGTGACATTCTATTTATTAACCCATTCATTTAGATTACATGCAGTGTTGGAATGATTTCAACTTTTCTCTAACCCCAATCAGTCAGTGGTGCATGTTGGCTATTTATAACTAAGAATATATGGTATATATGTAATACATTTTTGGATTTCTTCCCCCTGTGCTGTGCCCATGCTGTAATTAAACCAGTTGATGAATCAGGTACTGTTTTTCCAGCTGTCAAGGAGGGTCTGGCTCATAAACTCCCAGTTCTCTATGTGTGATCACCACAAAGACTGTCTATCTCTGCTGTTCTCTATCAGAGAAATGTGTGATAGGTATGAAAAAAAAGGGGATTTGGAGGGTTGCCAAAAATCTGTTACAATAAAATCACCCCCACCCCTCACCCACATTGCACACCTCCCCCTCCCAACCACATTCACGTATATCACACACACACACACACATACATACTCATACATACAAACATCCACATCCACCAGCAGACACTTTGTTTTTCAAAATAAATATAACTCCTTGACCACAGAGCTTACAATCAAATAAAGATTTTTTTATTTTGCATAGTAGGATTATAGATTGATTTGTAAGATCACAAGAGGCATAACGTAGCAGGACGGTGTAGGGGTACTAGGTAAGGGTGTAAATTGGTCAATTTGTGTATGAGAGACCATTTTAACTAATTATGTGCCATAGTGGTTTTTATATCAATGAAAACGTCAAATTGTCTAAATATAAACAAATGGATTGTTTGTTGTTAATAGATATAACTGGACCTTTCTGTAAAATGTGCTTGTTTAAATGCTAAGCAGTTTAATGTTATGTTACATATATATATACACACACACACACACACACACACACACACACACAAACAAACACACGCACACACGTGTTCTGGAATTTCAGAAACAGACGACCATCTCTCAGAACATTCTCTACAGTTTTGCAATGAATGATACAGTAATTTAAAACAACACACAGACAGTGAGAGTCAGTTTAGTCAGAAACCATTTTTTTTAATGAGGCAGGTCAGAGGTGAATGGCCAACATTGTTCGAGCTGACACATAGGCCAGAAATATTCACGTAACTACTTTTCGCAGCAGTGATGCCACCAAGGGCATCTCTGAACACACTATGCATTGATGGATGGCCTACAGTAGGAGAGGACCATGCGGGGGGACAGTCCTGGAACCTGAAGAGGTAGGAGGGGCCATATATGAACATGATTAGCAAAACTAGATGATTGAAGGCATGGGCAATCTCACCTATTCTTACTCAACTGGAATTCCTATAAGCAGGTAGTTGGGTCAGGATTTTGATGTAAACTGCACGGTCCTTGAACCTATCTCGTCTTGCGTCAATATAATGCAGCATAGCATCAGTGTGTAGTGTTTAAATTTAAAATCTTTTGTCTAGGCAAACAGTTATTTTTAGCTTTCAAACACTATCTACCCAGTGAAAAGCCACTTTCCTAACTAGTATTCAAGCAAATAGTTTTGCACGTTTCTTACGGTTTTTAAAATGTTCAGATTATAAAGCCGTTTGCCTAAGAAACAGGGGCCCAGGCGACCTGGGGAAGGGGCCACTTAATCCCAGAAAGTGACCCCCTGTTCAGCAATAAACACCCAGGCATTCTCAGAACGTTGCTCCTTGCCGAAAGCCACCTAGGAGACCCTCAAGGAAATTGTCCCCTCCCCTGCTTGCAAATAAGCGACCAGGGACCCCAGGAAGTGGCCCCTGCTAGCCAAGAAATGCCCTAGGTGCTCTATGAAAGTATCCATGCTTGCTAATTGATGGTAAAGTGGCCCCTGCTTGCCAATAAATGCACAGGCTCTACAGGAAAATATTCCCTGCTCACCAATACACACCCAGGTAAAGTGGCCCTTGGTCAAAAATAGCTACCTAGGATCCTTGAAGGAGAGTGGCCCCTGTTCATCAGTAGGCCCCCAGACAACCCCTGGGAAAGTGGCCTCTGCTCAGCAGATAGCTTCGCCTAAATACTAGCCAGGCAAACGTCTTTTGGCACACACACACACAATAGGTGGAGCAAACACAATTTTGGTGAACGATGCAATAGGACTATTGGGGATAGTCCTTCTTCAGTAAGATGGTAAATGGCATATGTAGACACTGCAGAAACAGAGAAAGCCTCATAGGATAATTCTGTTTAGGTATAATGTCCATACAACTATAAATGGAAGCACTCACATTCCTCTGAGCCTAATGTAGATGGCTCAACACTCTATATGGCATAGATTATCTCCAAACAGATTCCACTCAGTTTGGTATAAATTAGGAATTTATTACAATAAAGAAAAAACAATGCTATCAAAAAGAAATAAAGACAAAATAAGTCCAAAGCGTGTTTCACCTGGACTGGCTTCGTCAGATAGAATTATTCCTGTTTCTTTCTCCAATTATTGCAATTAGGCTTCCTAGCGTCTTACGACCTGTCCTTCTTTTGTGTTTGTAACGCACGGGGCGTTTCACCATACTGGTATTACACTGACGGGATTCTGGGCTTAGGTGCATCACTTCCTTTGTGCCAGCTTTGTAACGCACCACGCTTTTGGTGTTTTAGAGGTGAAATGATTAAGCATTTTTTTTTAAAAGTAGAAAACGATTGCATGTGTATTGGTGGCATAGTCTGTAAACAGTATATGACTGCATTAACGATGAATACAGACACATGGGAGAATGTGTGTTTTCCTAAAGAGGTGGGTTTTTAAGTCTTTCTTAAATGTTTGAACTATTAGGGAATGCATAATCGATTGGGGTTATTATGGCGAGTGTATATACTTATATATAGTAGAAATTAAAAATACAATCTATATTAAATCTATATTATATTTATAAAAACTGATCAGCCACAACACAGCTTTGGAAATAAAAGGAAGCAAGTGAACAGTCAGTTCTTGAATTTCGTGTGTTGGAAGCAGCAAATATGGGCAAGCGAAAAGATCTGAGTGACTTTGACTAGGGCCAAATAGTGATGGCTAGACAACTGGGTCAGAGCATCTCCAAAACCACAAGTCTTGTAGGGTATTCCCGGTAGGCAGTGGTTAGTATCTACCAAAAGTGGTGGAAGGAAGGACAACCGGTGAACCAGCATCACGGTCATGGGAACCTAAGACTCATTTAAGCACATGGGGAGAGATCACACAGCAGACCTACTGTAGCTCAAATTGCTGACAAATGTAATGATGGCCATGATAGAAAAGTGTCAAAACACACAGTACATTGTAGTTTGCTGCATATGGGCTGTGTAACTGTCCACCACCGAAAGCGCCTTCAATGGGGATGTGAGCATCAGACTGGATCATGGAGTAATGGAATCAGATTGCCTGGTCTGATCAGTCACTTTTTCTTTTAGATCAGATGGATGACCAGGTGCGTGTACAGTTGCAGATTGCAGCAGGAAGAAGGCAATGCTCTATGCAATGTTTTGCTTGGAAACATTGGCATTCATGTGGATGTTACTTTGACACTTACCATCTACCTAGAGATTGTTGCAGGCCTCGTACACCCATTCACAGCAATGGTGTTCCCTGTAGGCAGTGGCCTCTTTCAGCAGGATAATGCACCCTGCTGCACTGGAAAAACTGTTCAGGATGGTTTGAGGAACATGAGAAAGAGATCAAGGCCTCGCAGCTTACAGGACCTAAAGGACCTACTACTAATGTCTTGGTGCCAGATACCACAAGACATGTTTAGAGGTCTAATGGAGCCCATGCGTCGACACATAAGAGTTATTTTGGCAGCACGAGGGGGACCTACACGATATTAGGCAGGTGGTTTTAATATTGTATCTAATCAGTGTATATATTGTATGGGAAAATGAGCCAGCATTGCGGTGGCCTCATGTAGCATGAAGAGCTCACATTTTTGTGGAATGCTTTAATTTGAATGAAATCTAAAGTACCATCAGGTCCTAGAAAACTCTGCACCTTTTCATACTGAAATGGGGCATCGGAAATTACACATTCCAGCTAGCTTTAATGCCAGGGAATTAAAGGGAATACAAAAAGGGCCTAACTTGGAGAACTTGAATGACTAATGATAAGTCCCATGCCATTCTCACCCAGGTGCCACCATGCAGTGGATATGTCACCAGTGATAGGACTTGCAAAATGCAAAGTACCCCATAAGTGACAACATAAGAAAACCTTAGGCAGATGTCTAGAATCTATGGGTTAGGCAGAGAACTGGACACTATGAAGATACTAGACGAAGCATGGCCCGATTCACAATCTGTATACTAAGATTGTAGAGGGGACCCCCCCAACTGGTAACCAGCCTCCGATTCTATTAGACCTAAATCCTGCTTCATAGACAGTGTCCAGTGCCCTGGAGCTTTCTTTATTTTTTTTTCTATACATGGTTCTGTCGACAATTCTGTATACCGTGTTTCTATGTGTACTGACAGGTGATAGACACACTCTAAGCACCAAAAGCCTAGGTCCTTGATCCTTGGACTTGTATATCTGTATCTGGAAATGTTTTCCCTACTATTCTCTTCAATGCCGTAATGGGGGACGTAAACAAGTGCTTTTCATGTAGTATGATAATTGGTCTCCAAGGATTTAATGATTGTAAAAGTTGCTTTACCTAAAATAGCTTTAGGTTAATAGATGACCAACTGATTAAAAAAAAAAAAAAATCACATATGAAAGGTTAAATGCCTTAATTTCATATAAACCCCGTTGATTTAATCTTGATCGCTTCGTAAGTACATATGCACAAGATTCTACTGTGTCTGCAATAAAAATCTATTTGTGTAAATTTTGGCACAGCTACTTGGCAAGCCACCATCAGGTCAGCGCTTTCTATTGGCTGAGGTAGCATCATTTTGGACCCAGCTGCCAATAGCAAATGTAACTTTCATTTGCCGAATCAGCATATACAGGACTGGGGCCGCTAATACACAGCTAAGTATTCTTATTTCAAAGCTTCTGCCAGCAGTGTCATTAGACTTGGTTCCCTCAGCTGGAAACCCTAAAAATAATACAGACTGTCAGGATGAAGAGGTAAACCCACCACACAAAACCTGAACCTATGCTACCTTAACAGTATTGAAAGGGATTGCGGCGTATTACTAGTTGTTAGAGTGGCCGGGCTTTAACACAGTGCTTATAGTAGGTGAAAATAGCAAAGTCAGTAAATGAGCCATGGTCAGGGAAAACAAAAACATAATTCCAGGCCAAGTCTAGGAGTACGGAGATTCGGATAGCCAAACAAGTCGAGTCGCTTTACCAGAGACTACACTGAACAAAGAACGCGGTATTTGGATCAGAAATGAAATCCCAGCTAAACTCCAGGAAGGCTCATATAGGTCTGGTGTGTACATCAAAAACGGAATGATGCCGAGCTGGTTGCATGTGAACATTGACACTGGAAAATCTGTGCATTGGAAACAGAACTCTACTGAAGTACTTACATATAGACTGACATGCTCTGGACTTATCTAGTGTATCTGCATGTGACACAACCTGGCAGAAAAACTGGAATGGTAGGACGTGGTGCTATACCCAGGTAGTGGCCTACACCTATCTGTGACGGACCGCCTGGCACCCTGACCAGATACCTCCGTCAATCAATGCTCCTAGTGCTTTCTGAGGGCTCCAAGCACTCCACCAGACACCATAGGCACAACAGACCCCACTTCCACCGATGCAGCTGCGCCGGGGTCTCACCGTCCTCAACCCACCCTGGACCCAAGACCAGGATCCAGCTCCCAGTGGGCAGACCTCTCCTACTCCGAGAGCGTAGCAGGAACAAGCTCTTACAAGAGCTTAGTGATTATACTCAGGGAAGTATTGTGATTATTGCAATCCCCAAGAGTGTAGTTATCCAATCCCTCAAACATGAGCCAAGACTTCATTAAGGGGCAAAGCAGGTCTGTTTTATGCAAGCCAGCACTTACAATTTATACACACATTTAAATACCCAACAACCTCACTTACATACAATAGGTTACATAGAGCACTATAGTACAAGGAAGGGTGGGGTCAGACAATAGCAAGGGCTGATGGGAGATTGAGGAGGGACAAAGCAGCCAGTTTAAACTGGTCTGGCAGTGTCCCTGGGACAATGCCCTGCTGGGGAAACAATAGGACAGGAAAAAGGGGAGGGGAAGAGGCACACACAAGCAATACATTCAACATACTCCTCCTCTGTGTCTGAGAGATGATTGAGTCAGGAACTGTACAAACTCAACTATCTCCAGGTATAGAAAAACACACAATTTACAAACACCCAAAAAGTACCACCAAGATCCATGGAAACCCCACAAGAGTCACATCCTCGGATTGCCCTGATCTGGGTGACCAACATATCCAAAAATCACCCAATTCACGCCACCCCCAGTCCACCAGTCGATCGTAGCACACCGGTGGGAGGTCAGAGGACCCCGAGGGTTGGGGGACAGGATAAATTACTATTTCAATTCATGCAAAATACACAACTACTTGACCCCTGGAGACTGCGACACCCGGGACAAAGAGACTACACTTTTTTTTCGGCGGCACACTCCACATACTCCCGCATAGATTTATTTTTGGTCAATCAGGCCGGGATCCCGTGGATCCATTCCGCGCGGATCAACCTCATTACGTGGTCAGACCACGCAGATATAGAACTCTCACTACGAATCCCAGGCCCTAGGCCACCTTGGAAATGGAGGTTGAACAGCACACTCCTTAAAGACCCAGATGTAGCACTGCTTATTCAGAAAGACATTGCTTCCTACTTCGAAGAAAACGACACACCGGACCTAACACAAACCACAATATGGGCCGCCCATAAGGCGGTCATCCGGGGCTCCCTCATCAAATTGGCAACTAGGCGAAAAAAGCAGAAGGCGGAAACCCTCTTCGAGCTCCAGAAGGCGCTGAGGAGGGCCGAAGCCAGGCACAAACAAACCCCCACGACGCAAGGACTCCAAGACCTTCGGGAACTCCGTCACAAAATTAGGGCCTTAGCGGTTGAGGAACTTGGTAGAGATCTAGTCCGTAAAAAACGACTTTATTATGAACGCTCTAATAAAATGGACACCCTCCTGGCCCGGGCACTCAACCCCAAACAACAGTTCAAAACCATAACGGCGATCCGAAACAAGACAGGGCAGATCACACACAACCCCTCGGAAATCAACCAGGTCTTTACGGAGCTCCTGGCAAACATATATAACCACTCCCCGGACTTAAACAGTAACAATGCGACATATGCGATCACGGTCGCAAACTACTTGAACAAAACAAAAATGCCACATCTCACGCCGGAAAACATACTGACACTGAATGCCCCGATAGAGGAGGAAGAGGTCGATAAGGCCATCTCAGCACTTAAAGGTAATAAGGCCCCGGGACCGGATGGGTACGACGGTTCCTACTATAAGATCCTTAGAGACACCCTAATCCCACGATTAGTTAAGGTATATGCGGAATGGATGGACGGAGGACATCCCAACCCAGAAACACTAACAGCAGACATCACCCTCATTCCGAAACCTGGTAAAGATCCGTCGGAGGCTGGGAACTATAGGCCCATTTCGCTCATAAACTTCGACGTCAAGTTGTTCGCCAAAATTCTAGCGACTCGTCTAAACCCCTTGCTGGAAAAACTGGTCCACCCGGACCAGGTCGGTTTTGTGCCATCTCGGCAATTATACGAGAACACTAGGAGAGGCGCAGATGTCATATGGTGGGCAGTGAGGACCCGGACGCCTTCTCTGATCCTTTCCCTGGACGCGGAGAAGGCGTTCGATAGGGTCCTGTGGCACTACCTCTTCTTGCTTTTGGAGCACCTTCGAATGCCGGAGAGGTTCGTAAGGGGCATAAAGGCCCTGTACACCGCACCTAGGGCGCAGACAGCCGTCCCAGGAGCGTCTGCGACCCCATTCACGCCCGCCAACGGCACCAGGCAGGGCTGCCCCCTCTCCCCCTTATTGTTCGTCCTAGCGCTTGAACCACTTCTGCAACAGATAAGGGAAGACGGGAACATCCCAGGCATACAGGCAGGGGGTGAGGAGTACAAAGTTTCAGCGTACGCCGACGACATAATGGTCACAATCACCAACCCCCAGAGATCCCTGCCACACCTTCTCTCCCTCCTAGATGAATACGGGCAGGTATCAGGCTATAAAATTAACTTAGAAAAATCAGTGGCAATGCCACTGGAATTGAATACAGCAGAGATCATAGCCATACAAGCCAATCACCCCCTTCACTTCTCGAGAACCGAAGTCAAATACTTAGGGATCAAACTAACCGCAGACCCAGAGAAGCTATACGACGCGAATTACACGCCCACAGTGCAAAAACTATGCAAGGACATAGACAAATGGCAGGAGAAGCCAATCTCATGGATTGGGCGGCTTCATGCCATAAAAATGACGCTGCTCCCACGTCTATTGTTCTTGTTCCAGGCTCTGCCGGTCAAAGTTAGTAAACAAGACCTCACCACATTACAAAGACACATAGATAACTTCATATGGGCACAAAAACGACATAGAATAGCCAGAAAGGTGTTGTATCGACCGAAGTTAAGAGGAGGGCTTGGACTCCCAAATTTACATCTTTACTACTTAGCGGCCCAATTAGCCCAAATAGTGGCGTGGCACACTCCAGAAGGCTCCCATAGGTGGGTCGACCTGGAAACAAAGCTCATGGGCACAGACCTACCACAATACTGGATATGGGTCCCCAAACCAGACAGACCCGCCCTAAGCACCACCTGCCCGGCCATCCTAAATTCGGTAAGAATTTGGGACAAGACGGCTATCAAATACGCACTCAAGCACACCCCCTCGCCACTGACACCATACTTGAGAAATAAGGCGTTTGAGCCCAGGCTGAGCGCAAGGGACTTTAGGGGCTTGGAGAGCACGGGGATGCAGAGATACAGACAAATGTACGAGGGCGAAGCCTTCAGAACGTTTGACAGTCTTAAACTCCTGACGACCCTGACTACAAAGGACGTATTCCGCCACATGCAATTACGAGACTTCGCCAGATCTCCAGAGGTTAAAAAAGCAGCACACACCCCAATGACGTTTTATGAACAGCTATGTAATGCCGAAACCGTACAAAAAGGCCTAATAACCGCTATTTCCTCACAACTCAGCGCCCCCGTCAAAGACGCCACAGACCCACGATACATTAACCAATGGGAGACGGACCTGGGGGGGACGTTGGAGGGAGAGGATTGGGTTGACATATGGGAAGCGACAGCCAAAACCTCAATTTGCGTACTACACCAAGAACAATCCTATAAAATGCTCATGAGATGGTACACCACACCAGTGCAACTACATAAAATGGGTAAAACCACGACCGATACATGCTGGAAGGGATGCGGGGGTAAGGGCACCTTCATACATATGTGGTGGGAATGCCCCGAAATGCACAAATACTGGACGCGCATACAGACGCTCTTGACAGACGTTCTTTTGAAACCTGTTGCTTTGGAACCCTGGTCGATCTTATTAACCAAACCCATAGACGGCCTCCCCAGGAAAGAACAACGACTCTTTGACAAAATCACACTAGCGGCCAGAAGGGCCATTGCCCAAGCATGGCTAAAACCTGACCTACCCACAGACGCAGACGTAATCGTAAAAATCAAAGACACATATCTGATGGACAAACTCACAGCCCAAATCAGGAACACAGAAAAATATTTTCAAAAAATATGGCAACCCTGGGAAGACTACCTAGACGAATAGGGACCTTATAATACGACGCTGACAGACAGAGGCTGCTGAAATGGCCTCACTCCGCCGCGCCCCCCCCCCCACGACCGGTGCTTCCCCCCCCTCCCCACCCCTCAGCTTCCTATCCTGAGCCACCCTCCCCCCCCCCCCCCCACCCCCCACTGTTCTTATTTTTCACCATTTCCAATTGTTGGTTGCACAAACAACAAACAATTGGACGTATTACGACAGATTCTTATGCTTCTCTTGAACATAACAATGCATTACATTGTCCTCTCTCTCTATACGCGGCCTAAAGGCACCAAAGACGATTACTGATAATACGTAAAAGCAAAATACCAAGGCCGTAAAGGCTAATATACACCTAGCTTACAATGTAGGACAAACGTCACACCATGGAGGTCGGTCTCGGTATGAGCCGTAACACCTCAAAGAGCCACGCTCAGCACCGACGCGACTCACAGTTGTCAAAGCCTGTACGGCCACATGCAACACAGACCATATTTCACCATTATGACTTATTCCACCGAGAAGCGAATTGTCTACTGCACTGTTTATCTACATTGCATTGTTTTGTTTCATTTCAATGTTTTTCATTGTATTGTACTGTTCTATTTTTATGCTATTGTTTTTCCTGTTCCCCTGAATACAGGGCTGAAACGGCCCCCCCCCCCCCTTTTTTTATATTTCACTTAAATGCGACACGGAGCGGCACGAAACAACACCTAATATGCTAAAACATCATCTGTCTACTGATGTATAACCTGTAAATCTGTTTGTACTCGGCCCCTGCGCGAGCCACTGTATTTTGATATGCCGCACTCCGTGCCGACACAAAAATAAAGAATTTAAAAAAAAAAATCACCCAATTCAGTTCAGTGGTTTGGTTTTTCCATGGAAGTCACTTTTTAACATGTATTTTTGCAGGGCCCATAAGACTGGGGCAAGAGGCTGGCAAGCAGACCCCTCCAAGTACCAGTGGTGAGGTTACTTTCGCCACACCATCTTTAACTTATTTAAATTAATTCTCACCTGGTCTGGTTTTCACCCATTTAAAAAAAATTAGCAGTGGTAAAATCTATGACAGCAGATTATTGACCCCTGAATATTCTTGTCTGTATTATCATAGACTTAAATAGTTACAAATGCTGAAAAGGGATATGTGTCCATCAAGTTCAGCCTAATTCAAGTCTGTTTTTTGCTGTTGATCCAAAAGAAGGCAAATCCAGTTTGAAACACTTCTAATTTTGCAACAAACTAGGAAAATAATTCCTTCTTGAACCCAGAATGGCAGTCAGATTCCTCCAATCCTCCAGTTCCTGAAAGAAAAGAATCTTAAAAGATTAAAAACAGAGGTTCACTTATTCCCACAGTTAGTTCCTTGAGTACTTGTGGGTGCATACCATCAGGCCCTGAAACTTTGTTTATATTAACTTTCCTTGGTTGCTGCAGCACCATGTCTGGAGTCATCCAATTACAATTTTTCTGCAAGGTTTTTGCAGAAATTATTTGCATATCTATAGCCATCGGTTCTTCCTTAATATATACTGAGTAGAAAGAGTTATTTCAAATTTCAGCTTTTTCCTGGTCTTAATTAACAAACACCCCTATGCAAACACCCCTTTCAGTGTACCTACACTTTCATTTTACATTTTTTCTTTGTAAAGCTGCCATTATCTTCTTGAAACCGGCCTTTTTAAAATAATATTATATTATATAAGGATACCCCACGTCGTTTTCTATTAATGTTTTTATTTTAAAGGACATTAGATTGTGATTGGGACATGCTTTCTGGGCATTTATTATAAGGTACATGTCATTATCCGGTATATACTGGTGCTTCACAACTCTGTTGCAATCCTTCAAATGGACGAATAAAGATTAGTAACTGAAGAACTCCAGGTATCCCATTGGCGGCAATTGCCCCCCCCGAGAAAATATTGCTGCCCGAGGCTCTCCCCTGCCGGCCCATGCAAGGCTGGTCCTATCCAAGCAGGCTCTCCCTCCCCGGCCCACACAGGCATATTGCCGGGTGGCCGGCAGGGGAGGGAGTGAGAGAGAGAACCCGGAGGAACTCTAACCTGCAGCTCCGCCGGTTTCTCCTCGCGAGAGTGAACTCTAGCCTGAGCTGCAGGTTAGAGTTCACTCCCCCACTAGAACCACCAGGGACTGGAAGAAAGCAATGTCTCCCCCTCCCAAATGGTTCCCAACCCAGTCCTCAAGTAACCTCTACCAGTCCAGGATTTACGGATTACCCTGTTGTGTCTAAAGTGTTTTTTTTTTTTGTTTTTTTTTTATTATTCTCAAAACACATTAGACACAACTGGGTATTCCCTAAATCCTGGACTGTTAAGGGGGTACTTGAGGACTGGGTTGGGAACCACTGTTCTAGAAAAATGTGAACCAAGAAATCAACTCATTCTTTAATAGGGGTATAATAACAGTATTTTTTTATGGTTTGATGGGAAGTATCCCCTGAACCAAGACTGGACTGTGCATTACCATTTATAGTTACAAATATACAGTAAAATGTCAAATGTCTATAGCATACAATACAAAGAGAACATAACGGTAAGATGGCATCACGAGGGTTTAAATAGAGAGAGTTGTCACCCTTTCCATTAAATAGAGGCTAATACTGGAAACCATAAAATGTTTCAAATTCCAATATCTTCATTGTCAGATCACCTCCACGGTAACGTTACTCTTCATTGCTCTCTGGATTCAGACAAATGATCACCACACTTGGATGATAAAGATTGTAGAGGTGACACTTTCTATCTGTTCTGTCACGTCACCATTCCTACTGGCCCAGATGAGCGGCATTTTCATGATATCATCAGAGGAAAGCTAACCAGCCAGGTGTGATGGCAAATGACTGGAACATTTGGAATCTGTCACTCCGATGACATCAAAGGGCAGGAATGACAGATGTAAAATGAATAATTCGTTACAAAAATGATTTTCCAGAAATGGTTTACTACAATTTTTATTATTAAAATGTAAAATCCTTGTAACAAAAACAGAAGTGAAAAATAAATATATAGAACTATTTACTATAAAAAACGTCTTTGTAAACACAAAGTGTGGGTGTTCAGTCCAGTCCACCTGTGGCCCTACAGTCACTGGTTGGTCAACTATTCCCATGATGTCAAGCAAAGAAAATGTAGTCCATGATTATTTTGGATGACATTGGTAACACATCACAGTTTTAAATATTTCCAAGTCAGAATTAAGATTAAATGAACATTCCAAGCACCATTACCACTGACGGCTGTAGTAGTTATGGTACCAGAAGTACCCTGGCACCATATCAATGTAATCAAATTTTTTAGAACAGTTTTACAACTTACTTGGGTCCAAATGGGTACCACCTTTCAAGGATCTCCTGCAGCAGAAATGGGATAGCTCTACTAAGCTAAGCAGGGCCAGGTATGGTCTCAATCATTGGCTAAGTGTAATTAGCTGCAAAGAGACATGAGGCTTCTCCTGCAGGATAAGACTAAATGC
Organism: Pelobates fuscus; assembly: GCF_036172605.1. Classification (NCBI taxonomy): domain Eukaryota; kingdom Metazoa; phylum Chordata; class Amphibia; order Anura; family Pelobatidae; genus Pelobates; species Pelobates fuscus. The sequence continues at coordinate 266,679,483 of NC_086322.1, read as the reverse complement.
AGGACATGCATCTGAAGTACCCAAGTAAGTTCCTGGCACCATAACTGCTAAAGCAGATGCTAAATGGTGGTGTTCCCCAATACAAAGTTACATTTTCAACAAGACAGTGCAAGGATTTTTGGTGACACAAATCCCCAAAACGTATTTTTGCCCATCTATCCGTGTGTCTCTTTACTCCCTTTTTCCCCTTTTATCCATCTTTTTCCCCTGTTGTGCCTTGCTTCCCCATTTTCTACACTGCATACCCCTTTTGTCACTCTTATTCCTGCATTTGCATCTTTTATCCCCTTTTTGATGTCTCTTACAGTCTTATTTGTCTCTTACCCCCATTTTAAATGTCCTACTCTCCTTTACTGTATTTTACATCAATATTGTGCATTTTACACCTTTTTGTGTTTCATATCCTCCTGTTTGCCTCTCTTGTGTCCACTATGCCCATTTCGTGTTTCTTACTCTCCTCCTGTGTCTCATAGCTCCATCTTGTACCTATTACCCTCTTCAGTGTATCTTCCTTCGCCTTCCATGTCTCTTATTCCCCTTCTTTTGTCTCTTACTCCCAACATTTGTGTCTCTCCCCCCCTTGTGTGTCTCTTGCTCTTTTCCCCTTCACCCCTTTGGGGGACTTACACTCTATTGAAGGGCGGCCTCGTGCCCTGACGACTGTGCCTCATTTCCCACTGATGTTAGCCCCCTTTTAGATTGTTGTGACCGATAAAAATGATGCTCTACCTGTGCCCAACTAGGACACCACTGGTGAGGGAGAATCCTTGAATACTGCAGTCCCTTGCCGTTGTGCCCTATGGCGGTTACCTGTTCCACCTTCTGCAGCACCGACCTTGAAAGGATAATTTACTGGGGAAAATCTCTCCATATTACCTCAATTATCACAATTTTTCTATCCCTTATTTCTTTATATTTAACTGCATTTGCACCTCTTTCCTTATTTTTTTATTTTCTATGGACCATACTATATTATGTTTAAAGCTTTTGTTTTCCTTCCAAAAAGAACATCAAGAAAAATGAATATGAAAGTTTCAATAAAGCTATTTCCAAATAAATAATGGAGCCACCTGTCCATCTCCCTCATTCATTGTCTCCACTCAACTCTCGTTCCGCTGAAACCATGTTGTGTCTCTGCGGACTCTGAAGAAATTTGTGTCGTTGTGTATCTACGCTTATAGGAAATATCCATGTAATGACCCTATTACTTGACACAGCTGATTACATTGTGTCAATAATTCTTCATCAAAGTCTGTGAATTCTATAACAGAATGGATGTGTCCCCATCATTCCCTGGGCCTGTGCCCTTAGTTGTCACCCCATGTCTGTCATGGACAGTAATCGGGGCACTTGTGCCACATGGGCTTTACCTTGCTACACTCAGACACAATTTTCTGCCAGCCAAATCCCCAGGTACCCATGTCTGAGTTGTGCCCACCCCCTGCCCTTCTGGCAGACAGCTCTCTTCCCTACATCTCAATTCAGTCCGGCAGAGGAATTGAAGGTGTTAAAGGAAAGGGGCATTTGTAGTTTTCCTGTATCTTCCATTGGCTTCACACGGCAGAATCCTTTAAAAAAGAAAGTTTATAAACAGCAAAATTTATATTAAAGGACATAAAGCATACACGTACACAGTATATTCCATAGAAAAGATGCCCACAAATATTATATATTATTTGCTGTCATATCGTCTTGAATGAAACACTAAATTCCTAATGTTTTAAACTAATTGGGAAACACATTGATTATTTATGGCAAAACAAAGGCAACATTTTAGAATGTAACAAAATTTGTTATTCCATAAATTGCACAAGACCACCCCAAACTGACCCAGTAATTAGACAGAATGGGACAAAATTGGCCACATATGACCTTCACATAGCTCACGAGAGGGCTGACTAGCTCAGGACTTTTTAAAAAGTTTGTGAGAGTGTGCAAGAATTATGCCACTATGAGTTCCTGAATTAGTCCCCAGTCGGTGCATTTTTTTTAATACTAACCCTATTGTTCCTTGTATGAGGGAAATGTGAGTGCCATTAAGACAGTTCCCATAATTTTTAGGGAGTCCGAGAGACCCCTGAAATGTGGCAGGTGGCTTCATTTACCTCTCCCCATTGATTTCAACTGCAAAAAAAGTGCCACAGTCTTTCTATGTCTTTTGAAGTTCAGAGTCAGCTCCCTGGTTGCTAACCATCATTCATATACTCTAAATGGAATTCTGTAACTTTTAATGCACATTTTTCACAAAAGAAAAAGCGATACAAAATATCTAAAATGTAATATGAATCAGACAAACATGACATTGAGTTAAGTGCAGGGGCATATCTGGAGCATTTGGTAACAATCTTATAAACTTCTAAAGTAAACACACTATTGTGTCACCTCTGATTGAAAATAAAGCCATTGTTTCAGGCTGGTTGTATGAGTGACAACCAGGGAAGGTGTGGCTGCATAAACAGAAACAAAAGTGATTTAACTTATATATGACAGCGACTTGTGCAGTGAGACTCTATCATGATTTATACTCCAAACCTGCTTCATTAAGCAAAAGTTGTTTTGGTGGTTAGATTATCCCTTTAGAACAGGTAACCAGGAATTCTTGTTATAGACTGGCTGACTGACAGCTCGGAGGCCCATGGCTTAGAGATTGTAACAAACTTGTAAAACTATTGCCAAAAGACTATCATCACTCTCACTCCTTTCCCGTAACATCTTCCTCCATGAACTACCAAATCAGAAAACCTTTTTCTTCACCCAACCTCAGCCTGTTGAGCCAGCCAGAGCGTCTTACTATACTATGTCCTTCTGAAACTACAGCTCGGCTATGGACAAGTACCTCACACCGGTCTCTTTGCACCGTTGTTTTTACCCCTTTCCCAAAGAGCTAGCAAAGTGAAGGTTATGTTACCCCCCTCATCCTGAACAATCGCTCCCTGTGAGATGGAGGGAGCCCCCCTTTTTCAGCCTGCTAGAGCCCCTGGTAAAAGACCGCGATCTAGCCTTGACTGCCTGGAGCTATTTTCGTGAAGTACTTTAACAGCGGTCGGTCTAAAAGTTAACCGAATGGTGTTTGGACAATTCCCCACAGATCCGAGCGCTATATTCACAGCATGGGTGCTCGGATCCCCTCTTTTATGATGGGGTACCATGTTGTTACCAGATTGTGTTCGGGGTATTTGTGTGTAGCATCTTCTGTGTCTGAGAGATAATTAGTTTACCGGTTATAAACTCAATTATCTCCCAGACACAGAGACGCCTGGGCGGGTTTAGGACTGAATGAATAGAGACCCCATGCTGGGGGTTCTTGTATAAATACCTATACCTTCTGCCTGAATAAACCAGTCTGATTTACCCTTCTTCAAGATTTGGCTGATGCTTGAAGATACTAGAGCCAGTGGTGTATTCTGGTTTTGTGCTGCCCTAGGCATGACAAAACTCAGGCACTCCTCTCACCCCCTTCTAAATGTCACTTCCTGACAGACACACACCTTCAATGATGCATATACTGACATACACTCACTGACAGATACACAGTAATTGTCACACACACTGTTTTACCAACACACACTTTCACTGATACATACACACTCACAAACATTCACCGACAGACACACAGATCCACTGACAGACACACATACACACTCACTGACAGATGCACACTCACTCAGTTTCAGATATACACAACCTGTTACACACATATACCTACTGACAGACACACACTAACAAACACACATACACACTCACGACAGACACATATACACTCAGTGTCAGACACACATTCACACACATACACATTGACTGACAGATACACACTCTCACTAACAGACACACATACACATACTGACAGACACGCATACACACACTGACATGACAGACATACACACAATCTCACAAACAAACACTCTTTGACAGACACACATACACTCTCACTAACAGACACACACTCTCACTAACAGACACAGACACACTAATACACTCACTAACAGATGCACACACTCTCACTAACAGGCACACTAACACACTCACCAACAGACACACACTCAATAACAGTAGAAAAAAGGTAGGGTCGCATTTAACCCCAATATTGCAACACAGGGTGCTATTGAGCAATGGTCAGCAAACCTCAAGAAATATGTATAAATGAAAAAATCTCAGGCCTGAGATTTTTTCTTTTACACACTCAATAACAGACACACACACTATCACTAACAGACACACTAACACACTCACCAACAGACACACTAACACACTAACACACTCACCAACAGACACACACACTAAAACTTTTTACATTTTTTATTTTAATCCAGCCAGCCTCCATACCTTTGCTGGAGTGCTGGAGTGCATTCTCTATTTCCCTGGGGTCCAGTAGGGCAGCTGGACGTGCAGTCGGTCCAGGCGGTGAGGGAGCTCTGATCTTCCTGCTCAGCTCCCATGCGTGCCTCTCAGTGATGCCGGGGCCAGAGTGACGTCGTATTCCGGCTCTGGCTTCACTACGGTGCACGCAAGGGAGCTGAGCAGGGAGAGCTCAGGGGAGAGTGCTCCCTCGCCACCCGCCTCCTTCATCAGCTGGCCAGCTCTTGGTCCGCCCAGGACAAGAGGCTGGCAAGGCAATTGCCAGGGCGTTTGGGGGGCAGCTTTTTTGTCACCCCCCTGAAAATGCCGCCCAAGGCAAATGCCTTGCCAGGCTCATGCTAAATACAGTGCTGACTAGAGCTAGATCACACTTTCACTCTGGGAGACTCTTCAGCGGATATACTCAGCCGGGCTATAGGGGATTCGTTACAGAGATGCACTGATTTTTACAAATTGCTGCAGTTCTTAGCCACACATTTAGAGCCTGCTCATGGTGCTCTATATATCATAAACTTTCCAATTCTCTTTGTGTCCTCCGCATTATCTTTACCTACTTATTCTACCTCATCCTGCACAGCCAGTTTCTGATATCATTCTCCACTTCTATGTCACTTTGCTTATTTTTATATTATCTGCCTACGTGCATGAAACCTGTGTTTAGAGCTGCAAGTGTTAACTAATTTACATACTTTTCTGTACTTTTAAAAGAAACTAGAAATATTAAAATAAATAAATAAATAGCATAACCAATAAATACATTTTAGTAACCTAGTAAGTGGTAATCAAGTTAAGGAAGTAACAGTTTCTCTTTAATTACACATTTGTTAACATCCTATTATCACCTTCTCTGATGCATTTCACTAATGAATATGTTAAAAAGAACTGGCTCCACTACAAATTCATGGGAAGTGCCGATATATCTTCTAAATCAGGGATAGGCAACCTTTGGCACTCCAGATTTTGTGCACTATATCACCCCTGATGCTTTGCCAGCATTATGGCTGTACAAGCATTATAGGAGGACTGTCACAGGGAGCCCACCTAGGGCACCCCCGAATTGGCGTTTGTACAGTTCTTGTACAGTACGGTACCTGCTTACCTGGAAGGCAGGTGCCTACTCTGCCGATATATACCAAAGGGGAGGACAGGAAGCAGGCAGCTTTTGGCGGCGGTGAGGGAGCACTAATCTGACAGTTCCGCTCTCCTCCCTCGTGCGCCCTCTGTGATTCCAGGAGCCGGAATATAATGTTATTCCGGCTCCGGCATACTAAACAGCGCGTGAGAGTAGACCGGAACTATCACAGCACAGTTCCATGGAGAGGACCCAGACCGGATGGATGCGCCTCAAAAAAGTTTGTGAGAGTGTGCAAGAATTTGTCTGTCAGGTGTGTCAGTGTGTGTGTGTGTCTGTCATTGTGTGTGCCTGTCAGTTTGTGTGTGACTATCAGCATATGTCTGTCTGTCAGTGTGTCTGTCAGTTTGTGTGTGTGTGTGTCTGTCAGTGTGTGTGTCTGTCAGCATATGTGTGTCTGTCAGGTGGGTGAAACACATTGGAGGATTGGGGGGTGGGAGAGACACATTGGAGGTTGGAAAGACACATGGAGGGGATGGGGGGAATGGGACACATGGATTGGCTGTGGGGGGGGAAAGAAACACGTAGTGGGGCTGGCGGGGGGGATGAGACACGTGAAGGGGCTGGGAGGGGGACAAATGAGACACATGGGGGGCCCTCAGCAATTTTGGCAGCAGCGCCCTGTGGTTTCTAGTTACGCCTCTGCCACAGATCCTTTAAATCCTGCAAGATGGGGCCTCCCATTTGTTGTTCCAGCACATCCCACAAATGTTCAATCGGATTGAGATCTGGGGAATTAGGAGGCCAAGACAACACCTTGAACTCTTTGTCTTGTTCCTCAAACCATTCCAGTACAATGTTTGCAGTGTTGCAGGGTACATTACCCTGCGTAAAGCAGACACTGCCATAAGGGAACATCATTGCCATGAAGTGGTGTACGTGGTCTGCAACAGTATCTAGATAGTTGGTAAGTGTCAAAGTAACATCAAAAAGAATGCCAGGACCCAAGGTTTCCCAGCAGAACATTGCCCAGAGCACAACACTGCCTCCGCTGGCCTGCCTTCTTCCCATATTGCATCCTGCTGCTATCTCTTCCCCAGGTAAATGACACACACGCACCGGCTATCCCTGCCTGGGACCTGCCTGAGGGGTGGAGCCAAGCACTGCACACCCTATCTACAGAGCAACTGGGCTGTCTGCACCCACCAAGGGTTGGTTGTGGTTAAACCAATGAAAATGGTTTAAGAGGGAATAGAGGGGATTCCAAGCACTCTAACCAATTCAACCAGATGAAGTAGTTATAGTGCCAAGAGTGTCCCTTTAGTCTCTAACTTCAAACACCCAATGACCCTATGCCCTTTCACATTAAATGACAACTGTCACCATAAAAATATTTTTTGCAATGACATATATGTAAAAATGTGGTCTTCACTAATTCTGTGCATGGAGCTAAGTATGGAAGACCACAGAGACTCACAGCGTCACTCACTACAGTGAGAATTCAAAGTACATTTCAAATTTAAGGTCAACGTTGATAAACTGAAATTCTCTGTCACCTATGCTTCAAGTGCAGCTACTCGGGCCTTAGAATTGACATTGCCTTTTATTCCTTTTTTTGTTTTTGTTTGTATTAACGTATGCTTCTTTAAAAAAAAAAAAAAAAAAAAAAAATCTACTTCCTTTCAATACTTGATAAAAAGCTTATTATATTAGCCTCACAGTACAGAACATGGCAAAATGTCACTGTTACTTTAAGAGCTGTTTCATTTAAAATCTCCCCAACTGCACCATTTCAAATACCTCTACCTACCTTTAATTATATTTTGATGCATCAGTTAAAGCAGGTGTACCCACAAGGTATATCTCTAGATTGTTTAAGACTACAGCTCCCATGATGCTTTGTTATTCTATCTAAAGGCATGCAAAGCATCATGGGAGTAGTATTTTACAACATCTGGAGAGCTACCTTTTTGACACCCCTGAATTAAAGCATGTAAGAGGTTTAGACTCACACACACCAGACTAAACGGGGGAGTAGGCATTTTTAAAAACCAGAGCATTGTAATTATTACAAATTTACCGGCCCATTCAACATATCCTTCTCCACCTCTTAAAGGACAGTCGGTATATTTAGGTACGTTGGTCTATTGATGCTAACCCATTAAGTAAGAGGGGTAACTTTTATTTGCAATTTAATACCACCATTAATTCATCCTCCCCGAACAAGGTGTTATGTTATCAATCATTCGCTCAAACCCCCCCATTCACAGCTGAGGTACCAGTATGTGTGGGAGGATATGTGTCAAATAAATCTAAATTAACATTTTTATTTTATGTGCATCTTCATTAATATGTATCTATTACCCAGCTTCCCCTGGGTGCTCGTCAGTTACCCTGATACTAGGAGCATAAGGCTTTAAAGGTTAAAGTATTGGCTTGTTGGCCTGACAGTACTGGATTTATGCAAGTTGCAAATTACCGTACATCTGTAACTCCTTCTCTTATTATATACAATATGTGTGATTTATAACAGGACTGCAAAGGGTTAAAGGGATCCCGTCATTTATTCATTTTTTTTTTTTTTTTACCCTTTTGCTCACATTCGGTCTGCTTCTAATATTTCTTACACAGCCACGTGAATGGCAGATAAGGAAAATTTTTCGCAGCATTCCGAGTTTCCATATTTATATTACTATATTATAGGTCTACAAATCTTTTTCTGGACCGTATTTACTAAACGCTGCATTGTAATGAATCGGAAATGGAACTGAAAAATTTGATACAAAATGACAAACTGCAATTATAGCCGAGATGAAGAATTTTCTGTATAGCAGCACTTTGCAGTCCAGTTGTGTATTTACTAGAATTCAGTGTCTCGTGAATGAGCCTCTCCGATTCCTTCCCAATTTCACTTATCCGTTTGGTTCTAGCAGCCTCACTAAACCAGGAATTGAGCAGGAAACTGCACTTTTTTGTAAAAAATTAGATTTTTTTTTTAGCTCCTTCTTTTCTAACACAGGTATTTTGGGCTTAAATATAAATTATTTTGTTTTAAATCAATGTTTAGTAGATATACCATCCAATGAAAACATGCATGCATTTAATTGTGCATTTTTTCATTGTGGGTATATCTAAAAACTGCTTGCAAAAGCTGCAGGTCTCTTGTCTACAGCATTTGAAAACCCTCCCATTCTAACCCGCCCAGACTTCTCTGCGGCTGTCCAATCACAGACTTCACAATGCAGCTTTAAGGGACACTATAGTCACCAAAGCAACTTTAGGTTAATGAAGCAGTATTGGTGTGTGTATCATGCCTCTGAAGTTTCACTGTTTTTTTCACTGCCATTTAGGAGTTAAATCAATTTTGTTTCTTTTTAAGCAGCCCTAGCCACATCTCCCCTGTCAGTGACTGACACAGTCTGCATGAAAACAAAATGGTTTCATTTTCAATTAGATGTAACTTATTTTAAACATTCTTATCTCCTGCTCTGTAAATTGAATTTTAATTACATACACGAGGCTCCTGCAGGTTCTGCCAAACTATTAACACTATTGGCAGAGCAGTAGATAAGAAATTCTAAATTAAAATTAATTTGCAATACAGGAAGTGTATACATTAGGTGACTCTTTATAGGAAGTGTTTAGGAAGGAAGTGTAAGTCACATGCAGGGAGGTGTGCCTAGGGCTCTATAAACAAAGTGATTTAACTCCTAAATGGTGGGGAGTTGAGCAGTAAGACGGCAGGAGCATGATCTATACACCAAAACTGCTTCATTAAGCTAAAGTTGTTATGGCGACTATAGTGTTCCTTTAACCCCTTAAGGACACATGACATGTGTGACATGTCATGATTCCCTTTTATTCCAGAAGTTTGGTCCTTAAGGGGTTAATGCAGTTTTTACCTCTCTCCTAAAGGCAATATTTCTCTCCCCCACTCAGAATTATTCCTTCTCATCCACCTGATTTCGCTTGCAACTCACCGGCAGTATTTTCTTATTCTCGTCTCACCATTTTTTCAGTTATTCAATGTAAGAATTGACAGGGATTTCAAGGGAATTCTATGTGTAAGACCAAAGTAGCCAAACTAGAAAGTCCAAGTAAGCTATGTTTACAGCTCGGCTACTTTGGCCTTAAATTTGAAATTCACTTTGAATTCCTGACAGTTCCCAAGTGAATAATTGTGCAGGGTTATTTACTAAAGTGACTTTACTGATGGGAATTCAAAGACAACTTCCCACTCAAGGCCTAAATACCCGAATTGGAAAACTGTCACCGCTATGATTCCAATTCAGCTACTTTGGCCTTACATTTTAAATTCACTTTGAATTCCTGATGAAGACCTGATGATCGGGCTCTGCTACCCTCCCAATTGTAGCCAGTACCAATATATATGCATGCTTATTTAAAAAAGCAGGGATTGGTCCACAGATAAATATGGATGGATTTATATCCAAATATTTTTTCTTCCCATGGATATAATGTCCCTGGATGGACTCTTGACCCACTAATGCATGATAAGTATCGCAGTGCAAGGGGGCCCAAAAGATAGATCTAGCAGGATTATTTCACGAGAGTCAAATTCACATTTAAGGCCAAAGAAACTGAACATGAATCATATCTGACTTAGAGAATGATTCCAGATCTGCTTTTTTTTTTTTTTTTACATTGACTTGGAAATTCTTGTTGAATTATCACTTCAGTGAATAACCATGTGTATTAAATATAGTGATGAATGCTATGCTATTGAAAATATTGTTTTCAGCTTGTGAATGATTTGTTAATGTGATTGGCTAGGCAGCTCTTATTATAAAAAGCAAGAGGATATTGTCCATTACTGCTACAGTCCAAAGGGCAGCTCGGTCACTAAATCCGAGGTCTCTCTTGTCCCGTAGAGAAGAAGTTAAAAACAAAGAGGGAGGTGCAGAGCCTGGAATGTCATTGGAGTGTGTATATATAACCACAAAAAGGAGGAGAAATAGGAAACTGATAGGGAAGTACGTAATATATACAGTGAGATGAGGGTAAATAAAATGATATGCACTCACACTTTATAGGCAGGGCCGTCTTTAACATGGGGCAAACGGGATAGCTGCCCCGAACCCAGTTACTCCTGGGAGCCCAAGAGCAGCTGCCCCGTTGCCCTCCACTTTGATGGCCGTGAGTCACTTCCTCCCACAAAGGAGAAAAGTGGGAGAAAGAGAAGAGGTGGGCTGGGCCAAGAGAGCCAAACCCCAACTCCCAGCAGCATCAGCCACCAGTGTAGACAGTGTGGAAACCACCTCCAAGGTAGGAAACTGGAGGTTGTGTTTAAAAGTGCAAGCTTGTGTAAGTATGTCTATGTAAGTGTCTGTGTGTGTGTCAGTTTGTCTGTCAGTGTGTGTCTCTGTGTGTGTCAGTATGTCTGTCAGTGTACGTGTATGCCAGTTTGTCTATCAGTGTATGTTTATGTGTGTCAGTATGTCTGTCAGTGTGTGTGTGTGTGTGTGTGTGTCAGTATGTGTGCCAGTGTAGGTGTGTGTCTGTGCCAGTATGTCTGTCAGTGTGTGTCTCTGTGTGTGTCAGTATGTCTGTCAGTGTATGTGTATGCCAGTTTTTCTATCAGTGTATGTTTATGTGTGTCAGTATGTCTGTCAGTGTGTGTGTGTGTGTGTGTCAGTATGTCTGCCAGTGTAGGTGTGTGTCTGTGCCAATATGTCTGCCAGTGTATGTGTCTGTTTGTATGTCAGTATGTCTGTCAGGGTATGTTTATGTGTGTGTCAGTATGTCTGTCAGTGTGTGTGTATCACTACGTCTGCCAGTGTGTCTGTCTGTTTGTATGTCTGCCAGTGTATGTGTCTGTGTGTATGTCAGTATGTCTGTCAGTGTATATTTATGTGTGTGTCACTATGTCTGCCAGTGTATGTGTCTGTCTGTGCCAGTATGTCTGCCAGTGTATGTGTCTGTGTCTGTGTGTCAGTGAATGCCAGTATGTCTGTCAGTGTATGTGTTTGTGTGTGTGTGTGTGTGTCACTATGTCTCTCAGTGTATGTGTCTTTCTGTGTTAGTATGTCTGTCAGTGTATGTATGTCAGTATGTCTGTCAGTATATGTGTCTGTGTATCTGTATGTGTTTTATTTTAAAAACTATTAAAAGTTAAATCTTAAGTTGGAGTCCTGGGAGTGCTATCATTTTCAACTTTTCTACATTTTGCTTGACAAGCACCGGGCAAGTATTTCTACTATATGGAGTGCAAGATTATTTTCCATTTTTGTATGTGTGTATCTGTATGTTGTCATTGTGTGTCTGTGTGTCTGTATGTTGTCAGTATGTGTGTCTTAGTAACTGCATGTGTGTCAGTGTTTGTATCTGTGTGTCTGTGTATCTGAATGTGTGTCAGGTTGTGTATCTGTTTGTTTGTCTGTATATGTATTGGTGTGTCTGTATGTCTGTATCAACATGTGTGTCAGTGTGTATATCTGTGTATCTGCAAGTGTTTAAGTGTATATCTGTGTGTGTGTGTGTGTGTGTGTGTACAGGTATCACAGTGTGTGTATGTTGCAGGGTATGTGTATATGTGCATATATCTCAACATTCAAACAGAAACACTACAAAAAATAAATACACTCCTGCATTCAAACTTCAACACTACATATAAACACATTCCTGCATTAAAACGTCAATACTACATACAAACACAAGTCTGTATTTTACACCAAAATTAAATCAATCAATATCAATACACCCCTGCATTCGAAAACCAACACTACACATGCAGTATCTCACAAAAGTGAGTACACCCCTCGCATTTTTGTAAATATTTTATTATATCTTTTAATGTGTCAACACTGAAGAAATGACACTCTGCTACAATGTAAAGTAGTAAATGTACAGCCTGTATAACAGTGTAAATTTGCTGTCCCCTCAAAATAACTCACACTGTCATAAACCGTTGGCAACAAAAGTGAGTACACCCCTAAGTGGAAATGTCCAAATTGGGCCCAAAGTGCCAATATTTAGTGTGGCCACCATTATTTTTCAGCACTGCCTTAACCCTCATGGACATAGAGTTCACCAGAGCTTCACAGGTTGCTACTGGAGTCCTCTTCCACTCCTCTATGACATCTGAGCATGATTCAACTTCTTTGGTCGACCATGGAGAGGCCTGTGAGTGGAATCTGCCCTGTGAAACTGCTGTATAGTCTTGCCCACCGTGCTGCAGCTCAGTTTCAGTGTCTATGCTGTGTATGTGAAACTGGAGGTAAAACCTAACTTAAATAAGTATGAGAAGAAAGGAAAACATGAAAAAACAATAGTCCTTGGTTCAGGTGGTCTTCATCCGTGATGCGCCCCTGGAAGCTGGAACAAACGGGACGATGTTGGCTGGATCTCAAGCAGTAGTGGTCGAAGGGGTTATGAGGCCCATATATCCACCAGGACAGTGTCCATCTCCGCAATGTCTGCCACTTTATATTCAGTGCCCTGGTATTGTATGAGGAGTACGTGCGATGGTCCTCAGCTGTACGTCACCCCTTTGACTGCTAATGTAGTTGTTAGTGGTCAAAGGGACTTTTGCCATTGTAGGGTTGTGCGTGATAGGTCAGAGAAAAACGTTAAGTCCATGGCCTCGAACTGGTAGGGATTCTTCCCCTTGATGGCACACAGGAAAGCAGCCTTATCTCGCCCATTTTGAAATTTGACCAGGAGGTCGTCTGTTGCAGAGCTTACGAGTTGTGGTGGCTTGGGCAGGTGGAATATGCTGTCCAGCTGCATCCCTTTAGCTTGCTTAGGGGGTAGGAGGGCCGCAAAGAGCCTTCTCAGGAGATAGGGCAGCTCAGCTGGGGATACAGTGTCGGAGAGGCCTTGAATTTTAATGTGCTTCCACCTCCTTTTGTCCTCCATAGCTGCTAGTTGGTGGGTGAGTGTAGTATGAGCTGAGGTAAGGTCCTTGACCTGCTTCTGGAGCTATGTCATCTGTGCTGCTTTTGTTTGAGTGGTTTGCTCCACTGCTGTGAGGAGATCAGCAAACCCCTTAACATCCTCCCTTACCTGGGAGATCTCCGTGGAAAGCGACTGGCGTAAGTCGGAGTGGAGAGAGGTAAGTATCTCCGTGGTGCCTGGGAGACCCGCTGTCAGCTGGGTGGGCTTGGGAGGCCCTTAATAGCCCAGATTCTCAGGGCAGTGAAGGGGAATGTCATCCGAGCTGTCTGAGTATTCCTCAAAGTCGGCCGCCACGTTAGGTCCCCTCACGCCATGCGTCCTCTGCAGCAAGTCGCCTATACTCGCAGTATATCGTGGCTGATCCGGAGCACAGCTTTTTTGTTTTCCTCCCCATCGGTGGAGGGATGTTTGCAGGCTGTCAGCAATGTGATAAGTTGCCTTGTGAGGCTGAATTTGGGCTGTTTGGAGCTGCGATCATCTGAGAGCAGTAAGTGTGCGACTGATCATGCTGAGAGCTGGCTCCGCCCCCTATATTGTAACATTTTGATACTTTTTTATATTATAATATTTTGAAAAAAAATCATGGTAAAAGTTTATCTAAAAGTATTAACCCATTTGAAAATCTCATCGAAATTTTTAATAAAACTATAGCGAATAGTCTTCACTGACTCATTTTGTTCGGTTACACTAAGTTTTAGAATGGGGGAGGAAAATAAATTTGATGCTGGAAAGAGAAAAGTGGTTTTAAATATTAGAGCAAACGCATATTCTAAGGACCTACCACTTCAGAAATCTGTTGGTAGTTGTTACAATGAAAAGCCTCCCAGTACTGATAATGTGTAGATTTTTACCATAATTACATAGGGTAAATGAAGGATAAATCACGAATGTGACTGTACAGATAAGCTCATTTCGGTCAAAAAAAACTAACCATTAACATGGTCTGTTGTATCTGCTGCAACATTGACTATTTCCAAGTGTGTGGGATGTTATCGTATGCAGTGGTGTATAAGGGGTTAAAAAGCAGCTTGATCTCATTAGCCTTCACAGCTTTTATCTGTCATCACGTCCCTGCCTTTTATTTGTACATTTGGGGAGAAAAATTTACATTTTAACACTTAAAGTGCATTATTCATAAAAAACATGACATTAAAGATTATTGTCAGACTAATCGGTGAAAAGCCTTAATTTGGAAATAAGGTATCAATCTGCGGTGACACTATAAATCAATCCACATATCACAAGGTCGTACTCTGCAACATTCTGGGTCAGCTTCACAGCACCAGCTTTTGGGAGGGGGTTGGTAGAGAGAAGAGGGCACATGCTCAACCTCAATGTGACTTGGTTTCCCACACAAGCACAGTATGTCATGGATTAACAAGAGCTGTTTGGCATCACTTGGACAGAGCCCATTGGGATCAGAACAAGTGCTAAACTCCCCCGTCTCACGGGCAGATGGTCACAGATCAGTTCCATTTCAAGGGAGAATTCTGTGTTCTGTCCCTAGAAAAGAGAGACAGAACGGGCTAAATATGGAGAGAACGGAAGTTGCACATATATTTTAAACTCTCTCCGTATGTGTGAATATATATTTGTGGGTGAGAGCGTTGAGACATTTTTTTGCTAGAAAATATACATGTACATAAGGCAAGATAAAAAAAGAAGAGATATGAATGTAGAGTCAGGATGAGCAATAAAATCGAGGAAATATATGAAAACAGAACGTGTAGCTATAAAAATAAAAGAATGTAGAAATTATAGAAGAGAAATGCAACGTGAGATGCTAAGAAATTGTTAAACAAAGACAAAACGAGATTTAGCAAAAACACACAATAATATATAGAACATAATCACAATAACGAACATATTATAATTACATATTATAAATTGCATATTATAACACTGTAAATTTAAGTGAAACGGATATAGATAATTGAGTAACGCACAAAGAGGACCTAGTATGATGCTGTGGGATTCTCGAAATTCCAATGGTGTGCCCCTTCTCAACCTCCTCTGAGAACTCCCCATGTAGGACACGTAATAAAAAGGAAAATAAAATAGTACAATAAACAAAACACCAAATAAAATGTTATTTATTGTATTTAATGTCAGTATGAAAAACAGTTTGTCGACATTCTTAATATACTGCTCACAGAATGGGTTTGATTGCACAGATGTTGCTCACATTATCACCAGTCACATAATGTCCATCAGATACAATAATACCAGTCAGAGAATGAACCGCTGATATGACATTACTGTTCACTGAATGATCCTCCAAAATGATACCATTCACAGAATGACCTGATATAGTAATGCCAGTCACCGAATGACTCTCCGATATGACAATACCAGTTACCGAATGACTCTCCGATATGACAATACCAGTTACCGAATGACTCTCCGATATGACAATACCAGTTACCGAATGACCAGATATGATATTACCAGTAACAGAATGAACCGGTATAATAATACCAGTGAGATAATTAACTGATATGATAATAGCAGTTACAGAATGACACAATATGATATCAGTCACAGAATGAACGCTGACATGATATTACTATTCACTGACTGATCCTCCAAAATGATTATACCAGTTACAGGATGACCCTCTGATATGATAAACCATTCACGAAACTACCCAATATGAAAATACCTGTTACAGAATGAGTCAATACTACAATACCATTCACGGAATGACCGAATATGATAATACCAGTCACAGAATGACCCTTCAGTATAGCAATACCATTCATAGATTGACCTGATATGATACCAGTCACAGAGTGACCCAATATAATAATACCAGTCAATGAATGACCCAATATGATAATATCTGTCATAGAATGACCCAAAATGATAATACCAGTCACTGAATGACCCTCATATAGAATGACCCTCTCATTTGATAAACCATTCATGGAACGACCCAATATGATAATACCAGTTACAGAATGACCCGATATGATAATACCAGCCAGATAATTAACTGATATAATAATACCATTCACAGAATGACCCGATATGATACCAGCCACAGAATCACCCGATATAATAATACCAGCCACAGAAAGACCCGATATAATAATACCAGTCACAGAATGACCTGATATGATAATACCAGTTACAGAATGACCTGATTTGATAATACCAGTCAGAGAATGACTTGCTATGATACCAGTCACAGAATGCCCCAATATAATAATACCAGTCAGAGAATGATCGGATATGATAATAGCAGTCACAAAATGATCCAATATGATATCAGTCACAGAATGAACGCTGACCTGATATTACAATTCACTGAATGTCTGATCCTCCAAAATGATAATACCAGTTACAGGATGACCCTCTCATATGATAAACCATTCATGGAACGACCCAATATGATAATACCAGTTACAGAATGACCCGATATGATAATACCAGTCACAGAATTACCCTCCAGTTTAGCAATACCAGTCATAGAATGACCCGATATGATAATACCAGTCACATAGTGATCCAATATAATAGTACCAGTCAATGAATGACCCAATATGATAATATCTGTCATAGAATGACCCAAAATGATAATACCAGTCACTGAATGACCCTCATATAGAATGACCCTCTCATATGATAAACCATTCATGGAACGACCCAATATGATAATACCAGTCACAGAATGACCCTCCAGTATAGCAATACCAGTCACAGAATGACTTGATATGATACTACCAGTCATAGAATGACCCGATATGATACTAGCAGTCATAGAATCATCCTCTGACTTGATTGCTAGTTCAGGAACCTCCCTTGGTAGAATCCAAGTCTCACTGCACATCAAGACCAGCCAAGCCATTGAGAAAAATCAGGCAAGACCACAATGGCCGAAGGTCAGCAGGGAAGATGAGACTATCTCCCCAACTAAACTATTAACATAAACATGTGCAGCCTCAGAGCTAATCTTTGGGGGGGAGGTACAAAAATAGGGGTCAGTGATGTAGTTGGTAGTTGGCATTAACAGCCAACATTCCCCTGCAATTAACACCCAAGCTGGCCCTCTTACAAGGCATTAATCTGCATGACACAGCCCATACTGCTTCACATATCTAAGCCAAAATTATCTATGCCAAAAACATGCCTCTAACGGGAGCTCCATACAAACTGTACAGCAGTTACTCATTTAGTAAGGCCCCACAAACTGAGCATTGTAGCCTGACCAGGCGTACACTTGAGCCCACAAAACACCAGTTTTTCTGTGACTGTGAATATTGGTATATGATACCTATCTAGGCCCAGGGATACCCAACCTAATAATGAGAAAACCAGAAAATGTTAGACCCCCTGGCCTTTTAAAAGAAGACCCACCACTTAAAAGAAGACCCACCACTCAGGCTACAATGCTCAGTTTGTGGGGCCTTACTAAATGACTGACTTAGTTCAGTGTAATAGTTGCTTTGCATTTGTTTCACGTTACACTTTTTGGAGGTTTGGTTGTTGTCTAATCTGTAGACAGTTCTCTATCTTGCAGCAGGAGATTGTATTTTTGAAGTCTGAGATTTGTAAATTATCTGGTAAACAAACTCAGGCTGGAACTGCTGCAAAGCCACTGCCGCAGAGACATACTAGGAATGGCAGATGGATTACTGTAGGATCTGGTAGACTTGGAGTTGTGGATAAAAAGCGTCTGTTGCTCTACATAATTCATTTTCTGCACTTTCAGAGTGTAGTGGTGTCCTGGAGAGAGGCACTGAGGCTAGTGGTGTTGTGCAGAGAGGCACTGAGGCTAGTGGTGTTGTGCAGAGAGGCACTGAGGCTAGTGGTGTTGTGCAGAGAGGCACTGAGGCTAGTGGTGTTGTGCAGAGAGGCGCTGAGGCTAGTGGAGTTGTGCAGAGAGGCGCTGAGGCTAGTGGTGTTGTGCAGAGAGGCGCTGAGGCTAGTGGTGTTGTGCAGAGAGGCGCTGAGGCTAGTGGTGTTGTGCAGAGAGGCGCTGAGGCTAGTGGTGTTGTGCAGAGAGGCACTGAGGCTAGTGGTGTTGTGCAGAGAGGCACTGAAGCTAGTGGTGTTGTGAAGAGAGGCCTTAAGGCTAGTGGTGTTGTGGAGAGAGGCACTGAGGCTAGTGGTGTTGTGGAGAGAGGCACTGAGGCTAGTGGTGTTGTGCAGAGAGGCACTGAGGCTAGTGGTGTTGTGGAGAGAGGCACTGAGGCTAGTGGTGTTGTGCAGAGAGGCACTGAGGCTAGTGGTGTTGTGCAGAGAGGCACTGAGGCTGGTGGTGTTGTGCAGAGAGGCTTGAAGACTATGGTGAGGCCTAATAGAAAGCAGTTGTTGCTGGGGGATTCCATCATAAGAGGTGTGGAGATGGACAATGGTGGTCTTGTGAGGTGTCTTCCTGGAGCTACTGCTCACAGAGACAGGAGACGTATCTGTAATATTGTTAAGCAAGCAAAGCAGGAAGGGGAATTGGATGTACTTGTCCATTTAGGGACAAATGACTTGGCTTGCAATGAGGTTTCAGAGGTTAAGGAAGTTTTTAGTATTTTTGCCAATGATATACGGCAGGTTGCTTCCACACTGTCATTCTCTGAAGTTCTGCCTGTGCATAACACTCAGAACGACAGGCGGATGCGTATTAGGGACTTTAACTTGTGGCTTGGTGAATGGTGTCGGGAGCAAGGATTTGGCTTTATTGCTCATGGTAGCTCTGTTTGGAATGGAAATAAACTGTACAAAAAGATGGTTTGCATCTTTCTCAAAAGGGAACAAATGTTCTCAGTGAGCAGTTCAGAGGTTTTGCTAGGATGTTTTTAAACTAGGAGGGGGGGGGGGCAAAAGGGTGATAAAACATCGATCCAATTGTCCCCCAAAACAAGGACAGAAGGTGCCTGTAGCAAGTGTGTTAAAAAATGATAAGCTTAGAGTCATGTCTACAAATGCTCGCAGTTTAGGGAATAAGATCCACGAACTTGTGGCAATAATGGCAACTGATAGTGTAGATTTAGTAGCTGTTACTGAGACATGGTATAATGAGAAAAATGACTGGGACATAGCAATACCAGGGTACTCTTTATATAGACAAGACAGGGAAGGCAAGAAAGGGGGAGGGGTGGCCCTGTATGTAAAGGATAGCATAAAATCTAGCCTAATAAAAGGTTAGTGAGGCGAACATAGAGTCCGTTTGGGTTACGTTAGAATTTGGTAATCACACAGTAACTCGTGTAGGTGTGATTTATAGGCCCCCAGGACAAATTGAAGAGTTAGATAATCTACTAGTTGAAGAAATAGCTAAAATTACAATGAAGGGGGAAGTTATCATCATGGGTGACTTTAATCTTCTTGATGTGAATTGGAAAACAAAAATAGCTACTTGTGCCAGGAGCACACATATTCTAAACTCCCTACTGGGATTGTCTCTAAAACAAGTCGTTGAGGAGCCAAATCGTAAAGAGGCCATACTAGATTTAGTGTTAAAAATGGAGATTTGGTATCAGATATTACTGTTGGTGAAAGTTTAGGATCCAGTGATCATCAGTCAGTGTGGTTTAATATAAGAACAGGGACTGAGTCACACCACACAAAAACAAAAGTTTTAGACTTTAGAAAAACAGACTTTTCTAAAATTATAATATGTGTAAAGGAGTCATTATCAGACTGGAGCAATTTAAATGGAGTCCAAAAGAAATGGGATTATTTAAAAGTTGCACTACTGAAGGCAACAGAAAATTGCATTAGGCTTGTCAGTAAAAGCAAAAAATTCAAGAAACCACTGTGGTACTCCGCAGATGTGGCCAAAATAGTAAAAAACAAAAAGTTTGCATTTAGTAATTATAAAAAAAAACCAGAGTGAGGAAGACAGAATGACCTATAAGATTAGGCAGAAAGAGGCTAAGCAAGTTATAAGAGCTTCCAAATCACACACAGAAGAGAAAATAGCACAGTCAGTAAAAAAGGGGGACAAAACTTTTTTTAGATACATAAATGAGAAAAGAAAAGTAAAACAAGGATTAGTTAGATTAAAAACAAAAGAAGGAAGGTATGTAGATGAGGATAAAGGTCTAGCTGACTGCCTCAATGAATATTTTTGTTCGGTATTTACAGATGAAAATGAAGGAAAGGGACCTCAGTTAAGAAAAAGGATAAATTAGTCATTTATTACACGTGAGTTTACAGAGGAAGAGGTTCTATTTCAACTGTCAAAAGTAAAGACAAATAAGTCAATGGGACCTGATGGAATACACCCAAAGCTATTAAAATAGCTTAGTGGTGTACTAGCAAAACCATTAACAGATTTATTTAACCAATCATTGATAACAGGAGTAGTCCCAGAAGATTGGAAGTTAGCGAATGTTGTGCCCATTCACAAGAAAGGTAATAGGGAGGAGTCGGGCAACTATAGGTCAGTAAGCCTTACTTCAGTAGTGGGGAAAGTGATGGAAACCATGTTAAAGGATAGGATTGTTGAACATCTAAAAACACATGGATTTCAAGATCAGAGACAACATGGGTTTACTTCAGGGAGATCATGCCAAACTAATCTTATTGATTTTTTTGATTGGGTAACTAAAATGATAGATCAGGGTGGTGCAGTAGACATTGCTTACCTAGATTTCAGTAAGGCTTTTGACACTGTTGCACATAGAAGGCTTATCAATAAACTACAATCTTTGAGTTTGGATTCCAATATTGTTGAATGGGTAAGGCAGTGGCTGAGTGACAGGCAACAGAGAGTTGTAGTCAATGGAGTATATTCGAAGCTTGGGCTTGTCACCAGTGGGGTACCTCAGGGATCTGTACTTGGACCCATTCTCTTTAATATTTTTATTAGTGATATTGCAGAAGGTCTTGATGGTAAGGTGTGTCTTTTTGCGGATGATACTAAGATATGTAACAGGGTTGATGTTCCAGGAGGGATAAGCCAAATGGAAAATGATTTAGGTAAACTATAAAAATTGTCAGAGTTGTGGCAACTGACATTTAATGTGGATAAGTGCAAGATAATGCATCTTGGACGTAAAAACCCAAGGGCAGAGTACAGAATATTTGATAGAGTCCTAACCTCAACATCTGAGGAAAGGGATTTAGGGGAGATTATTTCTGATGACTTAAAGGTAGGCAGACAATGTAATAGAGCAGCAGGAAATGCTAGCAGAATGCTTGGTTGTATAGGGAGAGGTATTAGCAGTAGAAAGAGGGAAGTGCTCATGCCATTGTACAGAACACTGGTGAGACCTCACTAGGAGTACCGACACAGTACTGGAGACCCTATCTTCAGAAGGATATTGATACCTTAGAGAGAGTTCAAAGAAGGGCTACTAAACTGGTTCATGGATTGCAGGATAAAACTTACCAGGAAAGGTTAAAGGATCTTAACATGTATAGCTTGGAGGAAAGACGAGACAGGGGGGATATGATAGATATATTTAAAAGAAGAAAAACTACCACAACAAGAGGACATAGTCTTAAATTAGAGGGACAAAGGTTTAAAAATAATATCAGGAAGTATTACTTTACTGAGAGGGTAGTGGATGCATGGAATAGCCTTCCAGCTGAAGTGGTGGAGGTTAACACAGTAAGGGAGTTTAAGCATGCGTGGGATAGGCATAAGGCTATCCTAACTATAAGATAAGGCCAGGGACTAATGAAAGTATTTAGAAAACTGGGCAGACTAGATGGGCCGAATGGTTCTTATCTGCCGTCACATTCTATGTTTCTATGTAATCAAGGACGTCAGTGGATATGAGTTCTCTTCTCAATGTTCGATCCACCAGGTCACTCAAAACACCCACCCATCCCTTACCACCCCAAATATATACAAGATTCCCTACCTACATCTCTAAATGATAAATAACAAAGTATTTAACCAGGAAAGGTACATCCAGATTACTCTGGTTTTCAAGTTTAACATCCAGGGGTTGTTACTATTACCCAAATTAATGGTACTCATTTTATCTACCTCAGAAGGATGAAGGGCTGAGTCAACCCTGCCAAGATTTGATCCTGCAACCCAAGTGAACAGATTCTACTGATGATGCATTAGCCCACTGAGCCACTGAGTGATGACAAAAGAAAAACTATTCAAAAAAATATTTGTCTGCTTACTGGTTAATTTCTCTAGGGGGGCAGGGGGAGATTACACTTAAGACCGAGGGAATGGTTATGCCCTCAATTGAGTGTGTAGCACACTTGATTCCTCTGTGTTCGGTTGTCCGTACCTCCTTGGTCGTCTCCCGAATGGATGGTGTGTGGTCCCCCATTTTAAACCTCCCTGAACACCGACCTTCCCTGGCCGTTAACCACAAATCAACAGCTTAACACCTTAACATGGGTGCATTTTGGCTCCTGAACACAGGAAGCGGTACATGGTCCTCGAAAGCTGAAACTATTTTCGGCTATGCAAGTCCACGAACCCAGATGAAGTTCGTACCGCTGTCCATTCTACTTCCTGACCACCTAGACAAACGACTTTTGGGAGATATAAACTACTGACTGAGGGGAGCATTCGCTACCTAAAAGCCAGGGGGAGCGTTTGTCGCTGTTCGCACAGGAGCCCCTGAAAGCTGACCGTCCGCCACCCTCATTCGTATGGAACGGTTTTGGGCTATCACCTCGTGGCCAGTCATTCAGAACTTTACCCAAATGGCGATTCCGTTCTACCGAACAGATCTGAGCACTTTTTGGATATGTTGGGCACTCAGATCAAAGCTATTCGGGGATATATGAATTCTGAGGTTCTTGAGCGCCTTGTTCCAGAATTCCAGTCTTCTAGGATCCAGCGGAGGAAAAGTCCTTGTCAGGACTAGCGCTCCGCTACAGAGTTGGTTATTCTTTTCTTAGAACTCTATTGGTATTCAGACAAGGGGCTTAGATATAGATATAGGTCCAGTTTATGAGTGACACAGAAGTAGTATAGTTAAAACACATATACCAGAGAGGACAACACTATCACAAATGTGCAAGCATAGTTACTATTCAGACGTTGGAATATGGCATGTAAAGGAAACATGAGAAAAAATATACATAGTGAAGTATTTAATGAAGTCAAAAAAATAAAGATAAAAACAATGGAAACAATCACAAAATAAGTGGCACAAAGAGACTTATATCTATTTGTGCTAAAAGAGCTTGTCAGCGACAGCCACCAAAGGGCTTAGTCCCCATACAGTAGATTTCAGTCGAAGGTACCTCTAGATGCCAATCAGACACTTGATTTACCAGACTTCAACAGGATATATAGGAAGCTGGATGGTGTCCTGTAGACCTTGTGGGTAACAATTTCTGGCTTAGGGTGCTGTAAACTGTTCGACGCGTTTCGTCTTCTGACGACAGCTCTTGAGAAAGTCAGAAGACGATAAGGCTATCTTAGACAGCAAATAAATTAAAAATGGATTTCATAATGGAAGACTAGATGCGTCAATTGGTTTTCATCTGCCATCAATATATATTGCTCTATTCCATATCATTGTTATGTGAAGCTGGCTGAAATTAATGCAGCTACATGTGTTGACATGATTTCAACCCAGGCTTAGTAGGTAGCTGTAACTATGATTTTTTTTTCTAGTTGTAAAACTGTATACAGGATGCGTTTCACATCCTTTTAGAGGCAGTGTGTCCCATAGAGAATACTCTTAGCCCAGCGAATACATCATTATTTTATGCACACAACATAACTTATTATAATCAGATCAACTTCTGCCTTCTGTCCGAGCATACACGGTGTTCCAATTTGAAATGAGTACATAAAATATACTAATGGTATGAAATGTACAAACATTTCTTGTGTACACATAGAGGGCTTTGTGTACACCTGATGGGATTTCTCTCCCATATTTTAAATTCTAGCAACGAATGAAAACTGATATACAAAAAAAAAAAAAATGTGTATACTTACAGAGATAAATTAAAATCGGTAAATGTTTTAGATGGCTGTAACAGAGAATATATACAAAAAAAGGGAACCAGCTCATGATCTAAAAATAAGGAAATATACAAAACATAGTGTAAATCCACATAGATTGAATTATATGTGCTGTTATTAAATGCACTCACAAGATAGTAACGTAATCAGGTATGTATAAGGTGCCTCCCCAGATGATGGTGGGGGCTATTATCCACTTCTCTGGACGTTCACCACTAAGATGCAGGACTCCAGGTGGTAGGTTGTAAAATAGCAGCTTTAATCAGTACATCATAAAAATCTTTAAAACAATTTTTAAAAAGTATGGTCGGTCCTACGCATTTCATCCTTGAAATATAGGACTTCCTCAGGGACCATGTGATAAAAGCAATGCCAAAATTACAAATGCAGCAAAAAAAAAGCAGCCCAACAATCCCCTCCCGCAAGTCTCCTAAATAGGGCTAATCCCTGAGTTCAACTTTTACTGTATAATCAGGCTTATTATAACTGACAGGAACACAAGAGTAAAACATCCTCTGTGCAGCAGTGGATCGCACTCACTAACTTAAGATGGCTGCCATGCCCGCTGACCTGTGAGTCATCACAGGGGTGGAACCACTAGTTAAAGTGAGAGGGCAATGTCCTACATTCCAGGTATAACAACACCTCCCTTCCCAGAAAAATTAAAAAACATAAAGAGAGAATAAAAAACACATCTAAAACACAATACCAAAACAACAATAAGAATCCATCATGAACACCAATAAATACACAGGAAAAGTGTCGCTGGAGCCAGAAGGCTAGTCTTCAGGTAGAAGTTTTGGGGACAAATACACTTCAAGATTTTTCTGGGTCCTATAGGAGGACCGACTGAAGTCCCGTATGCGTTCCTGAAGTTTTAAGCAGTCAGGAGGGTGGCGATGGCGTTGGGGGTGGCCACCAACAGTCAGGGTGTCAGAGGTAGCAGGATGGGAAAAAGGGGAAGCTGCTTGGTTCAATGTTGGGAAAACAAGGTCAGGGACATGAGAACCCTCCAACCCAGAAGCACAGGCTACCCCTGTAGGTGCATTTAAATTTTCAGAGTCAACCCAAACTCCATCCCAGACATCCTCTGTGTAACTGGATTTGGACTTAGGAAGCTCTTGAGTAAAGGATTTGAGTAACCGGCATTGGGACCGTAACTGGTCTACATGTCGTCTGGTAATAGAACCATCTTCCAGGAGAACTCTGTACATCTTGGGTCCCAATGTTTCAACAATTGTGGCAGGAAGCCACCGAGTGTTGGAGGATTCATAAGATCGGGTCCAGACCTCTTGATGGACTCCAAAAGTGGGACA
The DNA here is from genome assembly GCF_036172605.1 of Pelobates fuscus. Lineage (NCBI taxonomy): Eukaryota > Metazoa > Chordata > Amphibia > Anura > Pelobatidae > Pelobates > Pelobates fuscus. The sequence continues at coordinate 266,653,919 of NC_086322.1, read as the reverse complement.
CTCTTTGGAGGTTACCATCTTTTCTTGGAAGTGCAATAAATGGTCATGAACAGTTTTAGGATGAAGCATGTCAAAAGTAGTCCATGACCGTCGGCCTAGAAGAAGCTCAGCTGGTGTTGCACCACTTGTAGCATGTGGTGTTGTTCTGTAAACAAAGAGAGAAGAGTCCAACTTCTGAAGAGATATGGACCTCTGGCTAGTTGAAGCCACTGTGGCCTTGAAGTAGTTCTTGAAAGTTTGCACAAACCGTTCTGCTTGACCATTGGTCGCTGGGTGGTAAGGCGTTAATTTGTGCTTGATGTTATTAATATTGGCAAAACTCATGGCTCGTGAATTGGGCCCCGTTATCTTTGACAATTTCCCTGGGATAATAAAATGTGGCAAAAAGGTGCAATAATATGGCAATCGTAGCTTTTGCAGTCGGCTGGGTTATTGGAAAGTCCTCAGGCCATTTTCAATTATAATCAAGGTGGTTTGCCCTTTTATTGGACCTGCAAAATCCATGAAGATGAAACCAAAGAACTGTGGGCCAAGTCCAGGGTTGAATACTTCCTCTGGGAGGATCTCTTGCAGTTTGTGCACATCCTATACAAGCATTGTCATATGCTGTAATCTCAGCATCTATGTCAGGCCACCACACGTAGCCTCGTGCTTTCTGTTTCATCCGTAGGATACCAGGCTGACCAGTATGTAGCAAGTCCAAGATATGCTGTAATCTCAGCATCTATGTCAGGCCACCACACGTAGCCTTGTGCTTTCTGTTTCATCCGTAGGGTACCAGGCTGACCAGTATGTAGCAAGTCCAAGATATGTCTCTGGAGGGTTTTTGGAATGATCACTCGTTCTCCCCATAAGACACAATTGTCATTCACAGCCAATTCTATTTGCTTCCGGTAGTAAGGTTCGTAATCCTCTGTAATAGTCGCTGACCAGCCAGTTTGTGTAAATGAAAGCACAGATTTCAGAACATTATCCTTCACCGTATGGGCTGCTATCTCTCCAAAAGTCATTAGGTGTCTGGTGGTGTACCTACAAATCTTGACAGCGGGAGAAGAATCTGGAAGTAATTCTGTCAGCCGATACATTGCATCGGTATTGGCATCATAGCTTCGATATTGTATGCAGTAGCTATATGCGCCAAAGAAAAGGGCATAGCATTGAAGATGGGCTGCAGTTGTCTGGGAGATCCCTTTGTCTGGGCTAAAGATCTGAAGTAGAGGTTTATGATCTGTTAATATGGTGAACTCTTTACCATAGATGTAAAGGTGAAACGTCCGAATTGCCCATATCAATGCAAGTGCTTCTTTATCAATCTGGGAGTAGTTGCTTTCTGCCTTTGTCAATGATCTCAAAGTGAAGGCAACTGGTTTCTCAGAACCATCTGGTAGGAGGTGGGAAAGTGAGGCAAATATGTCATCTTTCACTTCCACTCCTGCTGGAAAGGGCAAATCCAGTCTCTACCAGAGAGGTGGTCCTCCATGTTTGAAAATATATATCGGTAGTCTCTTTGTCAGACCCTTGGATGATACCTGTACCTTTGCACAAGCAACTGGATGGAGGACTTGCATGGAATATGTCTGCAGCTTGATTGGGGTTGGGCAGATAGTTGCCTGTATATGTAGTTGTCTCCAGTGTTTTTGTGTGAAAACTGAAACTACCGCTCCTGTATCAACATACATCTTTAATGCCTCTCCTTCTACTGTCATTGCAGGGTTTGAAGAATGTAGGCGATGTATATTTAATCTGTGCAATGGTTCATTGTTGTCTGACTCAGATGAAGAGGTAGGTTTCTCTACCCTGTATGTTTTCTTCTTGGTGTACTGCGGTTTATTTTTCCCGTACATTCCTACTTCGACAAACCCGTCTGAGGTGGCCCATATTTCCGCAGTGATGACAAGGTTGGTCTTTAAATCGACATGTTTTGGTGTCATGGTCTGTATTACCACACCAGTAGCAAGCTGGCTTGGGCTGGAGTAAAGATCTTACCTGGTGTGGAGTCCAACGTGCAGAGTTATACTCTCACCCTTGCAAATAAACACAGACCAAGGTGACCAGGTAAGAAGCCACCTGGGCTGTGCACGGTGTCTGTGCAGGAATAGTGCTCCAAGTCGCAGTACAGGCAAGGAAAAGTAGAAGAGTGGTCGAAGGAAAGCCAAAGTCAGGGGGAAGCCAGAGGTCAGAGTAAACGAAGAAATAAGCCAAGGTCAGAAGAACACTGGATCAGGATACACAATAACAGGAACCAGGAAACAGGAGAACCAGAGTCAATGAAGTGACCCTTCCCTCAGGCAGAGGCAGTGTCTTATACCTGGCTAATTAGGTGAACTGAGATTGACAGGAGCATCCACAGGTAAAGTCCAAACCCCTAGTGCTGGAGACAAGGCAAGATTAGCATCAAGCTGAAACATGAGCTGAAGAGTGGCTCAGAGGCAAGAAAGCAGGACTAAGGCAGAAAGAGTCCAGAGGTCAAATACCCTTGGTGCCACTAGGAGGGTGACCACATCTGGCCTTCAATTTGACACAGTATGAATCATGACATGTAGCTGGTGTGACTGCTGTTCTGAAGACCTCCTCTTTTACTCCTTCATTGTGAAACAGAGCATTTAATGCCACAGTGTCCCTGATAGCCATTTCCATGACTGATGCAATCTCAATCGCCCGTGTAAGGGTGAGTAATTACTCTGTCAGAAGTTTCTTTTGAATAGTTTCACTATTCAGTCCTAGCACAAACTTGGCCCACAGAGCTGTGGCTAGGTACTCTCCAAATGAACAGGTGGAGGCCAATTTGTGAATGGCCACCACATATGCTTTAATATCTTCCCCTGATTGCTGTTGCCGTTGGTAAAAGCGGACTCTTTCTGCAATTTCCAGTGGTTTGAGCTGGAAATTATCCTCTAATGGTTTTAGCAGTTCCAACAGTGTTTTGCTTGCTGGTTTATCAGGGAACAGAAGGTCTCATACAGTGTCATATGTTTTAGCTCCCACCAGTGTCAGGAATGCAGCTACCTGCCGTTCAGGGGGTATGGTGTTTGCACTGAAGTACTGCTCTAATCTTTCAGTCCAGGAGCTCCAGGAGCTCTGCTCCCCATCAAACTGACACAATGTGCCTATCAGTGCCATGCCCTGGCTGGCTGCTCTGTCATCACAGCGGTGGAGCCACTAGTTAAAGTGAGAGGGAAGTGAGAGGGCAGTGCCCTACATTCCAGGTATAACACTATATGTTTGTTTTTGTCTTCCACATATACAACTGAGAAGGCACTGCACCATCACCATATCCTTATAGTGGGAAATTACCACTCCATGCTGTTTTAATAAGCCATAAAGAAGGCTCCAATACATGTGAGTGCATCCTTATCCACCTATCTTATAGACTCATATAATCCCATGTCTGTACACTATATAGTGTGTATTTTTGTTTTATTCTATATTTTTGGACTACCCACAGGGACCAAGAGACACACTGCACATCCTTAAGCAGGGACTGTGCCGCTCTAGAGCATCTTATTGGAGCTATTTCATAGCTCCATTTCCTGACACAACAAGGTACTATTCCAAAACTCTATCCTACCAATATCACAAATTATATACGTTTTCGTTATTTATTGTGACATTGTTTAAATTGGCTGAGACACTGTCATTGTTAATCACTGAAGTGAGAATTGAAGGGAATTTAAAGTGAGTCCAAAGTGAATTTCAAATTTAAAGCCAAAATAGTCAAATTGGAAGCATAGAAATTTTTTCCAGTTCCGGTCTTTTGGCCTTAAATTTTAATTTCACTTTTAGGGTTAATTAATAAAGTGAGAACTGAATTCACAGAGTGAAATGAAAGTGAATTTCAAATTTGACTGAAATTCCAACACAGTCAAACTGAGCCTATCTTCAGTTTGGCTATTTTGGACTGAAATTTGAAATATACTTTGAATTCACTTCGAATTGCCAACAATTCTCACACAAGTTAGTATAGCTGACTTGGATAACTTTTCCAGTTTATCTTTTGGCCTTAGAGGAACACTATAGGGTCAGGAACACAAACATGTATTCCTGACCCTATAGTGTTAAAACCCCATCTACACCCCCTGGCTCTCCCCTTGCTCCCCTTAATATAGTAAAATCTTACTTGTATTCAAGTCTGCTACCTCTGCACCTGATTTGCCTGCTTGGCTAACATCAGAAGTGATTATCTTAGCCAATCACAATGCTTCCCCATAGGAATGGCTGAGACTGTCAACGAGGCAGATCAGGGGCAGAGCCAGCACAAGTCGCACACAGCCCTGGCCAGTCAGCATCTCCTCATAGAGATACATTGAATCAATGGATCTCTATGAGGAAGCTTCATTGTCTCCTTGCAGAGTGTGGAGACACCGTGTGGCAGTGTTGCTTACTCTGCAGCACTGCCCCAGGAAACACCTCTAGCAGCCTTCCGAGGAGTGGCCAGTGGAGGTATCTCTAGGCTATAATGTAAACACTGCCTTTTCTCTGAAAAGACCGTGTTTACTGCAAAAAGCCTGAAGGGACTGATTATACTCACCAGAACAAATAAAGTAAACTGTAGTTGTACTAATGACTATAGTGTCCCTTTAATTTTGAAATTAATTTGGAGTTCCAAATTCTCAGTTTAGTGAATAACCCTGCATTTGTAGTGACTAGAGCAAGCAGTGACCGATACTTAGCATTTTTAAAGCTCTATCTTTTTCTTAATTACAAAAATAATTTAAAAAGCAATTAAACTTACCTGTAATCAAGTCTCCTCACAGCCATTTCTCCTCTTCCTCTGAAATACTGATTATCTCTGCTCCAATCCAATGTTTCTCATAGCAAAACATTAACAGATTAACTCCCAGAATTGTCTATAAATGTTTTACGTTCACTTCTTTAGCAGAATGAAATTTAGTCCATAAAGACTCACTCACCTTCATTTATACTCCAGAAATTATTATCAGACTGTAGAGGAACACATTTCTCTGCCAGAAGCCACTGGCCACTCATTTAATGTCTGCAGTTATGCTGCAAATGTCAGCTACCTCCTTATTTCGAACAGTAAAGGAAATTTCAATGGGTTATACCATTATTACATTCAGGGAGGGAGAAGGTAAGAGTGAGTGGTCTCTCCAATTTCACTATTAACATTACATTAGCATCCCAGAAAGTGATAAAGATTTATATAGCACGTTTAAGTTTAGAAATATATGACTTATCTCTCTTTGGGCATTATGCTCAAATGCATTCTATTTATATTATTTTTCTGTTATTTTGTGTAAGCTGTGCTGCTAGTAGTAACATCAGGGTTCTTACGAATACATATAAGCTGGCTAATTGACCATTTTTATTTAACTTTTTTGTCACACCTACCGTATGTGAGAAATATTGTATTTTGCATTTCAGACCTCTTGAAAGATATTGCCAGATAAAGACTCTGAATAATGTATAAATCTTTTCCCAATGCATCTTTTGTTTCAAATATATGATATGATATGCATTTGTTTTTTCAAACAAAAACTGCTTGATAGTGAAGGGGTTAACAGCATCATCACGCTGTGTGTAAAGATGTCAAACAGTGGCATCGACAGGGGGAGCTGGGAGGGCTCAAGCTCTAAATGTGGACCATATAGCCCCGGATATTTTCCCCCTATTGCTGACAAAATACAGACTTTTTTTTGTGTATAAATATCCCTGTGTGTATGCATGTCTATGCCAGTCTGTGTGTACCTGTCTGTCTCTCTGTGCCTGTATGTTCCTGTCAGTGCCTGTGTGTGCCCTTTTGTGTATGTGTACCTGTCTGTACCTGGTGTACCTGTCAGGGCCTGTGTGTACCGCTGTGTGTGCCTGTCTGTGTATGTGTTGGTACCTGTGCCTGGGTGTGCTTATGCATGGGTGTGCCTATGCCAAGAGGCATGTATCAAGAGTTATGTGCTGAATATGGGGAGGTGTAATTAAGTTAAGGGATCATTGAACCCCAGGTGTTTTACATAGCCAGAGAAATTAAGTAATTTCCATGTGCCACACCCCTGCATTAAAGGGATACTATTCTCTTGTCTTTAACATGCCGCTGCAGGTTTAGCAGTGTAAAGATAGTGATCACATTGCTGGCTAGTTACACCTCTAGTGGCACTGCAGTAACTCAGATGGCTACTAGAGGTGCTTCTTAGTCCAGTGCTGCACAGTGTGGCATTCATCGCCTTAGAATGTTCCTGCCATGTAAATGGTGGGCCTTGTCACATCTGATGATGCCATCCAGGCAGAACAATGTGAGTTGCCATAACTATGCTTTTTTTTTTTTTATACAAGTCTTTCTTATCCTGTTTCTCCATCACATTTTCCAGTGTCAGCAACATATATTGCCCTCCGTTTGACAGAGTGAAGACGTCAGACAGGTTTACATATTTAAACCCAGTCCACACTTCGTTATGTAGCCATATTCTAGTTTCCTATACCTGTTTTGATTTTTCTGTGATATTATTTTAGCCCTGTTCCGGGTCTTCTGTGATCCCAAGCCTTGGTTACGGTTATTGTGTAGTGTTTTCCAAGTGTCCCTGACCTTGGCTAAACCTTGACTGCTGCGTTTCGCTGCATTTAGCCCGGCCACTCTAAGGACTTCTAAGGCACACCAATATCCTCTTTCTACCAAATACGCTCTTGGTAGGAGACTGTCCTATACTAGTGTTTTGGATCAGCAAACATTACCTAGAGTGAAACAATTTAAGATTTGTGTATAAGATAGACCACAACCACACTATATTATAGCTCTCTTTTCCCCTTATGTTGATTTAAGGAACAATCCAAGCACCATAACCACTACAGTTCTTCTCTAATTGTTATGGTGTCAGGAGAGCCTTAGTTTGACTTCTAATGCTGGGAGGGTGCTAGAACACTCCAGGCACCATAACCACAAAAGTGGGATGTAGCATAACTCCACACATTTGAAATGTACAAAGAGGAACACTTTAATTGTAGGGGTGTAAGTGGTGGAGTGGCCAGGAGCAGGGCTGTTCTCAAAAATTGTAAGTGTCTTACTAATAACAATTTGTACAACAAAATGTTTTTTAGCACAAGAACAATGTATCTTATTCGCACAGCAGAGTCCTAAACGCATTTATTGTCGTATAAAAACACATTACTGTGACTATTATTGCTGTGGAATTCTGTTATACACTCAGACACACCAGCAATGTGATGCTCCTAGAAAAGAGGGTCATTAGTATAGAAAAGAGTGACAGAGACATTTGATCCCAAAATTAGGACTTTCCCTTTAAAATAGGGACACTTGGGAGGTGTGCTGTAGTGGGTTTGGTGCTTGGAGTGTTCCTTTAAATGCCTACATGGGAAGATTGATAATACGGTAAGGTACATTCTCGTACACCGTTGCGTCTGTTATTAACACTGTGCAACACCTATTTCCTGTCTCAAACATGGATTTAATACATTGCTGTGATAAAGCGGTTAATTGACTATGTTACTGTAGACGCCAAATGCAGGAATGGATTTTGCTTTATTTGGGGAGAAATTATTATTCTCTACTATAGGAGCTATCCTAGCGTGATCAGGTATGTGACAAGAAACAGAATTCACTAAAAAAAAAAAAAAAAAATGCACATTTTATATGGACTCATTAAATCGTGTGTCCGAAACCCTATCAACTTGCGAGTGTCAGTGTGGTTTAATTTATATTGATGTCGCAGACTGGCCTTTTAACCCTTAAAGCACTAGAACAGGTTTGCTCACTGCATTGCAATTGTGAAATCGGTCATCCGCAAACCTTCATTTTATTTCCTGAAAAACAAAAATACCAGCTTTTTAATCACTGGATTTCTTTATGAACTAACTAATTCTAAACATACTATATGTTAAAATTCTAAGTTAGGTATAATCGTGTTAACACTAGCAGTGGTCTTCAGAAGATTTTTTGTTTTAAAAAAAAAACCTGTTTGTTATTGACAACTATGTTGTTCTTGTTGACTTTAAATACCTTAATTTAGAGAATCGAGTTTAGCTCTCCAGAGAACCTTTCCAGAAGGTCAGGGACATTTTTTTTTTCACTATTCAATAATACCATAATATCTCGTTCTCTTGTATTTAATGGATATGAAAAAAAAAAAGAAAAAAAAAAGAAAAACAGGCGTTATTAAATATAGGTAAGTGCAAAAATCATAGGATTCCGTCACCATGAGCACAGGTGAGTTAATTAACATTGATCCAAATGGTGTTTACGTAGAGATATTGGGACACCTGGTTAGAATCTGAGATTATGGATCTGTATATTGTCTGTGTAATAACGTCCCACCAGTGGCAGTATGGGAATTGAGTAATGCTTGGGGTAGATGGAAGAACAGCTGATTTAGAATCGGATATACAAATCTGACCAGGTCTTCAGATCTAGAACAGGGATCAAAAGAAGGGAACAGGTCAGGCCTTATCGCTGGTGATTATTTCGAAGATTAAGCCAGCCTTGGTGTGGTGTGAAAGGGTTAAAGACTATTTGCCATTAATGCAAGTCCCTGATTTGGAAGCAGCTTGCCTCTTCTCATTACACATAGCTTAGTTTCAAAAGGGGAGCAAGATGAATAACAATAGGACCCTTACTCCGCAAAACTTGGAGCGGTGCCATGGAGAGGGTATGATAAATGCAGAGAGACGCAGGCAAGAGATGGAGAGAGCGAGACTTGTGAAAGGGATATACTGTTGAGAGAGAGAGAGAGAAAATGAAAAAAAATAAGATAGTGTTGATGACAGGGATACGTAAAATAGAAAAAAACAGATACAATAATGAAGACGTTTAAAGAATGAAAAAACATGCAGGGGTAAAGACAAAGAAACAGAAGGAAGAATAAAAAAAGAGAGAGAAATGAAGAGAGACGGAGCGGAAGTGTAGAATGAGAGAAAGAGACTGTAGTGGAAGAGACAGTGTGAAAAAGAAAAATTGGAAGAAAGCATGGATTAGATGGAACAAGGGGGGTGAGAGAATGCATACTGAGATGGAGAGGGGGAATGGGGAGAATGAGACTAGTACGACATGTGGTAACACATATAGAGAAAAAGACAGGTAGTGGAACATGGGTGATGGAGACAGAGAGATGAAGACGGAGACGTTAAGGGAGACCTAGAGAGTTAAATTCGGTGACAAAAGAAATATAGAGGAAATGAGCAAGATAATGCTGGCAAGGAGACAGAAAGAAGAGATCGAGGGACAGATGGAGAGCAGAGAGTGAAGGAGACAGTGAAAAGAGAGATCAACGGTCCCTGGGAAAGAGAGAAGAGTGTGAAAGAGACGGAGATGGAAGAGAGAGGTTCTCAGGGATTTAGAATAGAATGTCAAAGAGACAATGAGAGAGGAAACAGAGAGGATCTCAGAGAGAGAGTAGAGTTTGAAAGAGATGAAGAGATTGTAGAGAGAGAGAGAAAGAGAGAGAGTCCCTGGGATAGAGAGCAGAGTGTGCTAGAGATGGAGAGATGATAGAGAGTCACTGGGATAGAGAGTAGAGTGTGCTGGAGATGGAGAGATGATAGAGAGTCCATGGGATAGAGAGCAGAGTGTGCTAGAGATGGAGAGATGATAGAGAGTCACTGGGATAGAGAATAGAGTGTGCTAGCGATGGAGAGATGATAGAGAGTCACTGGGATAGAGAGTAGAGTGTGCTGGAGATGGAGAGATGATAGAGAGTCCCTGGGATAGAGAGCAGAGTGTGCTAGAGATGGAGAGATGATAGAGAGTCACTGGGATAGAGAGCAGAGTGTGCTAGAGATGGAGAGATGATAGAGAGTCCCTGGGATAGAGAGCAGAGTGTGCTAGAGATGGAGAGATGATAGAGAGTCACTGGGATAGAGAGTAGAGTGTGCTGGAGATGGAGAGATGATAGAGAGTCCCTGTGATAGAGAGTAGAGTGTTCTGTAGATGGAGAGATGATAGAGAGTCCCTGGGATAGAGAGTAGAGTGTGCTGGAGATGGAGAGATGATAGAGAGTCACTGGGATAGAGAGTAGAGTGTGCTGGAGATGGAGAGATGATAGAGAGTCCCTGGGATAGAGAGCAGAGTGTGCTAGAGATGGAGAGATGATAGAGAGTAACTGGGATAGAGAGTAGAGTGTGCTGGAGATGGAGAGATGATAGAGAGTCCCTGGGATAGAGAGTAGAGTGTGCTGGAGATGGAGAGATGATAGAGAGTCCCTGGGATAGAGAGCAGAGTGTGCTAGAGATGGAGAGATGATAGAGAGTCACTGGGATAGAGAGTAGAGTGTGCTGGAGATGGAGAGATGATAGAGAGTCACTGGGATAGAGAATAGAGTGTGCTAGCGATGGAGAGATGATAGAGAGACCCTGGGATAGAGAGTAGAGTGTGCTGGAGATGGAGAGATGATAGAGAGTCACTGGGATAGAGAGTAGAGAGTGCTGGAGATGGAGAGATGATAGAACAAGAGAGTTCCTGGGATAGAAAGCATAGTATGAAAGAGAAAGAGATGGTAGAGTGAGTCCCTGGGATAGAGTGATATGAAAGAGACTGAGACATGATAGAGAGTGAGTCTTTGGGATAGAGAGTATAGTATGAAAGAGACAGAGACATGATAGAGGAAAGGTCCCTGGGATAGAGAGCATAATATGAAAGAGACAGAACGATGATAGAAAGAGATTTTTAAAGATAGAGAGCAGTGTTTGGAAGAGACAAAGATAGAAAGAGGATCTCAAAGTTCAAGTGGGAATAAGACAGGAAGATGGTAGAGAGAGGGTACGGACATAGAGAGTTTGCTGAGAAGGAAGCACAAAGAAAAGAAAGACTGTGGGCCGAAAAGAGAGAGAATAGGCTGGACAGGAGACATGAGAGCAATAAATATATTTAGGAGAATGTTTAATGTGCAAAAGAGTTAAAAAGGAGAGATAATAAAAGTATGTAGGAGAGAGATGTTAAACTGAGAAGAAGACGGCATTGATATATAAATAGACATCCATTGGTTGTGTGGTTACAGAGTTAGATGTTGAGATTCTAGACAGAGAAATCTAAGAGAGAGAACGGTATAGAGAAAACAGCTGATGGAGAGAGAGTGCCAAGAGACATAGCGATAAACCGAACTAAAAAGACAGATCAACAAACACGGGTAAAGGTGTGTGGGTTGGGGACTGTCAGATACCGAAGAGACAGCCGGAACGATGAAAAAACAAGTGCAGATAAAGGGAGAGACAGTGGCGGAGAATGGTGTGATGAGATGAGGACAAGGAGGGAGAAAAAAAGGATCACAGATGGGGAAAGAGCTGCAAGCATAATACAGGAGACGGCAATACAGATAGGGTGAGCGAGGAGAATACACAGAGAGAATATAGAAAAAGGCTCAAGGTGCGAGAGAAGAAGAGGTTTTTGCTAACAGTAAGAAAAGGAAAATTATGTCTGAAATAAGAGAATGAACGGGAAACTAAATAAAAAAAAATAAGATAAGTTGGTGGTATAATGATCCCTTATATGGGGCATTAGATATGTTTCGGCCCACCTCCCTCGGGGTCATCCCCCCCATCACAATGTTCCCCCTAGGGGAAGGAAGGGGTGTCTCAGGCTGTGCTGAACTCCATTTGCACACACTTTTCCAGTCCACTTCACAACATCTGACAGCCCCAAACTTCTCATTTTCGGAGTAATCACTCCGCTGCACTAATTGCACATGCAAATATGCAAATTCGTATTAATTAATTACTATACTAATTAGTTCTGTGGTATTTGCGAGTAATAAATCACTGCTTGCTGGCTGTGTAGCTGGAGCAGACCCGGCCCATTTACACTCCGCATAAAATTTTAATAGTTGCTCTGGATGTTATGGGACATGAGAGGGCGTCCGGATAACCCTTTCACTGCCAAAGACCCAGATTCACAGTGCCAAGAGGGCAGCGCCGCTGCTACAGCAGCAAAGATGTTAACCCGTAGTTGGCACGGGTCCCTAAAGTTGGGGGAAGGAGAGAATTTGCTTGCAGCCCCCTCCTGTAGAAGGAAAAGATTTAGTGGGAAGCACAAAAATAAGGAACAGAGAAATTTGAGTAGAGGACAAGGGGAGACAGAAAGAATGCCGGACCTGAAGTGATACTTTGTAATTATTAGTGTGTGCTTGTAGTTTATATCTGCATATTCTAATCATTGAAGTGCAAGGGTGCATAGGTATAACATTAAAGGTTAATAGTGACCAATTTGCCAATACCAAAACACACTTGATGCACGTGGAGAGCTAAGACTCCCTGACACCATTTAGCCCAACTAACTTAATGAATGTTTAATACCGCGCACACGTCAGATCAGTTAATGTAGTCTACGAGTGTACTGAAAACAAATCCCCGAAAAATCTAAATGCGTAAATTAATAAACCACATACATAGATAGATAGGGAATACTTTATGGGGACGTGCATTGAGGATCGGAATAGTTTGATTCTGTTTTAGCTACACCAGTGTAAACAAAGAATAATAGAACTATTTGAATAATCAATCGAGAAACTGTTGATAACAAAGTAATTATGTCCTGTCACTGGCACCTTTATTGTGGCTAATGTGCACCTTTATTGTGGTATAATGCACAAGAACAAAGTCTTCATTGTGGTGTATATGCTGTGTCAGTGTATGTCTAGAGGGATGTTACGCTTATGCCCCTTACACTATGTGTAGGATTTCCACTGAGAACTACATTTCGTCAAGTTCCGGAAACTGTAATATCGAGTATCTACACTGATCAGTCACAACATTAAAACCACCTGCCTAATATTGTGTAGGTCCCCGTTGTACTGCCAAAACAGAGCGATGCATTGAGACACGGACTCCACAAGACCTTTGAACGTGTCCTGTGGTATCTGACACCAAGACATTAGTCCTGCAAGATGCAAAGATCCGTTAAGTCCTGCAAGATGCAAAGTGGGGCCTCCATGGATCAGGTTTGTTGTTCCAGAACAGAACACAGATGCTCAATCGGATTGAAACCTGGGGTACCTGGAGACAAAACCTTGCACTCTTTGTCTTGCTCCTCAAACCATTCCTGGACAATGTTTGCAATGTAGCAGGGTGCATTATCCTGCAAAAGAGGCCATTGCCTACTCTGATTGTGTATAGGAAGGGAGTGCCATGACTTCACTCGTTTCTGACACTGGCAACTAAACCAGCATGCCAATAATATATATAACTTATTTGATCCCTATTATAGGATATATACCAAATAAGGCATATTGCAATTCTAAACTCAATCAATGGTAAATAGTCTCTCGATGTGCTCCTCTATTTTGTGTTTTTTTTTTTGTTTTTTTTATACACAGGATTCATATACAAACTTCATGTAAATTTTTTATGTGACATGACATCTATACCTCCTGTGTTTATTTATTATTTTACTTGTTATAGTTTCTTTTATACATGTTTTAAGATTGTCTTTTGTCTATTGTGGAAAAAAAAAACTTTTCTTAAGAAAAAAATAAAGATTATAAATATAAAAAAATAAACCAGCATGCCAACATCACTGACGAGATTTGCCCTGCTTGGGGATGTGTCCCAAGCAGGGCAAATCGAAGAAGACTGCAGGAGGAGCACAGGGGGAGCGAAGGGCGGCCTGGAGGTGGGTGTTACACGAAGACATTCAATGGAGGAAAAGTCAATAAATCTCTATATTTAGAGGTAAAATTCTAAATTAATCTAATGCAGTAGTATTGTAAGTAATGTCCCCTCCCTCCTCACATACTTTACAAGAAGAATAGTAGGTCAAACTTCATTAAGGCGTGTTATGATGGAGGAAATATTTGCATATTGCAATGCTCTGTATAGTAGAGATGCCTGATTTTAACTGCGGTTACTTTATATGCACTAAGATGTGCCTTTAAAAAAAATGATGCTGCTCTAGGTTCATTACAGCAGAAATATGACAACCTGACAGCACAACTGGCTAGCATGGAAGACAGGGCTAACGTACACAATGTAAGAATGTGGGGTGTTCCACGACACCATCTCAAATGCTGGAATACCTTATTACTGCAGGAGGCTTATTGCCACACTACTGCCGCCAAAACAAGCCAAGCCGCTTGTGGTGGATGCATGCTTCCGTCTCCCAAAGGCTGCCAAAGCACCCCAAGACGTACCTATGGATACATTGCTCAAGTTTGTACGGGACTCTGATCGAGGGACCCTCATGGGTGCATGTTAAAGGCTCTCCCACAGTACCCTTCGAGGGAGAACACCTGATCTTTTATAGAGACTTTACTAGAAGTACAATCACATGGTGAAGGTCGTTACGACCTGTTACACAACTTCTACGAGAGCACTCCATCCCATACAAGTGGGGCCCGTCAGCGACTGATGGCGGAAAAAAAACAGCAAGACGCATCTCCTGCTACACATCTCAGAGGCAACAACATTCCTCCAGTCCCTACGTCTACCAACAGAGACCATTAAGAGGGACGCACGACCATCTTGGACGGTGGAGACCATTACTCCCTTTGTGCCCAGAAAAGCAGTACAAGGGACTACAGACTCTCATACCTGATGCCTAGGGTGGATGATATCATTATCAACAGTGTTATTGCTCAGTTCTTTATAGTTTATGTAATGCATTCGGTTCCCATACACCCTGGCTCCATAAGCTTATGGCTTGCGCATTAGTCTAGCTTTAAACCCTCCTCAAGTCACACTTGAACGTGTCTATTTACCTCTTTACAGAAATACACACTTCATTACACGTTCACCCTAAGCTCAGAACCTTTCTTACATCCCCTCCTGGCCGGAGTAGACCACAGCTACACGCTACTTGAAGCTTAATTACAGTAATTAAACACAACTGGTGCCGTATGCGCCACTCGCATTACCACACTACTCCATCTAGCCACAGACACATAATGCCTTATACCAGTTCCCTTAATTCCCCATTATGATTATTTATAATTTGGTATGCAGGGGTTTGCAGTTAATATAAAAGTAAAAAATAGGTCGCTACTATATATGTGACGTGATTGTTGTACCATTTATATATGCATTAATGTTTTCACTTTACACTTGTGATGTGATAAGATGTTAAAGGTGACTGCAAAAAATAAATAAAAAAAATAAAAAATTGCAAATAAGAGAACAAAATCGGGCAGTCATCCCAGTCTATAACAATATCCAGAAGTCCTACAACTTGGGATGACATTCCTTGGTGTGTGATGCTATGATGTCCTTGTGAGACAAGATTTGTTTTCTCAGATCACCCTGTGATTGAGGGAATAATTTTTAAAATGAGAAAACAAGTATGGAAGCCACATTTTTTGAGTAGTAGAAAATGCAGATTTGAGAAATGGATAAAGAAGAAAGTGTTGAGAATGCCTGTTTTACTGTATCAATATGTTAAGAATTAGGTTAGTTGAAATGATCGAGGAGATGGGTTGAAGATGTTTAGCACCACCTTTCCCCGAAAATAAGACCAGGTCTTATATTCATTTTTCCCTTGAAAAACGCACTAGGGCTTTTTTGAGGGAGGTCTTATTTCGGGGAAAAAAGTGTGGTAGAAAGCAGTTCTACGTTCGGGGGAATTCTCCCGAACATAGACCAGTTCACTAGGGCATGGAATCCCACAAATCTATGTACGGGGAAACTTCCCCGAACATAGATTAGCAAACTAGCTACTAGGGCTTATTTTTGGGGTAGGGTTTATATTACGAGTATCCCCCGAAAATAAGCAAGGGCTTATTTTCGGGGAAATAGGGTAGGTTACAATTCTGCGACTTTGTTGGAGTGATGGATGTGAAGTAACTTTGCACCACAAGGTTGAAAAGTTGTGTGAATTTATTATACTGGAAGAAATATGTTTAGGGCCATCTCTGGTATGGAGAAAGAGACCTTGTCTTCTCTTATTCAAACCTTTAAGAGTTTTAAACTGATGTTTAACCATACAATCACATTCATAGGTAAAAAAAACAAACATTTCCTCACTGGACTTCACACAGCTAACAGGTCTCTTCCTCACTGTAATGAGATAAACTAACATAGATTACACTGTGATTTAGAACAATTTAATCTTGGCATCAAAATCGGGGGTACAGCATTTCCAAAAAGAATGACAAAAAGGAATCTTAAATGCTCAAACAGAATATTTATGGATACATTCCGTGAATGCCGAGTTTTAATCTGTATTATGCGGCTGTATAATTTTAATGAATGCCCCCCCCCCCCCTAAAACAAAAAAAAATGTCCTAATAAAACCTTGGCGTCCATAAGCCAGCACAGCCTTCCCCAGATCAATCTGTTTCTTTCGTGGTCCCAGAGTGGCGTCCTCAGCACAGATCCACACCAATATCAGCAGCTGTTAGACATTTATTAACCAGTCATGGTTAAATTGGTTTATAAATTAACAGATGTTTTAAGTTTATTCTTTCTTCAGGGAGCCGAATCAGATAACTCGGCCTGGATCATAGCTTTGGCTCTAGCAGGGCAATCAGGGGTGATGGGTTGAGGACCTTGTCTCCTCTTTCCTGGTGGCATGGAGGAGCTGAGATTTGTGTCACTACGGCTGTATAAGCTGGATGATTTAAGAGATCAAGGGGGTACTGGGACAGTGGGGGCAATAAGGGGTCGCTTGGGGTGGGATTTTAGCATGTGTAAGAATTAATTATTATTTTTTTTTAATCAGATCTGCAGTTCTTTAACAGGCGAAGTGAGTGTGAAATTTAAGGCCGAAGCGGGTGATTCGGAAGCATAGCTGACTTGTAGAATTTTTTTTTAGCTACTTTGACCTAAATTTGATATTCATTTGAATTACTGGCAATTCTAACTTTAGTAAATAACCATGCACATATTTCAATTTCTAAATGTATCTTTGTGAACTTTATAACATTTTAAGCCCGTTTCAGCAGGGCCCGCATCTACCTATTGTTCTTCTATCATTTTGTAATTGTCATTTATTGTAAACTTTTCTCCGTTTCGTAATATTGTAAATCGCTGCGGAATAAGTTGGCGCTACATAAATACCTATAATTATAATAATAGTGTCTATGTTAATATCTGTAGTTTTGTCTGCTTACTGTATATTTAATTTGTCATGACTTACATCCTGTCTATCCAAAAGCTACCTCATCCATGCATCAGAGAAGGTGCGTCCTGAAATTTTTTCAAATCAGATTTGAGAGTCTTAGAAATATCTCATTGCTTATGAGACATAATAACCAATATGGATATCGCACTCTCCTGGATCCGGGGGTGCAGGAGGGCCTGAGGTTGGCCAATCCTCACAATGTGATTTGCAAAAAAACAATGATAGTCCAGGCACTCAAGTTCAATCCAGTGGGCAGATTTATTGGAGCAAAATCGAAAAAACGTTTCGGCCTACAACAGGACCTTGACAAAGGCCCTGTTGTTGGCCGAAACATTGTTTCGATTTTGCTCCAATAAATCTGCCCACCGGTTCGAACTTGAGTGCCTGGACCAATCTTTGCTTATGAAATGGCTACTCCCGCAGCAAACCTTTATTACAACATCAACATTCGAAGATGAAGCAAAAAAGGCCTTCATTCTTATTTCTATTGAAAAGCACAGTGAAGCCTGACAGCTTTTAAAGTACTCTGCAATTCACAGAACATGGGAATGACAAAGTTAGATTTAGGTAGGTGTATTAATGAGATATATACATTACACCAGCACATTTATAGACTAAGAGATATATTTTTATGAAGATAGCTTGTGCCTCCTACCAGGTGGATGCAGGCAGATAGACCTGTATCTATCCACTCAATATTTTTGGAACATAGGGACTTGACATTGGAGTTCAGTACCCCAACTGAAGGGACTGAAAGATTAAAGGCTTACTTAAAATACCTTGACCACTTTAGCGAAACGCTGCACATACATACGTAGCTGTCCGAGATGTAACTCCACGTCCGGCAGCGTCATTGGAATGTCATCAGCCAGTCCGGAACAAGTAAGACGATCTCAGCCAATGAATGGTGACGGCTGCGGCTCCCAACCTCTGCGGCTTGGCAGAAGCCGGTAGTGTGTCACTGGACCACCAGGGAGCATCAGAGCCTGGCAGGGACCCAGGTAAGGCGGCAAACTGTACTAAACAGTTCATCCCATTACCGAGGAACCAGTCCAAGATACTCCTGTTATCATAACCATTACAGTGAGCTGAAGTGATAATGATGTTTGGAGTAACCCTTTAAAAGGTAACAAACAGAATCCTGGTTAATTCTCTAGCGATTGTCTAGCAGAGAGTATAGCTGGAATTATTAGTGTATTAAAACTGGATATTAAAATGAAAAAAGAATAGTTTGTTTAAGTGGTGCCCATATATTAAAAGAAAAGGAGGCATTCATATCTTAGACACATAGATTAGAAGGTGGGGAGGGATTTGCTGTAATAAAAGGTAACTCCACGGAATGCCAAGTAAAGCTTGGGGCTGTACAGGAAGAGTCTGCCTGTATCTGGTATACATAGCTGCTTTATAAAATGCTGAATACAGTCCATAAATAGTGGGTTTGCCGAATGTGTCCCCCTCCGATTCCATCAGTGAGTGATCACCTGATTTGGAGAGTTTGGAAGAAGTGCTAATTAGTTACCATTTAAAGGGACACTCCAGTTTGAAACTCATCCATTATTTTTATAATAGATTAAGCAGTTAATGAAATAGAAATGCAAGCAGAAATAATAATAAAATCCTACATTTTCTGTAAATCCCCAGGCTTTGCAGCTTTGGCAGTGGGCTCTGCCCGGACCATGAATTGACCAAGTCAGCCATGATTCTACCATTTTGGTAGTTAATTCATGCACGACATGGCTTTAAGACTAAGCTATAATTTCTGGGAGTTTTAGTTCAGTTGTCAGCTTTTTAATGTAGAAAACTAGCAGCTGAACTACATCTCCTAAAAAACCTTTGCCGTGCAGCCGATTGGCATCAACTACAACATTATTATTGAAGCGAAAAGTAAAACACTGCAGGTTGAGAAAGAGGGCAAAAAGTTTGGGCTTATCACAAAAAAAAAAAAAAAAAAAAAAACCTTAAAAAAAACTAACAACGATACAAAAGACACATTAAGTGTAACTAAGTATAACAGAACCTAGACATTGCATCTAACATATGTGGGTGCCTTGCGTGTTCATTTGCAAAAGAAGGCAACGTTGTCGTATTATAGAGAAAGGATGTGATTATTTGCAATGGGTGCAGTGAAGATGGTGATTGTGGCATGGTGTATGCCTTTAAGAGAGGGTTGAATACATTTTTGGCACGGTAGGGCTAGAAAAACTACTATCAGAGTAACACGATGAAGTCAACATCTGTCAAGCTATGCTGTACTGGATCTGTTACCTGGCACCATCTTAACTTCTAATGAACCACTGACAAGCTTCAGAGGAGAGGGAACAAGACTCAAGTTAACTCTTTCAGCGACCAGATCGACCCCCATGCCAATTAGATGCAGAGAAATTTGGCAAAGCCAAATAAGCAGCCTGATAGTAATAATAAAAAAAAGATTTAACCAGGAAATTCATATTTAGCATTTTCTGCTGTTTACCAAGTATACCTTCTTTTTGCATGGTTTTTATTACCCAACTTTAACGTATTTATTCAATGACCTAGGAAGAATGAACAACTCAGTCAAGCTTGCTAAGAATTAAACTTGCTATTCTGATTCACTGTCCCACAAAAGCATGGCTCGTTTTCTATCATTTATTGAAATGATTGGTTTTAAGCTGGGTGTGAGAAATTCCGTGAAAGAGAATCTGTTACTAAGGTAGTATGGTGGGGCTCTAGAATATATGTAAAGTGGGGGTTCTGCTATTGGAAAGGCGGTAGTATTTCTTCGAATGTGGGCTTGTCGTTGTATGTTCAATGGCATAAAAGTGGTTAAATATGGGTGGTTAATGTCGGAACATCCCAACACCATGATACAGCCCATAACGCACATAACAACAGCTGGCACTGGTCTGGACTTATATCTAGAGCTGGCATCACGTAGACAGGCTGGCAGGGGACAAGGTGCCACCATTGGGCACCATATCCAATTCGGATGGCCTTTGCCAGGCCACTGACATGATCCCCTTACTGCCAGACATGCATTGGCTTTGGATAGAATAGTTTGTCATAAAGTGCCATCTGCTGGTCAAGTTAAAATTGCATGATTTAACAGTATGTCCAAATATACCGCTTCTGACAGCAGATAAGAAATGACTGGCCAGTTTAAATGGTCGATTTTAAAATCTCAGACTGATTTTGCTTGTATGTGTTTCAGTATAGCTTGATGCACAACCGAAACACGCTTGTGCATGCATCCCTGGGTTAGCCTTTATCCCTTCCACTGCAAGGTTATTCTAACTGTAAAAGTGTTATTTTAGTACATATTACTTAAATAAATATATTAGTGGAATAAAATTCAGAATTGAACCCTGATCTCGTTACTAATCTGTGATTGCCATGCCTTTTCTGTACATTATTTTGTAAGTCATCCTTTGACACAGTTATATTAAAGCAATGGTCTGCTCTCAAATTCTCTGCTGTCACCTGACTCGTCTAAGTTCAAACCCATTTTCAAATCCTGGTTAATTCTTTGTGCCTACGTTGACCTTGTCACTTGATTCTCAAAATCCAAATATCCGTTACCTTGACCTAGACTTGCTATCAGTTGCGTGATTAGTTAGTGTGAATTCTCTCCATCTTTATAAGGGTTCACATTAAGCCTAGCCAAATATTTTTCTGACTACAATCCACACACTGCGGTTCAGTCTGTACCAGACTGTTACCGGATTGTAGGTGGGCACGACTCCTCGTCACTGTTTTGTCTGAAAATTTTCCTGGGACTGACAGCTAAGAAGCAACCAAATTTGTGATGCAAGAAATGTAATCTTTAATGGATTCTTTGCAAGCTTTGAGAGTGATTTGTGTGGGAGTGTAGCTCATTCTGATGAAGATGAGTAATAGTTCATGGCTCGATGCTGTAAGATTGTGGGGCTGATATTTTGCATAGGAGGGACCTACAATGCCCTCGGTAGGTTTACACAGGGATTGTGAATGAGGCCAAGCAAATTCATGATTCCAGGGCCCCTATTTAACCCCTTGGCTTGGCCCTAGGCAGTTGCCTAAGGTCACCTTTCGATGAATCCTTTTATGGCTGTTGGGCTTTGTAGTCTGACATGTGTATGAGGCATGGTTACTGCATATTGCAGGGCTAATATGTGGATGTTACATGGGTGTGAAGGTTCTTGATAGTTGCCTTGTTGATGATTTGTAGATAATATTAATTGATGCTTATCTTTGGGTGTGTATCTGTGCTTGTGTGTGTTTGGGAATGTGTGTGTGTGTGTGAGTTTGTATCTGTGTGCATGTCTGGGAACGTGTGTGGTTGGTAATTTGTGTGGCTGGGATTGTGTCTGTGAGTTTGTATCTGTCTGTGCCTGGGAATGTGTGTGTCTGGGACTGTGTTTGTGAGTTTGTATCTGCGTGCATGTCTGGGAATGTGTGTGCCTGGAATTGTGCTTGTGAGTTTGTATCTGTCTGTGTCTGGGAATGTGTGTGTCTGGGACTGTGTTTGTGAGTTTGTATCTGTGTGCATGTCTGGGAATGTGTGTGCCTGGAATTGTGCTTGTGAGTTTGTATCTGTCTGTGTCTGGGAATGTGTGTGTCTGGGACTGTGTTTGTGAGTTTGTATCTGCGTGCATTTCTGGGAATGTGTGTGCCTGGAATTGTGCTTGTGAGTTTGTATCTGTCTGTGTCTGGGAATGTGTGTGTCTGGGACTGTGTTTGTGAGTTTGTATCTGTGTGCGTGTCTGGGAATGTGTGTGGCTGGGATTGTGCTTGTGAGTGTGTGTCTGGGACAGTGTTTGTATCCATGTGCATGCCTGTATATGCCAGGAGACCCATGAAATGTTTTTGTAGGGAGGTGCTGTGATTTCTGATGGCAGTCCTGCATAAGTTTGATGTATAATTATTAAGAAAATGAATGCCACTGAGGCGATCCTAACACATAATGATAACCCCACATAACTGGAATGGCATTATTTTCAGAAAACGTAAGTCAGTGTTAAATTTTTTTTTTTTATTACATGCTCTCTTTAAAAATGAAGGTTAGCCTTAGAATTAAGGCGATAGGGTTTCTTTAATGTTAGGGCAGCATTAGAACATACATATCCTATTACTGAAATGTCAAATTTACAGACAAGATAACCAAATTGGAAGCATATCTAACTTGGAGAATTATTCCAGTTTGACTAAGTAACCCCAAATTTGAATTTCAGTTTGAATTCTTTACAATTCTCACTTTAGTGTACTACTCTGTCAGGGTTTGAACAGCCATAAAATAGAACAGATGGTGCAAAAGCACCCTCTAGTGGTGAGTCATAAATGTACAGTTCAAACAAATAACTGCAAGTTTAGTGTAAAATATTTATTATACAAAGCTACCTAGATTAAATCTTGCTTTTTCACAGCATTCAAAAATATATTCAATATTACAATTAAGCTCATCTGGATGTATTAACAATCTTAAATCAATAAAATAAACTCCTAAATGCATTAGGTTGTTAGGATAGCACCTGCCAAAAATGCTGTAACAATGATTTCTCCTCGGTAGAAGAGACAGCAGACTGTCCTCCGGTGCAACCACTGTTACCGGTAACCCAGAGAGCCGATGCCTCACCGGTGATGACGGCGATCCTCAAATCCCTTCTCGCTCACCTCCAGCATACCCTCCAGGCGGACGTTGCCTCGCTCCGAACCAACATCCACAGCCTAGCGGGGAGAATCGGAGACCTGGAATCGGCTACCACTTGAGGATGCACGACGGGCCAATAATTTGAAAGTCTGGGGCATCCTAGAGGACACTCCGGTAGCCGAACTACCACACACGCTGAGACGCCTGTTGATAGTCGGTGCACCTAGACGGCTTCTTCCGAGCCCCAAAATCAGCTAAAGCAGCTGCCACGGCACCTCGAGATCTTATCCTACGGTTCCAGCACCATAAAGATAAAGCCATTCACCACGCTGCTGAGACAAAACAACATACAATACAAATGGCTAAAGACCCGCGCTCTGTGGATCCAAAAGAGGGAAGTCAAGCACACAGTGAGAACCTCACAGAAGCGGCTGCTTTATTACCCACCTTGGTACTACCGAAGGACTCTCTGAACCCTACTACGATCCAGAGCACCGCACAACTGGCTCACCATAGGGTGACCCCCTTCGTCCCACGTGGTCCTAAACAAGATCAATCTGCAGCAGCAGCAACCTGAAACAGGCAGCTGTGAAACAACACTCTAATGTCACTCTGCTTATATACAAGTTAATTTAAGTTGTTTTACTTTGTTTTCCGTTAGAATAGTTATGCCACATGTACCCCACTGACCGGCTGGTCCGTCGACCATAATACGCTCCCCCTCGCCTGACTTGATTTTATCAGGGCACCCACGACCTAAATCGCCATAGCCAGGCGTTATGATAACAATACATAGCGCGAAATAAACTTCCCCCTTTAAGGAAGTAGCCACTCGAAACTGTACTGCCCAGGATGTATTACACACTTATAATGTACCAGGCTGGGGATATATCACACGCACGCTAGAGCACACTCTAGTCCCCACCTGCCCCAAGCCTAACTAGGTATTCATTTTGGAAGACAGGTTGGTACAACTACAACTACTGGGCACGTTCCTCCAGCTATAGGTTTAACCTTTTATTAATCGGAAAAAAATATAAAATGTGCAATGTATGAGAAGCCATACCACTGTTATTGAATGTTTATTGTTCTGCTAGCACTAGCTGTTGTGGCTGTCCAAATTCTGTCTGTTATCTAATGCACGACCCAAATTATTGAATTTAAAAAAAAATGCTGTAACTAAATCCCCAATATGCCTCATTCCAGGACCGTATTTAACCTTGTACTGCAGCGAGACCCAGGAGAAAGGATTTGCCAAGTAAGTGGGTTAAAGGAAAACTATAGTGCCAGGAGTTGTTTTCCTAACACTATAGCTCCCTATAGTACCCCCGTCCCTCACGGCCCTCTCACTTCTTAAAAACCTCTTCTGTCACTTACCTGATAGCGCTGATGTCCCTCGGCGCTGGTGCAGGCTCCGTCTCCCCTCCTCCCCCTCTGACGTCAGCTGGCGGAGGGGACCTAATGTTCATGCTTTGTATAATGCTTTTCTACAGGGTTTTGGGTGATGCTGTAAGTCACCACGCAGATCGTGAGTAAGTCCAGCATCAGTTAGGTGACCAAAAGTCACCTAACCCCTGGAAGTCCCTTTAGTGGATGCCTGGTAGACAGTCAGTAGAGGTGGAGTTAACCCTCCAATGCAATTATTGCAGTTTATTAAAAACTACAATAATTACCTTTGCAGGGTCAAGGTACCTGGAACACTTCACCCAGACCACTTCAATGTGCTGAAGTGGTCTGGGTGCCTATAGTGTCCCTTTAATCTCAAAAGGGCAGGCTTTTGGTTGCTAGGATAGGACCTACCAAGAATGGGGACATTGGCGTTGTGGCAGTCTTATGCAATGTATCATCATATGCTGTAACTAAATACAAATCATTTTTTTGAATAAAAACTATTACATTTTGTGATCTTTGAAGTTAGTGTTTAGTGAGCAAGTACATTGGATCTTGTATGTAAAATAAATGCTATGTCAGTCCATTTTAAAGAGACAATTATTTGGCCATGGAAGAGTTTCTACTCGTCTGGAATGCCATGCACAGCACACTCAGTGGAATCTTGATTATAAGACTATAAACCGGTGGTCATCAAAAAACATGAATCACTGTTGCTGTAATTATTTAATTTAGCAGTCAATTGAGCTAGCTACTCCATCTATCTTTGTATCTATCTATCTATCTATCTATCTATATATATACACACACACCAACTAAGTTGTGGTGGGGAAAAAGTGTGAATGAAAACCCCTTCCACCTGAAATAAATGGATAGTTAATGCAATGTTAAACACAAATACACAAAGCAGGCAAGCCATAAGACTTGCTTTTACCACAGAAATCTCACTTTAACAGTGCTCTCACTACTGCAAGGGATTCTGGGTAGGCATATGCAAATGAGCTCAACAAAGAACCACATTTGTGCCTCATAATTCCACTTTATACATGGATTTCTTGTAGTATGTGTCTGCGGCATACAGCAGCATTGAAACACAACTTAGGAAGAGGTGCAGTGCCAGTGACCTATCTCATGCTGATGAGTTGAAATAACAATGAAACATCGCAAACAGAGCACTGTTAAAGTGAGATTTCTGTGGTAAGAGAAAGTCTTATGGATTGCCTGGTGTGCGTATTTGTGTTTAACATTGCATTAACTATCCATTTATTTCAGGTGGAAGGGGTTTTCATCCACACTTTTTCTGGGAGTTCTGGGAGTCAACTCATGTTTTGTTCTGCCACAGCTGGCTTTTATGCAACTCCCCATGCAAGGGGTTTCTTAATTTACATTCCAGGGATTTTCCACTGGTGGACCTTGTTGAAGACAAGGGACAAAGCAGCATTTCCCAGACTCCTCCTCTGTACCTGGGAGATAATTGAGGAAGAACAACTCTAAATACATAATCTCCCAGCTACAGAAACTAAACAATATTTCAAAACCCTATAAAACATATTAATATCGATCAGAACTCCATGAAAGGTACTTCACTCTGTCAAAATATCACTCAGATCAGTTCGGTAGATTAGGAACCCCATTTGAGTGAAGGTTAGACCGGTCAATCACGAGGTGAAACCCCCAAATAGTACCAGATGGTTTTAGGCTTTGACCGTTCTTCTTTAGGGAGTATCAGGCATCAAAATAATGAATGGAACTGTTTGTGTAAGAGGGGGTCGTGTGCCTTGTGTTTGGTAGTTTATTCCATACGAATGCCGCTCCTTCTAGGTAAACTGCAACGAACACACGAAGGTATGGTAGCTCAGAGGTGTTCACGCTGTTGAGTGTCCAATTATAGTTCTGTGCGCTCTACAACAAAACACCGCTGTCTGTGTTCGGCAGCCGCCACGTGTTCAGTCATACGAATGATGACCACCCATCCAACCACCTAGAACCTTGTGGTTTCTAAGTGTGAATACTGTCAATTGGAGGCACACGACTCCCCTGGGTGGTCCCACTGGTCGGTAGATGGTTTGACATACGAACAATATGAATGGGGAATAATGCACTAATTCCATTGGTGTAATCCGGGGGTCTTAATCTCAAACAGAACCAGGATTTACTTGTCCTGGTCTGCTAGAGATTAGTGGGAGTGACACTTTTGAGCAGCAACTGTGACCATGTTAATGTCATGTTTTTTCACATTTTGGAATATTTGGATTGGGTTAAGCCACTTTTACCTTGCCCCCAGCACTCTCAGCCAATCACTGACATCCAGACTGAAAGAGTTTGGCATTGATAATGCTAATAAAGTTTTCGTTCTGCATTATCAATATGAGGAAGCAAGACGTCCATTAAACCATTCCTAAACTTTATTTAAATAATCGAGGGCACAAGAAAATTCTAGGTAACCTAGCCACAATAGTGATCTATTGCTTAGAGTGTCCCTTTAAACATCTACTACCAGTTTCCCAAGGATTAGAATACCAGTACAGATTTACAAAGATCTTGAGCTATATTGGACTCCATCCAGCATTGGCAGATTGTGTGACATTCTATCAGTCATATTTAATTTGTGTTAACATTTCCAGCCACACACCAACTGTTGTTATTGTTATTGACATTATTAGCCTGAATGACTGAAGCAAGCTAAACTGCAAGAAATTACGTTATCACCAAAATTGTAGTGTAACGGGAACCCTATTTGCCAGCTAGGGACTCTGTTAGACTAAACTAAGGGCTTTCTGCGATTTTGCAAACTGTACACTGATAGATAATGATATTATCCTATTTAACCAGGAATGGTACATTTAATTTTTACTTGTTTTTCAAGCATGCCCCACGTCTATTGATGTCATTGTAACTCAATGAGACTCATTTTATAAATCTCAGAAGGATAAAAGGCTCCACTGATTCAGCCAGGAATCACACAAATGTCCCCCGTCTACTACGTGGAAATACTGATGGAAAGAAAATCATTGAAGAGTTATTTGTCACACTTGTGGTATTCATGAGGTCTCGAGGACTAATCTTATTTGGAATTTCAATTCCATCTGTTACAGTTATACAAATGTAATTAAACCCTATTTAAGAATGACATTTTCTACCATGAATAAAGATATTCAGTGGTTAATAAAGGATGTGTGTCATAAGATGCAGAAAGTAAGGCCAATGTGATATTAAGCTTCCAATACAATATTGAGTTTCCAAATTCATTCATGCTACAGCCACTGATGGTCAACATTGTTCCATGTGCATAATTGGTCAGTAACAGGATACCTTGAAATCAGGTTTGGAACAGCATTGCACAAAACACTGCACTACCACTAACTGCATAACACACAGCTCTCTTCTCGCTGTGAGCTAAGGGTTGCATCTCCTATTGGAGATATTGGCACCTGCACATCCAAAGATTATTCAGATTTACAGAATTAAGCCCTGCACTCAAACTCCCTCTATTCCGGGGCAGCAACAACGACTGCAGTACATATCAGCTCCATAACCAGTGGTGTATTTAGGTTTTGTGCTGCACTAGGCATGGCGAAACCTGGGCACCCCCCTAATCTAAATTTGCCCCATCCCTACCGGTGAAGGCCGCAACTCTTCCTGATTAAGAACCCACCACTTCCTCTTTAGACTCCACCTTTTCCTACTCTTTTAAAAGGGATTCTATAGTGCCAGGAAAGTTTTCATGGCACTATAGTTCCCTATAGTGCCCCTCTCCCTTGTACTTTCCCCCCCTACTCGGCAATGAAGGGGTTAAAACTCCTTCAGTAATTAACCTGAATCCAGCGCCGATGTCCCTCAGCGATGGGTCAGGCTCCTCCTTCGCGCTTGCATTAGGCTACCCCATAGGAAAGCATTTTGTATCAATTCTTTCCTATTGGGATTTGGCAGACGCTTGATGTCCTCATGCACAGCGTGAGACTGTCCAGCATCAGTTAGGCGACTTTTGGTCGCCTAACCACCCGGTAGGAGTTAGCCCCTTAAGGTAATTATTGCAGTTTCTGAGAAACTGCAATAATTAAACTTGCAGGGTTAAGGGGAGTGGGACACAGCACCCAGACCACTTCAATGAGCTGAAGTGGTCTGGATGTCTATAATGTCCCTTTAAGCACACACTCTGACAGTCACACACAAACACTCAATGACAAACACACAGACGTTACTGACAGACAGACTCACTGATTTTATACACACACATTCCCCAAGAGACACACTGGCAGATAGGCACTGACAGTCACACACACACTCAATGACAAACACAGAGACATCACTGACAGACACCGACTCACAGATCTGACACACACTCATTGACAAACACACACACGCACACTGACAGATGCGCACACTGACAGACACTCACTGACAGACACACACTGATAGTCACACACAAACTCAATGACAAACAGACTCTCACTGATTTGACAGACACTCATAAACACACACATACACACTAAGCATTAATATTATTAAAACACTTAAAAAATTCACCCAGCCTCCCTACCTGGAGAGCTGGCGTGGATCTGTCCCTTGGGTCCAGTGGGGCTGCCAGGAGGCGTGCGGCTGTGTTAGAAACCGAGACGGCGAGGGAGCTGTGATCTCCCTGTTTTGCTCTCTCGCGCCTCGCGGGCCATCTACTGAAGCCGAAATATGACCGCGGCAATAGTAAATGGCGTGCAAGGCGCGAGGGAGCAGAGCAGGGAGATCCCTCGCCGCCTCGGATTCCAATTTAGTCGCACGCTGGGGTGTCCATATGGTGGACAGCAAAGGGGGGAGTAAAGGGGGCGCCCGAGTGGGCTTTTGGGGTTGGCAATTTTTGCCGCCCCGTTATCAGTGCCGCCCAAGGCAAATGCCTAGTTTGCCTTTGGCTAAATACACCACTGCCCACAACATATAACAAAAACAACAAAAAAAGTTACTTGCGCACTATCCCAAATCCCTATGTATATTCAAATAACTCGAGGCTTCTTAGTATCACTCTAATTACCATTAAAGTGTAAGCTCACGTGCCACGTCAAGGCAAAACTCCTAGGTGAGTCCTACGCTAACAATTCACCTTGCTTCTTTCAGCTAAAAAGCAATATCTCTAATGAGACAGAGAATGGTACTTTTCTAAACCCTACACACTTATTAGTAACAGCCCCTGGATGTTGGGCTAAGGTAAGTCTGAACGTAGTAATATGAACGTACCTTTCCTGGTTAAATACTTTGTTGTTATTATTATTAACCCTTAATAGTACATGGGGTGGGTGGTAGCCCTGTAACATGGCTGTGTAATATAAAAGCAAGAATAAACATACAAAATTAAGCTCTACGCTGAAACTCCCATTACTCATGAGCAGCAGCAATGACTATAGTACACATCACTCCCAATAAACAGTTACCGGCTCAATATTCCAAAAAGATTATTCAGGGTTATTTACTAAAGAGAATTGAAGGTGAATTTCACATTTAATCCCTTAAGGACGGAAGCAATTGTACAAGTTCCGATCAAAACAAAACATGGAATTTGCGCTATATGTTCTACAACCATTTTTTACCCCTTTCATATTAAGTGCATCCACGCTTATTATATATCATTTTGTTCAGGAGAAACAAGGCTGTGTTTCACATCAAATATTTATACATGGAACACAATTTAATATGAATAAAATCTAAAAAGAAGTGTGAGAAATTAAGACAAGTTCTACATGACATTTTATCTGTGAATGTCATTATACAATTAGCCTATATTGCAATAAAAGACACATATTTGTATTAAGAAGAGTCTCACGAGTGCAACAGGACACCCCATGTACAGGTTTTATGGGGATTTAGAAACTTACAGGGACCAGGCTTAGACACATACAATATAATTCCCTACGGGCCGTAACTTTACCGGTTGCATAACCAGTTGTTATTAGTGCTCTCTTGTCTGTATGTGACCTACTGTAATGTTGAATGTCAAAATAAAGAATTAAAAAAAAAACAATGCCCAGTCTTTTTTTAATTGCCACTTAGTCACAAAACCTGGCCAAAGTTAGCATTCAAATTATTTTTTTACATTTTTCACAAAAAAACCCTGCCTTTTTACCAATAATATCATCAGCATTGTACAATTTACTGCTGTAAAACACTTGTATTTGTGTTCAGCGACATCTAACAAGTACAATGTTTTTTACACACTGAAATTTGTCATTGGTTATGTTGCCTTTGAGAGAACATGGCAGCCCACGAATGAGAATTACCGCAATCATGGCATACCATTTGAAAAAGTAGCCAACCCAAGGTATTCAAAATGTTTGTTTTAGTAGCCACTTAGTCACAAACCCGAGCCAAAGATAGCGTTCACATTTGTTTTTGCATTTTCACACAAAAACTGCACTTTGTCATGATACATTTTACTGTTTTAAAATACTCATATTTGTTTTCAGTGAAGTCTACGGAGTACAACATTATCCCTTATGTACAGGTTTTATGGTGTTTTGGAAAATTACAGGGTCAAATACAGGGCTTGCAAAATCAATTCTGTGGACTTTCTGCCTGGGTTGTCAGGCAGATCTCACAAATTATAATTAATAAAATCACTTAATTATGTAAAAATAATAGAAAAATATTACGTAGAATTTATATATATATTATATATATATATATATTTTACGTAATTATATAAATATATATGCAAATGGCAGATGGACCTACAGCAACCCTGTCCACAATATTTATTTACTATTTATTTTTTCCATGTTGGTTTGAATGGAACAGGCTGT
The DNA here is from genome assembly GCF_036172605.1 of Pelobates fuscus. Classification (NCBI taxonomy): domain Eukaryota; kingdom Metazoa; phylum Chordata; class Amphibia; order Anura; family Pelobatidae; genus Pelobates; species Pelobates fuscus. Next base: position 266,623,144 of record NC_086322.1, on the reverse strand, counting down.
ATCATTGAGCCACTGAATGAGCTGGCCCCTGACCTGTGTTTGAAATGTCACCCCTGGTGGGTTTGGTCCCAGGATAAATTAAAACTAAATTAAAAAAAGACAGTTGGTTGCTCTGTAGTGATTTATGACTTTATTTAAAAAAATAAAACACTACCTACCAACCTACTTAGTGAGTTCCAATCCAAAAAAAAATAACTGCTAGAGTTAAAAACAGTTACCTTTCTTTAGATAGTTAAATCTACTGCTAGGCCACTATTCCGCAGCTGATTTTCACTGCTAGCCAAACTATGCATCCTGGGGGGGTGCAATGTATGGTGACCGTCACAAGGAGACCTATAGAGAGAGGTTATATGGAGTAATAGGAGGAGTTATAGAGAGAGGTTATATGGAGTAATAGGAGGAGTTATAGGGAGAGGTTATATGGAGTAATAGGAGGAAGTATAGGGAGAGATTATATGGAGTAATAGGAGGAGTTATAGGGAGAGGTTATATGGAGTAATAGGAGGAGTTATAGAGAGAGGTTATATGGAGTAATAGGAGGAGATATAGGGAGAGGTTATATGGAGTAATAGGAGGAGTTATAGAGAGAGGTTATATGGAGTAATAGGAGGAGTTATAGAGAGAGGTTATATGGAGTAATAGGAGGAGATATAGGGAGAGGTTATATGGAGTAATAGGAGGAGTTATAGAGAGAGGTTATATGGAGTAATAGGATGAGTTATAGAGAGAGGTTATATGGAGTAATAGGAGGAGTTATAGTGAGAGGTTATATGGAGTAATAGGAGTTATAGGAAGAGGTTATATGGAGTATTAGGAGGAGTTATAGGGAAAAGTTATATGGAGTAATAGGAGGAGTTATAGCGAGAGGTTATATGGAGTAATAGGAGGAGCTATAGGGAGAGGTTATATGGAGTATTAGGAGGAGTTATAGGGAAAAGTTATATGGAGTAATAGGAGGAGTTATAGCGAGAGGTTATATGGAGTAATAGGAGGAGTTGTAGGAAGAGGTTATATGGAGTAATAGGAGGATTTATAGGGGGAAGTTATATGGAGTAATAGGAGTTATGGGGGGAGGTTATATGGAGTAATAGGAGGAGTTATAGGGAGAGGTTATATGGAGAAATAGGAGGAGTTATAGGAAGGGGTTATATGGAGTAATAGGAGTTATGGGGGAGGTTATATGGAGTAATAGGAGGAGTTATAGGGAGAGATTAAATGGAGTAATAGGAGGAGTTATAGTGAAAGCTTATATGGAGTAATAGGAGTTATAGGGAGAGGTTATATGGAGTAATAGGAGGAGTTATAGGGAGAAGTTATATGGAGTAATAGGAGTTATGGGGGGAGGTTATATGGAGTAATAGGACGAGTTATAGGGAGAGGTTATATGGAGTATTAGGAGGAGTTATAGGGAGAGGTTATATGGAGTATTAGGAGGAGTTATAGGGAGAAGTTATATGGAGTAATATGAGGAGTTATAGGGGGAGGTTATATGGAGTAATAGGAGGAGTTATAGGAAGAGGTTATATGGAGTATTAGGAGGAGTTATAGGGAAAAGTTATATGGAGTAATAGGAGGAGTTATAGCGAGAGGTTATATGGAGTAATAGGAGGAGTTACAGGGAGATGTTATATTGAGTAATAGGAAGAGTTATAGAGAGAGGTTATTTGGAGTAATAGGAGGAGTTACAGGGAGTAATTATATGGAGTAATAGGAGGAGTTATAGTGAAAAGTTATATGGAGTAATATGAGTTATAGGGAGAGGTTATATGGAGTAATAGGAGGAGTTATAGGAAGAGGTTATATGGAGTAATAGGAGGAGTTATAGAGAGAGGTTATATGGAGTAATAGGAGGAGTTAGAGACAGGTTATATGGAGTAATAGGAGGAGTTATATGAAGAGGTTATATGGTGTAATAGGATGAGTTATAGGGAGAAGTTATTTGGAGTAATAGGAGGAGTTATAAGGAGAGTTTATATGGAGTATTAGGAGGAGTTATAGAGAGAAGTTATATGGAGTAATAGGAGTTATGGGGGAGGTTATATGGAGTAATAGGAGGAGTTATAGAGAGAGGTTATATGTAGTAATAGGAGGAGTTATAGAGAGAGGTTATATGGAGTAATAGGAGGAGTTATAGGGAGAGGTTATATGGAGTAATAGGAGGAGTTATAGGGAGAGGTTATATGGAGTTGTAGGGAAAGTTTATATGGAGTAATAGGAGGAGGTTATATGGAGAAGTTATAAGGAGGTTATATTTAGTAGTAGTAGTATGATGGACACATTACGTATTTTGGGGAGATGTAGTGGACCCCGGTTACTCAACTCAAGTACCTCCGCTAGATTCCCTGCTTTGTACCGCAGAATACAGTTTAGTGAGTACAGACAGTCACTTAAACACCAGTTGAAACTTGATGAAAAGTGAAATTAAAAACTGCTTAATTGTATAAAACCAGACACATTTAGCCAGACCAGATATATGTTGAACCTGTAAGGGGTGATTAGGCAAACAAAGGGTGTACCCATCAGTTCCGAGACTAATATGATCAGGTCTGGGCCCAATGGAATCCTTCACACCCTGGCACCTCTGGTCCCTGGTGTCAGCAAGTCTGGGGCTCCTGATCCCCCTTAGTTCATAATATCCCCATAAACCAATATACCCTCAAACAGCACATCCTCCCAGCTACTCACTGGTAGCTGGAGTTGTTTAACCGGCTGCGTCCGAGTTCCGATCCATTGAATAGTTCCACGCGTCCAACTTGTGTTCTCAGTCCCTGGTCGGAGTCCGTACCAGCGAAATTCTGCTAATGAATCTTGGGCACTCTGCCAGGCAAGGAAGTAGACCACAGGGTAGTGAAAAAAGTATTTTTAGCAATGTTTATGCAGTTCTGTTGTAGGTGCTATTGGGCAATATAAAGAAATATCTTTAATCTTATTAAATGTTTAAACTGAATTTAGTTTCAAGTCTCCAGCATGCATTCCCTAAAATGCCATTAAATACTATTATTTCTCTACTTTCCACAGGAAGTGTCAGTTCAGGACAAGCGAGCCAGGAAAGTCTGTTAATCCTAGTTTTGTGCTTGGAACCAGACCCAAATCTCCTGAGCCAAAAGGTGAATGGAGACTGGATGTACCTGAGCCCTGGAAGATTAACCCCTACACAGCCGCGGAGTCATGGCACCTACTATATAATTCTGCTGGAGGAGCAGTAGACCGTAAATGACCCGATATCCTTTAATTTGCAGAGATTGCGAAATAATGCCATTTTGGCTTAATAATAAGCTGCTGCTCAGAATGAGGTTTTTTTTCTGACGTATCACAGGATCTGCTTAGTGTTTTGCAGGCTCCCCAGGTCTGTCAACTTTACACACTTTATCCAGGGCACCGAATCAGGGGTCAAGTTACAAAATTGTGAAATCACAGATACATTATTCATGCACACACGCGCACACGCACAAGCTTTCTACTTAACTTGTATAAAAGTAAAAAACAATCATACTTACATAGTATACACATTGTACAGGCACAGATCACACATGCACACAAACACTGCTCGCACTCTGCACACAAGTGAGACCCATAGAAACACGTATATAAATCGTGCACACTATTTGCATCGCTGCCAAGGTAAACACATAGTTTACAGACAGGCGGCCGCAAGAACAACAAGTAGAAAAAGCGAGAAGGAAAGCACAGACTGATAAACTATCAACAATCCCTCTACTAAGCACAGTGTGTGATCATAGACGACTTTTGTTGGAGTTCACGTATTAACCCTATCCCTCCCACTACCAATCCACTGTTTCACCATAAGCCCACTCCATCTCATAAATGCCTCAAGCCCCCTGCCAGTAGGGATTTAATAATTCAGACTATATTTCCAGAATGACTGCAGGAGGCTTTCCATTTTAAACAGCTTCTGTTTCCATAAGAGGATATTTCTCCTGCCATCCCTCCCTGTTAACTCCTTGCTGCCCACCTAACACTACCACTTTAATATCTACCTTTTAATGTATCAGACTTGCATTCCGCTTCCATCCAGTAACCAGCTTGGTCCTTCATCACGGGTTCTTTATAGTAACACTCATCATTCTGTGATCACCATGGATCTGTATACCTTACTTTAAAGGGTTAGCCCACCATGACCACTTCAGTGATTTTGAAGTGGTCATGGCGCCTGCAGTCTGTACGTGCAGCGGTTTGCTTTGAAACACAACACATACAAATTGTAACCCCTCCTGGAGATGTAACTCCACCTACGTTAGCATCATTGAGGTGCCATTAGCCAGCCCTGAGCAAGAGTATAATGTTAATTCTGTGCAAATGTTCGCATACAGTGTGCCATTCACTGGTTGAGAGCGGTCAGCTGTGGGATCTGTTTTTGGCATCAGCAGCTCTGCAGAAGCTGGGAGCACATCAGCAAATGGGGAAAGGAAACTCGGAGCTCATCTAGGACCCAGTTTAGAGGTCAAACCGTTAAACAGATAAATTGTTTGCCCCATTATCAGGAAATCGGGCCAGGTTACTCTGGACATCATAACCACTATAGCAGGCTGAAGTAATCCTTTAAGCACTTCGCTGGCTGGCTGGTTGTTTGTTTTGTTTTCAGTGTACATACACCCACCAAGTATGAGAAAGTGGTGAGCAAAGTCAGTAACTAAGAAACAGTTCATTTATATATAAAGGATAGATAACAATGAACCATTTATAGTGCGATTGAAGGGTTCTAGAAACTTTATAATAAACCAAGAGACAGACACTCGAGTGGTGTAAGAATATCTATAGAACTCTAAAATAACATTATATTCCCCAAATATTTTCTTCTGTTACGTTACGTTACATTAACTTGGTTTGAGTTAAATTTCTGCAAACCTGCCCTTAATCTAACTCCCCTCTCTTTAGGGAAATTCAAGAAAAGGAACTGCGGAGAGTGAATTGCACCGTCTCTGTCTCCCCATCTCCTCTACTTGTCATATTGTTATCTGGAGACAGATTGAATTAATTGCGGCAGCTGCAAATAGCCATTGCTGCCCAGAGGTGTTACTCCCACTAATCTCGGGCAGGCCAGGGCATGTATGTCCTTGTTCTGCACTGAGATTAGTGGCCATTGCACTGCATGGTGGCTGTCACACTGTACGTTACAGTCTTAATACCTTTCTTATTAGACACAATTTTGTTATTAGAAGCTTAAGAGGAACCACCCTTTATCATGTCTAAAGCCTAAAGGTCTGATCTGATAAATGTCTGCAGTTCCGAAATTCTCTTAGTCCAATACAATTGGGTTTTACGTGATGCAGCGGTTGTCTCTATACTGTATGTACATTACTTATATAGAACTAGAAAAGACAGGAGAAAGTAGAGGGACTGAGAAGGAATCTGTGGAATCTATTTATCAGTCACCTCCAGGCAGGTTTACAAGGATATTCTCTGGTTCTGACTTAGCAGAAGGGAGGGAGACAGAGAGCACCACTGTGTGAAGAGAGTGAGTTAAAATCAGAGAGACTGACTGCTAGCAAGCAGGGAAAGGCAGAGAGTGAAGGCTGAGGGAGGTACCAAGGTTATAAAGAGACGAGGAAGGAGAGTCAAAACGTGTGACAAAGCTGGGAGAAAGAAGGAGAGGGACGTTGATAGCACATCGTGAAAGTGAAAAGTTATAAAAGACGTACCTAGGAATAGAGGAGATTAAAAGAGTGGTTATTAAGAAATACCTAAAAGGTTCTGTCAGATCAAAACACAGAGTTGAAGGTAACAAAACGAAGAAGAGACATTAAAGAAAAGAGGTCTTCAGAGTTGAGCGTTAGTAAGGGGTTTTGTGGTCATCCAAGGAATGAACCCTACTTTCTGATTTACAAACCCAGTGATGGAGCCCAAAGGAAGGAAGAAGATCCAGTTCTCGGTATCTGCACCCCCAACCCAGCTGGACCCTCGGTCAGTGGAAATGGTGAGTACTGAGTCGTGTCACCTCCGTGTCATCTGTGTTGGATCCTCTTACAATATTGTTGATGTTAGTCTTTTTGGGTGTATTCACTAAACTGTCGTAAACTGAAACCCGGATGGAAAAGTTTAGGCAAAAGTAGCTTAGCTGTGACTTAAACGGAGTTGGAGAATTCTTTAAAATCAGCTGTTTTGACAAATTAAAAATGTTCCCTTCGGATTAAAATTTACCTCAATTCATAGTTCAGTGAATGAACCTCCCTACAGTTTTTTTTTCAACCTCAAGCATTGTAGGTCAACCTTTAAAATATTTCTCATTAAAAATAATTGATTGATTTATTCTTAAACATTGAGACTAATCCGATTATCTATTATTTACCCGTACATAGCAATGTTAGAGTGTCAGCTCTTTAGACAATTTTTTAGTTTTCCAAAATTTGATTGTTTCTTATATCCCCAGATTTCACAGGTCTTTTCTTGTTACTCGACCTCACATGCCCCTTACCAACATGTTAAATGTATTGTTAAAACATTTCTTCTAAACTTTTTTTTTCTTGCCAAGGGTAGATAGAGTCCTTTACCTCTGCCCTCCAAGGTGGGTGCTGACTGGCACACATCATTTTAACGCTCCACACCAGCTAAGCAATAAAGGATAACAGCACTGTAGTACAAATTTACTGTGATATTAAGCATCTGGGGTTTACTCATTAAACAGTGAATTCTAGTAAACTGAACACTGAATTACAAAAACTAAGCTAAAATAGACAAGCTACAACTGTAAGAGTTGGCCAATTTTTCCAACTCAGCTATTTTTTGCCCCAAATTTTGCTATTTGGTTGTCAACTTGCTACAGATCACTATTTAGTGATTAAACCCCAAGTTGTGGCAATAACTAAGTTGGAGAATTATGTTTAAATTTTGCAGATTTTTTTAGTTCACTAGTAACGTCTGCTCACTAGGTATTGCACACCTGTGTGATTATCAACGGGTTAATCGCATATTGCATGAAAGCATTGAGGATATGTCTGCTCAGAAAAAAATGTGTGCTCTCTCTTTATTTACATCCTGGATGGAAGGGATATGATTTGCACAACCCGGCTGTACTAATGTTTATCCCATGTATAGTTATTTCACAGGGTAATGTGTGTGGCTGGTTAGGGGTAGAGTACTGGGAAACAGGGGACATGGGGATAGTGCAACAGTGTGTATAGTGAGGGGAACAAGGTAAGCAGGGTTAATCACTATAATTAGAATTAAAAATCAGGGTTATTCTCTAAACCAGGCTTCCCCAAACTCCGGCCCTCCAGATGTTGCTGAACTACAACTCCCATGATTCTCAGCCTACCTATTTCATTCATAGAATCATGGGAGTCATGAGTACAGCAACATCTGCGGGGCCGGAGTTTGGGGAAGCCTGCTCTAAACTCAAACTAAATTTTAGCAAATTAAATCAGAAATCAGAATTGCAAAATTGTGACTTGAAATGAGCAGATAAATATTTCCAGCAAAACAGTTTTTGCCTAAATTTTAAAACTCGGAGATTAGTGAATAACCAGCTCAAGTGTGCATTGTTTGTAATTTTAGGTCAAAGACGTCAAATGAAAAAAAGATTTTGAGTCCGCTATGTTTTCAGTTCCCCCTTATTGAGCCATCCAGTATCTGTATTTAGTTAGACATTTATATCTAGTGTTTCGTCTCTAAGCAACCCAGGAAATGTGTAAAATGTCCAATTGCAGCAAGTTTAGTTAAAGGGACACTATAGTCACCAAACCAACTATAGCTTAATGTAGTAGTTCTAGTGTCTATAGCCTGTCCATGCACACTTTTCATTGTAAATATTGCCTTTTTATAGAAAAGGCAGTGTATATATTACTGCCTAGTAACACCTCTAGTGACAGTCCCTAAGAAGGCCACTAGAGGTGCTTCTTGGGTCAGTGTTGCACAATGTATTCTGCATGGAGACGCTGAACGTTCCAGATTCCATGCATCTCTATGAGGAGATGCTGATTGGCCAGCGCGGCGTACATGCTGTACATGCGCATGCCATATATGTGCAATAGCCTCCTAGTATTTTCCTATGGGAAAGAACTGGATTGGCTGAGATCATCTCATTTGATGATCTTGGCCAAGGAGGCCGATCAGAGGTGGTGCCAGCTGCAATGAGACTGGTGCAGCACTGAAAAAAGGTGAGTTTTACACCTTTTTAATGGTGGCAAGACACCTAAACAGCACATTTGACTTATAGTGTCGGGAATACATGTTTGCATTGCAGACACTATAGTGTTTCTGTGAAGTGACACTCTGGGTACCATAACAACTTTATCTGAATGAAGTTGATATGGTGCCTGGTTGTATCTTGCACCATCTTATTTTAAGCATTAGGAATCACACACTTGTATTCCTATAGCCATACTGTCCTTGTGAGTGACCCTCTTTAGCCCATATTTGCAGTATATATTTTAAAAAAGGATTTTACTTACCTTTTGTCTAGTCTAGAGGATTGGGGACTAATGCACATGCTTGGCGAGTGTCATGCGCACATCCTTATGCTCAGTGGCGTACACACAATCTATTTGGTTTGCCGTGCGGGACGTGGCCGCAAAACATGGTTTCTGGTACCCGGTCTCAGGGGTCCGCAGGGCGGCCGGACCCCCTCGAGTGACGGCCCGGTTGCAGCTGCGACCCCTGCGACCCCTATATGTACGCCACTGCTTTTGCTTCTCATAGTAAAGCACTGAATTCAATGCTTTCTTATGAGTTGCATTTTGTCACATTACTGAGTTCCACTCGTTGTTCTAATCCAGGTGGAGCGCCTCTAGTGGCTGTCAGGAAGACAGCACAAGAGGTGTGTTTAAACCTGCAATGGAAACATTGCTGTTTCTTTAAAACTGCATAGCTTTACATTGCAAGGTTAAAATGTAACAATGTAATGACTGCACTTGTCAGCTCTTCACTCTGTCTTCTGGCTAAGTCTGAGGTTTTAACAAAGAAGGTACCTGTCTCACACAGTGTTTTGAATGGAATGTTAGTGATAGGCTGAGAGTGTATCACCAACACATGTTCCTTCCCGGGCTTTCACATTGAAGCCTCATACTTTGCTGGAAGATGTGGGGATGAGTTGATGGCTCTGTCTTCACAACTGTGGAGTTAAACTGTTGCTCATGGGGTTCCTTTAATTGAGTTCTGTGGATCAGCGGTAGACAACATATAGCTTGCCAGCTCTTCTGAAAATTAGACTCTCATGATGCTCAACCAACCACATGACACATGGGACTTTTATTTTTGATCACACCTGGAGTTCGCCTTGCTCAATATTATAAATGTAAAAGATATTAAATTAAACTTGCATCCCTGCTTAAGTTTTGATTCACACAACAGGAACATGGGGCAGGTATGTTTGACACGTACAACAGAGCAGGAGAATTGTTAAAATTACAGTAAAGGCTATTTTTTTTTTACCTCTGACTAAGGATTTTGAATATTATGGGAAACATTGCTCAAGTACCCATTACACTACTTCCTACTACTGTCTACTGTCACTGGCTCAGGCATAAAACAGCGTGTCAAAGGAAAGTCTGTCCATCTGCTAACCTGCACCTGCGATGGGTGTGGGCATGATTTCACGCCCCGTGTAACCTCAAGGTTCAGCTACTTGCATGCAAGTACCAAGAGACGTGGACGTTTGTCAGACAGGTTTGTGTGCCAAGAAATTGATGGAACCCATTACTCCACGGTATGTAAGGTCAAAGCAACAGAACTGTAAAAAGTCACCTGCTTTCAGTTTGGCTACTTTGGTCTCAAGTTTGAAATTTACTTTGAATTTCCAACAATTTAAAATGAATTCTCGTTTTTATTGAATAAATCTCGACAGTCAAACATTACATACATGCATGCAGGCACATGCTAAAATATTTTTGAGATTTCACTGTGCGTTGGTGCCTGGGCACTCCTGATACCATAACCACTACAGTGGGCCGTTGTAGTAATGAAACTGGAATTATTCCTTTTGCAGCACAAGTGCTATAATGATGTACTCGTGCTATGGTAATTGGGGCATTTGCCAGGTGTCCCTAAATGGAGCCCTTATACAGGCAGGGCCGGCGCGTCCATAAGGCGGCACAGGCGGCCGCCTTAGGGCGCACGGGCTCTGGGGGCGCAAGATTTCAGTGACCGGCAGGAGGGAAGCTCTCCCTCCTGCCGGGCCACCATCTCGGCCCCCGGTGCTGCGTGCGGCTGTGCTGTAATCAGACGCGGCGAGGGAGCTCTAACCTCTCTGCTCTGCTCCCTCGCGCGCTGCCTGTCTGCTGATACCGCGGGAGCCGGAATATGACGTCATATTCCGGCTCCCGCGGTATCAGCAGATAGGCAGCGCGCGAGGGAGCAGAGCAGAGAGGTTAGAGCTCCCTCGCCGCGTCTGATCTCACCACAGCCGCACGCCGCCCAGCAGCCCCACTGGACCCCAGGGAAGGATTCATCATCCACACCAGCTCTCCAGGTAGGGAGGCTGGGTGGAAAATATTTATTTATAAAATAATTAGTGAGTGTATGTGTGTGTGAATGTATGTGTGTTAGTGTATGTAACGGATCACCTGGCACCCCGACTTGGTACCTCCGTTAATGGATGCTCCTAGTGCTTCCTGAGGACTCCAAGCACTCTGGCAGACACCATAATTACCGAATCCAAGAAACCTTTAAATTCTCCCAAGCGTATGAATGCTGTAGACCATTGAATAGGAACCATACGAATAGGCTTGTACTCCTAGCAGTCAACTGGAACAGCATACAATAAATCCTTCCCCCAATAATGAGACGACACATCACTTTGAGGTTAAAACAGGAACTCTGGACTGGCTCATCCAGCCTGGCTTTTATTACACTAATCCACATACAGGCCACACCCAGGGGGAGGCATAAAATAACCAATCACATACATGGTTCAGCCCACACATCCCCTCCCCTCAGATAACATTAAACTCAATTATCCGGTACACTTTTTCAGCCAAGTTCTGGATGTACCCCAAAACCCGGGGGTACACCTTTAAATCCAGCATCGCTGGATAGCCCTTATTCAGGGGGACAACATATCCAAAATTCAAGTAATTCGGATGAATGGTTCGTGAGATATGGGGTTCCAAAGATTTGACCGACCGCATGGGTAAAGTATCCGAAAACAGTTCCATGCATTTTGGCCCTGCGGTCGGTCACAAACAAGGGAATGAAAACAGGCGAATTGCTGTGTTATAGAGTCTGGAGAGGGTTTGAATGAATTCCCTTGTTTATGGGGTTCTTTCTACCGAACGGCAGGTCATTCGGTAGTTTCCATACGAATTTCTGGAAGTATGGAGGTCTCAGCGGTGTTTGCCTAGTCAAGTGTCCGATTTTAGTTCCAGACACTCGACGGCAAAACACCGCTGTTCGGTAGTTTAAGATGGCCGCCGCCACGTGTTTGTTTCCCGAATGGCGGCCACCCAGAGGACAAAGAATACATTACACTGATTGCCAATTACCCATTTGCAACATTGTTGCAAACTGTAATTGGAGGCACACTTATTCCTGGGTGGTCTGGTTGTTCGGTAGTTTCACTCAATATAATGAATGGAGTGATTCTACCGAACAATCAGTTGAATGCTGCATACATATCCCAGGTTAAACTCAACACATAAATACATATGTAATATTAAAGGCAGTATACTGGAATATGCTCCACAGTCTTAAAGGGACAGTAGTCCCAAAAGTCCCAATATATCCATCGCTGATTTTAAAGGGCCAGTAGCAGCAATATAAAGTACAATATGCCCCAAATAACCCAGGGGCCATAGTCAGCAGGTAGGAGGCTAGCAAACAGGCTTCTCCAGGGCCCAGTGGCGAGGTTGGTTTCGCCACATTTCTCCCCTTTTCCAAACAGACTAACAGGGTACCTGACCTCTTGCCGGTCAGTGCCCTTGTTAGTCCAGCAGCCCACCCACAAAACAGAAACAGCAGTACAGCCCACCCACAATAAATGGTTACTACACCTGAGTAAGAGAAAAACTTGTCCAGGTCCAGGTGCCTCACCATGGCTGTGTGGGGGACTGGTAGGCTGTTTTGGTGGGTTGCTGAGTGGGCAGAGCCCAGCGGTACTCTGCCCTGGTGCCAGCACTACCCCGGGAGTAGTCTGGTTGGAGCCTTGCTGGAGACCGACTGTCTCCCCTTTAGATGCACAGCTCTGCTGCTGGAGACCGACTGTCTCCCCTTTAGATGCACCACTCTGCTGCCAGAGGGGGAGACCGACTGTCTCCCCTTTGGATACATAGCTCCGCTGTTGGAGGGGGAGACCGACTGTCTCCCCTTTGGCTAAGCAGCCTTGTTGCTGGGGGACAGGACTGACTGTCCTTACACCCTGTGCTGTAGGTGCAGAGACCACGGTCCCATCTGCACAGTTGTGGGGCTTACAGTCTCCCCCTGGTACATTAAGCTGCCGCTGGGGAGAGGTGGTAACCAGCTCCTCTCCCATTAGAACACTCTGCCGCTGGGGAGAGGAGGTAACAATCTCCTCTCCCATGCCTACTTTCAGTCTTTGTGGAGGGAGATCGACTGCCTCTCCTCCCAATTCAGTGTCCTGTTGCTGGGGAATAGAGACTGGGCTCTCTATTCCCAAAAAATCACGCTGCTGCTGGGGGGTAGGACCAACTACCTCTGCCCCTTGTAACTCAGGCTGCCGCCGGGGAGGGAGGACGCTGCTCTCCTCTCCCTGCACTTCACACTGCCTTCCCGGCATATCACTCTGCTGCTGGGGGGTAGGACCAACTACCTCTGCCCCCTGTAACTCAGCCTGCCGCTGGGGAATGGGGACTGGGCTCCCAATTCCCTGCAATTCACACTGCCGCTGGGGAGTGGAGACTGGGCTCCCAATTCCCAATAAATCACGCTGCTGCTGGGGGGTTGGACCCACTACCTCTGCCCCCTGTAACTCGGGCGCAGAGACCACGGTCCCATCTGCACTGGTGTGGGGCTTACTGTCTCCCCTTGGTGTGCTAAGCTGCCGCTGGGGAGAGGGGGTAACAAACTCCTCTCCCTTACACACCTTCAGCCACTGGGGAGAGGGGATAACAGGCTCCTCTCCCTGCACCGTAGACTGCCGCTGGGGAGCAAGAACGGCACCTTCAGCTCCCTGTAACGCACACTGCCGCTGGGGATCTGGGCCGACTGCCCAGCATCCCTGTAGGGCCGGTAGAGAGACCGCAGTCCCATCTCCACCTGCCATCTGTGGGTCTTCCCAGGACCAATCCGTGAGGCCCCTCAACATTTGTGAGTAAGGGCCACCTGCTTCCCCACCTGGCAACTCTGGCTGCTGCTGGGGATCTGGGCCGGCTGCCCAGCATCCCGGTGGGCCCGGTGGAGAGACCTTGGTCCCATCTCTACCTGCCTGTTGTGGTTCCTCACAGGACCAGTCTATGAGGACCCCCACTTCGGGTTCCTCCCGCCGCCTCAGGGAAAGACGGCTAACCTCCTCGGATGCAGCCTCTACTCGGCTGCTGTAACGCTCCTGCTGCTGAGCATACTTCCTCTCTTTCGCCAACCGGAATTCTCGGTCCAGCCTTGTGTTTCGCTCGGCCATGACCTGGTTCCAGATCACCCGGCGTGTCTCCATGGGTATATCATCCCCATACTCGGCCACTCGCTGCCTCACCTCGGCCAGCCAATCATCTCCAGAGCCAGAACCTTCCATACTAGTCTGCTCCCAGGGGCGCTGCACGACTGCTAGCGTTGCCCTCAATTTGTAAATCCAAACGTACTGTGTCTCCGAGCTGCTTTACCTCGCACTAGGACGCCATCCCACCGCTGCCACCAATGTAACGGATCACCTGGCACCCCGACTTGGTACCTCCGTTAATGGATGCTCCTAGTGCTTCCTGAGGACTCCAAGCACTCTGGCAGACACCATAATTACCGAATCCAAGAAACCTTTAAATTCTCCCAAGCGTATGAATGCTGTAGACCATTGAATAGGAACCATACGAATAGGCTTGTACTCCTAGCAGTCAACTGGAACAGCATACAATAAATCCTTCCCCCAATAATGAGACGACACATCACTTTGAGGTTAAAACAGGAACTCTGGACTGGCTCATCCAGCCTGGCTTTTATTACACTAATCCACATACAGGCCACACCCAGGGGGAGGCATAAAATAACCAATCACATACATGGTTCAGCCCACACATCCCCTCCCCTCAGATAACATTAAACTCAATTATCCGGTACACTTTTTCAGCCAAGTTCTGGATGTACCCCAAAACCCGGGGGTACACCTTTAAATCCAGCATCGCTGGATAGCCCTTATTCAGGGGGACAACATATCCAAAATTCAAGTAATTCGGATGAATGGTTCGTGAGATATGGGGTTCCAAAGATTTGACCGACCGCATGGGTAAAGTATCCGAAAACAGTTCCATGCATTTTGGCCCTGCGGTCGGTCACAAACAAGGGAATGAAAACAGGCGAATTGCCTGTGTTATAGAGTCTGGAGAGGGTTTGAATGAATTCCCTTGTTTATGGGGTTCTTTCTACCGAACGGCAGGTCATTCGGTAGTTTCCATACGAATTTCTGGAAGTATGGAGGTCTCAGCGGTGTTTGCCTAGTCAAGTGTCCGATTTTAGTTCCAGACACTCGACGGCAAAACACCGCTGTTCGGTAGTTTAAGATGGCCGCCGCCACGTGTTTGTTTCCCGAATGGCGGCCACCCAGAGGACAAAGAATACATTACACTGATTGCCAATTACCCATTTGCAACATTGTTGCAAACTGTAATTGGAGGCACACTTATTCCTGGGTGGTCTGGTTGTTCGGTAGTTTCACTCAATATAATGAATGGAGTGATTCTACCGAACAATCAGTTGAATGCTGCATACATATCCCAGGTTAAACTCAACACATAAATACATATGTAATATTAAAGGCAGTATACTGGAATATGCTCCACAGTCTTAAAGGGACAGTAGTCCCAAAAGTCCCAATATATCCATCGCTGATTTTAAAGGGCCAGTAGCAGCAATATAAAGTACAATATGCCCCAAATAACCCAGGGGCCATAGTCAGCAGGTAGGAGGCTAGCAAACAGGCTTCTCCAGGGCCCAGTGGCGAGGTTGGTTTCGCCACATTGTATGTGTCTGTGTGTGAGTGTATGTCTGTGTGTGAGTGTATGTGTCTGTGTGTGAATGTATGTGTCTGTGTGTGTGTGTGTGAGTGTATGTGTCTGTGTGTGTGTGTGTGTGTGTGAGTGACAGAGTGTGTGTCTGTGAGTGACTGTGTGTCTGTGAGTGACAGTGTGTGTCTGTGAGTGACAGAGTGTGTGTCTGTGAGTGACAGAGTGTGCGTCTGTGAGTGACAGAGTGTGTGCTTCTGTGAGTGACAGCGTGTGCGTCTGTGAGTGACAGAGTGTGCGTCTGTGAGTGACAGCGTGTGCGTCTGTGAGTGACAGCATGTGCGTCTGTGAGTGACAGTGTGTGCGTCTGTGAGTGACAGAGTGTGTGCGTCTGTGAGTGACAGAGTGTGCGTCTGTGAGTGACAGAGTGTGTGCGTCTGTGAGTGACAGCGTGTGCGTCTGTGAGTGACAGCATGTGCGTCTGTGAGTGACAGTGTGTGCGTCTGTGAGTGACAGAGTGTGTGCGTCTGTGAGTGACAGAGTGTGCGTCTGTGAGTGACAGAGTGTGTGCGTCTGTGAGTGACAGAGTGTGTGCGTCTGTGAGTGACAGAGTGTGCGTCTGTGAGTGACATTGTGTGCGTCTGTGAGTGACAGTGTGTGCGTCTGTGAGTGACAGAGTGTGCGTCTGTGAGTGACAGAGTGTGTGCGTCTGTGAGTGACAGAGTGTGTGCGTCTGTGAGTGACAGAGTGTGCGTCTGTGAGTGACAGTGTGTGCATCTGTGAGTGACAGTGTGTGCGTCTGTGAGTGACAGAGTGTGCGTCTGTGAGTGACAGTATGTGTCTGTGAGTGACAGAGTGTGTGCGTCTGTGAGTGACAGCGTGTGTGTGTGAGTGCGTCTGTGTGTGTGCATGTGAGTGTATGAGTGTGTCTGTCAGTGTATGATGAGTGTGTTTGTCAGTGTATGAGTGTGTGTCTGTCAAATCAGTGAGAGTATGTTTGTCATTGAGTCTGTGTGTGACTATCAGTGTGTCTGTCAATGAGTGTCAATCAGTGTGGGTCTGTCAGTGTCAATGAATGAGTGTGTGTCAGATCAATGAGTCTGTGTCTGTCAGTGACGTCTGTGTGTTTGTCATTGAGTGTGTGACTGTCAGTGTGTACAGAGTGTAGCGGAGCGCGGTACAGGAGCTTCTGTTTCCTGTACCTGGCCAGACTGACAGGAGGTGCTCACAGAGAGAGCACTCCCTGTCAGTTCAGCCGGGTACAGAAAACTGAAGCTCCTGTACCGCGCTCCGCTCCGCTACACTCTGTACACACTGACACACCAGGAAGGGGAGTGTGACCACTAAAGGGATGTGGTGATACCGGAGAAACTGACGGAAGCCAAGCACAGAGAGATGGACACAGGTTTCTTCAGGAAGGAAGAGATTCTTTATTGGATCACCGATCGGGACTCAGAGGGACTAGCGTCACCAAAATACAGCAAAGTCTGAGTACTGAATACATAGAGTACATTCCTTATATAGCACTGTAGCTCCTCCCACAATTAACTACACCCACACATACCCTTAACCTATTTAATGAATAGAGTCTAAACTCATCCATCCGGTCTAACCACGTGGCTCATCTGATACAAAGGAGAGGGACGCGTAATTCCAGTTCTTACATTCCTGCACCTGGTCAGTACAGTGATGACAGTATCTTAGCTACGTGTAATTAACCAACTGATACTACAAACACATATACATACATATGCCTTGTGGCAATCTTAGCCTGCTAAACTTGTATTTTACTGGAATTACATCACATTCCCCCCTTTGATGCCTCTGATATTTCACAATTACTTGAGGCATCACTTAACCTTGGTTTGCATATACCTCAGGTTACCATGAACCAGACCAGACTTTTCTTATGATGTGAATCTTTTCAACACTCATCTTCCTGCATAGTTTCTCCCTGATCTAAAGCCTTATACTTATATATGGCCATTATCTGTGCAGCAGCCTTCCTCTCTGCTATAGTTCCTATCAGGCTTTGCACAGACCTAACTACTAAGGGTATAAGACACGGCAGGAGTAGACACAACATTAAAATTAGTAGGACTCCACCTACCACTGCCTTAAGCCCTCCAAACCCCTCATACCAGCTACCAAACCAACTACTTGGATTGTACCCTTTCCATACCTGAGTAGGCACATGCGCTAGTTTAACCATATGGCTAGTAAGCTCAGCTATTGCTTGCCCTTCGTCATCTATTTGAAGACAGCAATTACTTAGGTTAAACTTCCCACATACACCTCCCTCTACTGCCAAAAGGTAATCCAAGGCTAATCTATTTTGGTAGACTGCTGTCCTCATCCTGGTGTTATGCTTCGCTAGAAGATTGAGCGCTTGTGATGTCTCATTTGTGATAATCTCAACCACCGCCTGTAATCTTATAATACGGTTGAGCATATAAATAGGGGTTCTATAACCAAAGGTACCATCCTCAGCCCACGTGGCTGGCCCATAATAATCTATGATACGCTGGGGAGGCCATTCATCATCTTCCCAGGCGCCTATCTCTATGGGTCCCCTTTTCTTCCTATGATTCACATCATACACTTTAACACCTAAAGTCTCACCTGTTTCAATCGGTAACAAGAAGAAGGATGGTTTGAGCATACCCAACACACATGCCCCTTCCCAGTCCTGTGGCAGCTCCGAATAGGCTTTCTTACCACAGATCCAGTACAAATTTGCTGGGGCTCTCCAAGTAGATGTGATGGATAGATCAAACCACACATCCTTTAAATTGGCATATCTAGCAAACGGGTTAGATGGTTCTGAGACATTTGAAGCCGACCACCAAGTTGTATTCTTTGTATCATC
The DNA here is from genome assembly GCF_036172605.1 of Pelobates fuscus. NCBI lineage: Eukaryota > Metazoa > Chordata > Amphibia > Anura > Pelobatidae > Pelobates > Pelobates fuscus. The sequence goes on along the minus strand of NC_086322.1, from coordinate 266,605,222 downwards.
ATCATAAGCTTTTTGCCCTAGACAAGTTAATTCTCCTACAGAAGTATTATACATCATTCCTTTCCTTGCTATGCAAACATAACCTATGATGGAGGTCTTTAATCTCCACTCAGATTTACCTCTAACACTCATCTGATAATCGGCTTGTGAAGATATTAATTGGTCAACTGCCTCAGAACCGGACATTACCTCCTTTGCTTCCCAAGGCCATTGGTCTCCCATGTTAGTACCTCCACACACATAGCAGTTGGTAACATTAAGACTACCGGCAATACTTTCAGCTAGATCAATGAACAGGTTTTTAGCATTATGGGGGATCTTATTATCTATACTCATCTCTTCGTAAAAGGAATGGTATACTTGATGAGTCTGGGAGGATACCGTATCAGTCTCTATTCCTATAAACAATAATGTCCCAGGATCTAAACCCGTCCCGTATATTTGAAACCCAAATAAATTTCCATACTTATCTAAGAACTTGTCGGGGTTATTAATGAGTATATGGACTGGGTTGCATTCCATAGACTTACAATAAGGGCTAGTCGGCAACTTAGTCACTATCATGTCTTTGTCTACTGTCTGTCCCCAAGTTGCCCACCCCACACAAGACCAATATGGGCAAAAGTTATAATCTCTATTTGGGCATCTAGGACTTACATATTTATTTTTGCTACTGGGACAAATATATTTATCGTTAGACCCATACGTCCTCTCCCATCTAAGATCCCCACATACATTCCACGGCTTTCTACCACTCGATATCGCTTTACACGCATCAAATAGCAGAACACCCGAAGAATGTACGGATTCTAACACCGTTTTATTAATTAGGGTCCCCTGAGGATCTCCATTCCTGAGAGTCAACCAAATTGTACGAGGTTGATACTCCGGACTGAAGCACTTAGGTTCTCCTACTCCTAAATGGCACACACTATAATCTATATTTAAGTATCTACATCTCGATACATCTCCTTTACACTCGTATTGTGAATGCCAAATTAGGGTTTGGGAAATATGGTTACCTGTTCTCGTAGTCTTAATGCATACCTCACAGCTAGGAGTGTCGGTACCTCTACCTTCCTGAATATAAAAACACATATAAATAAACACTATCAAAAGCACATCTTTCGCCGTCATCCTCAGTCTTCGTCCGTGCGATGGCGCCTCAGCTTCCAGGATGTGAGGGGCTGCAGGGAATGGAGTTCTGCTCATCTTCACAGGTGTCCCTTCGAGACTTTCCTGGCTTATACACTATGTGATGGTAAGCGGACAGGCTTTATTATGGCCTTCTCACTCACACCTGTAACAATAAAATTTGTAATCCACAATAATTCCTCGTTACTCCGACTGAGTAGTGCGTTTTAACCGGATCTTGCAGGGATTCTCTGGATCTGCTGTAACTTGCCAAGAATCGACTGCTGCTGGTTTAACCCTGGAGTGATGTATCCACGGAGTCACTTCTGCTACTTTTATTGCTGTAGGGGTAGACAAGAGAACAACATAAGGACCTCTCCACTTGGGCCCTAACGGTACAGTATTCCACTCTTTAATCCACACTTGGTCTCCTGGATGATAACTATGAACAGGGGGATAAATATTCACAGGTAATCTATCTTGTACCCATTTCTGTACCTCCTCCATAGTCTTACCCAACTCTACAACCTGCTGCCGGGTAATTCCTTCTCCCAACTGACTCAAGTCCCCCCTTAAGTTACCAAGTACGGGAGGTGGTCGCCCATACATGATTTCAAAAGGAGAGAGGCCCATCCTTCTGGTAGGGGTACTGCGGATTCGCAATAAAACTATGGGTAAGAGAACGTTCCACTTAAGTTGGGTTTCCTGACACATTTTAGCCAACTGGTTCTTTATAGTTCTATTCATTCTCTCTACCTTACCAGAACTCTGGGGTCTATATGCAGTATGAAGCCTCCACTTTATACCAAGCATATGAGTCAGTTGTTGTAGGCACTGGTGAACAAAAGCTGGACCATTGTCCGATCCTATAGAACAGGGTAGTCCATATCGGGGTATTATTTCTCGTAGCAGGAATCTCACAACTTCTCCTGCTTTCTCTGTACGAGTAGGACATGCTTCTACCCAGCCTGAATAGGTGCACACAATTACCAGCAGGTAACGATGTCCACCCGATTTAGGCATCACTGTAAAGTCTATTTGTAGATCGGACATGGGGAGTCCCCCCATAAACTGAACTCCTGGTGGCTTTACTGGTCCTTGTCTTGCATTATTCTTAGCACACGTTACACATCTGCGTACAATGGCCTGAGTCAAGTTGGACAATCTTGGTATGTAGAAATGTTTTCTAAGAGATTCTTCAGTACTGTCTCTCCCAGAATGTGTCCCGTTGTGATAATTTTGGACAATTTCTACCGCTAGCGATGCTGGTATAACTATTCTTCCATCTTCTAGCTGATACCACTTGTTCTCCAGATACTTTCCCGGTTCAGTCTTTAACCACTCCTCTTCTTGAGCTGTATAAACTGGAGTCCATTGGGACAGTGGAGTTGGTATAAGAGCAGCTATATGCCCTACATACTCCTGACTTCCTGATTCAGCAGCACGCTTAGCTGCACTATCTGCCATCCGATTTCCCTTGGTTACATCACCATCTCCTCTCAGATGCGCTCGACAATGTATGATACCGACTTCTTTCGGCTCCCACACTGCTTCCAATAGTTGTAGGATTTCAGCTGCGTACTTGATTTCTTTGCCTTCTGAATTCAGTAGTCCTCTTTCTTTATACAAAGCTCCGTGGGCATGAGTGGTTAAAAACGCATACTTAGAGTCCGTATAGATATTTACTCTTAAACCTTCAGCCAATTGTAACGCTCGTGTTAGTGCTATTAATTCTGCCTTTTGTGCTGATGTTCCTTTCGCCAGTGGCCGAGCTTCTATCACCTTGTCTATTGTTGTCACTGCATATCCTGCATAGCGGATCCCTTCTTTCACATAACTACTGCCGTCGGTGTAATATTGAACATCGGGGTTCTGGATGGGAAAATCACGAAGATCTGGTCTACTTGAGAATACTTCATCCATTACTTCCAAACAATCATGTTGACTTTCAGTAGGTTGTGGCAAAAGGGTAGCTGGATTTAAGGTGTTTACAGTCTCTAAATGCACTCTTGGGTTTTCACACAACATTGCTTGATACTTGGTCATACGGCTATTACTAAACCAATGATTTCCTTTGTAATCCAACAACGTCTGTACTGCATGTGGGACTCGTACATAAAGTTCTTGACCCAGAGTGAGTTTATCGGCTTCAGCTACTAGCAGGGCGGCTGCAGCTACGGCTCTTAGACAAGGTGGAAGTCCGCTGGCCACTGCATCCAATTGTTTAGACATGTAGGCAACAGGTCTTTGCCATGATCCCAAGTACTGTGTCAATACTCCCACAGCCATTCTTCTTTGCTCGTGTACATACAGGTAGAATGGTCGTGTGTGATCAGGTAGACCTAATGCTGGGGCACTCATCAAAGCCTTCTTCACATCTTCAAATGCCGTTTGCTGTTCTTGGGTCCATAGGAAGGGGTCGTGCTCTGTACCTTTGATAGCTGCGTACAGAGGTTTTGCTAGTATCGCATAACTGGGAATCCATATCCTACAGAAGCCTGCTGCCCCCAAGAATTCTCGCACTTGTCTTCTATTCTTGGGTATTGGTATTTGGCAGACAGCTTCTTTTCTCTCTGGCCCCATAATTCTTTGACCTTCAGAGATATGGAATCCTAGATACTTGACAGTTGGCAAACACAACTGAGCCTTCTTTCTAGACACCTTGTATCCTGCCTTCCAGAGAATGTGTAGTAGATCGTGCGTTGCTTGCTGACAGATTTCTTTTGTAACTGCTGCTATCAACAAGTCATCTACATATTGTAACAATACACACTCTCCTGGGATGGACTCGAAATCCAATAGATCTTGACTTAGGGCTGAACCAAATAGGGTAGGTGAATTTTTAAACCCTTTGGGCAGTCTTGTCCAAGTCATTTGGCGTTTTGAGCCCGTTACAGCGTTCTCCCATTGGAAAGCGAAAATACATTGACTTTCTGCGGCAATTCGGAGGCAAAAGAAGGCATCTTTGAGATCTAAGACTGTGAAGTAAGTAGCCCCGCCCGGAATTAAAGCAAGCAGGTTATATGGATTGGGTACAACTGGATGTATGCTAACAACCGCATCATTGACTGCTCTTAAGTCCTGCACAGGTCGATACTCATCTGTGCCGGGCTTTTGAACAGGCAGCAATGGGGTGTTCCAGGGGGAAGTACAGAATTTTAGGATACCATACCGTATGAACTTATCCAGATAGGATTGGATGTTCTTCTTAGCCTTCTGCGGAATGTGATATTGTCTTAGGCTCACTGGATAAACCCCATGTTTCAGTTCAATTTTTATTGGTGGAATATTGCGGGCCAGTCCTGGTGGGTTGTTCTCTGCCCAAACTCCTGGTATGTTAAACAATGTCTCATCACTCCTAGGGTTTTGGCTAGTCAACACTGTATAAAGTCGCCACTCTTCTTCCTTTGGTACGGATAAAGTCATAATACCTGAAGGTCCATTAAACTTTAAAGATGTTGTTCCATCTGGTAGGAACGTAATCTGCGCTTGTAATTTGGATAGCATATCACGTCCCAGCAATTGGACTGGACATTCAGGCATATAAAGGAATTGGTGTTTTACTACGTGGCCTCCCAATGTACAGAGTCGACTTTTAAGAACCGGTCTTTCAGCACTTCTTCCAGTTGCTCCTATCACAGTAATAGTCCTTCCAGATGGAGGAGCAACTAGATTAGTCACCACTGAATGTTCAGCACCAGTGTCGATCATGAACGCACTCCTTTTCCCCCCTATTGATACATCGACCATAGGCTCCGCTCGACCAAGGGGGATGGAGCCCGGTCGGTATCAATAGTCCTCCATGACCGTGTCAGCCAATCCTACAAAGTCCCTACCTTCTCTATCGCGAGACCTTTGCGCTGCTGGAATATACCTGTCTTCCCTAACACTTCCTCTGTTCCCATTACTCCCTCTATAACCATTACTCCCTCCGGGACCTCCTCTACCTCTCGCTCTGCCTCTAAAGTTTCCGTAGCCTGCCCTGGGTTGGTCTCTCTCGTACTGCTCTCTTTGCGGACATTCGTTCCTCCAATGCCCTTCTTCCTTGCAATACGCACACTGATCCCTACTCAAAGGCTCCCTACTCCATCTATTATTGCCTCTATCTGGGCCCCGTTTATCTACGCCTGCGATCGCTACCGCTAGCATATCAGCCTTTTTACGCATCTTGCGCTCCTCCTCTTTCTTGCTTTCTGTTTCCCTATTCATATAGACCTTATTAGCTACCTCCATTAGTTGGGAGATTGACATACCTGCAAACCCTTCTAACTTTTGTAGCTTGCGCTTAATATCTCCGTAAGCTTGGCTGACAAAGGCGGAGTTAACCATTCGGGAATTGTCTGCGTCTTCCGGATTAAAGGGGGTGTACAAGCGGTACGCCTCCAATAATCGGTCATAAAAGACACTGGGCGCTTCATCGCTTTTCTGGATCACCTCAACTGTCTTCGACATGTTAATGGCTTTCTTTCCTCCGGCTTTCATGCCAGCAATTATAGCGTCTCTATAGGCTCTGAGTTGAACCATATCAGCACCATTTACGTTCCAATCGGGATCAGTGTTGGGATAATGTGTTGCGGCCCATGCTGCTGGATTAGCTTGGTTCAAAGCACGGGCTCTATCCTCTAATGCTTTAATGGCTGCTTGATTTATTCTTGTCCTTTCCTCATTGTTAAATAAAGTCATTAATAACTGCTGGCAATCAGCCCATGTCGGATTATGTGTCTGTACTATTGAGGTGAACAGATCAGTCATGGCTTGTGGTTTCTCAGTATACGAGGAATTATGGGTCTTCCAGTTTAAAAGGTCGGTAGTGGTGAAAGGGACATATACGAAGACAGGGTCAGCGTGTGCCATTTGACCTGCGGCATCGATATAAGCTGACCCGGGATTTAAGCGAAGAGGCATCTGATAGTGCTTTAATTGTTGGGCACCAGTCAACTGTCGGGTTTGGATGGGGCTACGTAGGGAAGCGTCAGTCATGGGTTCCGGTCGGGGAGATATAGGGTATGGGGATGTGGGAGGTTGGTTTTGGGAAAAGGTAGTGAATAGAACACTTCGGGCCGAGCTAGATGAAGCTTGACCGGAAGTCTGAAGTGGCGCCAAATCAGGATATTCGTTTCTAATGGGGGTGGGTTCTGGTTCCGGAAGGGGAGATTTAGTACGAGGGGGGGTGGATCCTGTACTGGAGGAGGAAGCGGAAGTGGATGAGGGTAATGAGGGAAGGGTTACAGGACTTCCTGTATTTGCGTCACTTCCTCTTACCGGAAAGTAAGGGGGCGGCAAAGGGATCTCGGACTCAGGGGGCGTGTCCAAAATGGGCCTAACACCAGCCCTAGTGGACGAACAAGTCCTAGCTACCATGAGGCGACACTGTTCCTCGTGGCATGTCCGGAGCCATTTTGGCGAGTCATTTACGGCCTGTCTCCAACAATCAATATAAGGAAACTGGCCGTAAAGTTCAGGCCTACCTGATACAGCCACGTGTAAGCGCTGTACCAGAGTTGGATCCAAACTGCCACGTGGCGGCCATGCCGCAACCAAAGTAGGCCACTCCCTAGTGCACAAAGTGACCAAACGTACAGGGGACATCTTAACCCCAAAATCACAAACTTTGAATCCCTTTTTAAAATTCTTAACCATACATCCTAAGGGATCCGGAATCGTTGACTGCGACGCGCCCATATTTAACAGTGGAACGTCGTCGACAACGATTACTATACACGCGTACTATTCAACAGTCACACCCGTTTCCTCTGGCAACAGCACCACGTGGTATGGTTACCAAGTGAAACGTACACCATAACAATAAACACTCAGGGAATTCCCGTACACACACAGCTGCTACACCAGTCACTATATAATCAATATTATGCCCTTTGGCGTAACTACACAGTCACCCACGCTATAATTCTCTATATACGAATTACCCGTCTATAACACACCCAGTAACATCGTCTTTTACAAATAGCGGTTACAGTACGGTTAGCATAGGTCAAAGCACAAGTTAAGGTCACAATACAATTATTAGTGGTTATGGTGTTAAAACATGCAATGGACGACAATGATTAGTACTTATTATACAATGTCAGTAAATATACAGGGTTATGGTACCGTGCACTATAATACAGCAACACACTATTAACACTCTCGCTAGACGGCTGAGCTCGCGCTATCTAACAAGATATACACTTTACTAAAACAATCGTTAACACATTTACAATTCCCAACTAAACTATTGGCCAGTACCTTGAATGGACTACCTAAAACTATATACACCCGTTTTGGTTAGCCACACTGCCCAATCACCACATATACATAGCGAGCTAGAGATCCGAATTTACACAGGCGCCTCTTAGTCGCACTATACAACGAGCTAGAGATCCGAATTTACACAGGCGCCTCTTAGTCGTACTATCAAAAGTCTAGTGGGTTCCAAATTTACACGCCTTCCCACTTAGCCCAGATAGGATGAGAACTAGCGAACCGAATTTACACAGGCGCAGGCTTAGTCTCCCGGTCCCTCCGACCTAGCGAACGTAATATACACCCTAGAACGCTAGTCTAGACAAGACACCGGTGTCCGGCTAGGGCTATCTTACACCAGGACCCCGCCTGACTAACCAAATCAAACGGTCTGACTAAAGAGCGTTCGATCGAGCGGTGCGCCTTCGCTCCTTCCCTCCGACAGAGGGGGCAGATACAGATTCAAAAACCCCTTTGGGCCTACCGCACAATCGGTATACCCCTAGCGGGTCCTGCCGTCTAAAACAGCAGTTATCTTACCTCCTCGTTCCTGAACCTGAGTTCACACTCATCGACGGGGACACCCCAGCACTTCTCACGTAGAGGCCGATGATCTCCTGGACAACAGACCAGTGGCGCCGAGACGAAGGGAGGTCCACGCAGAAGTTCAGGGGTGCAGCCGTAGAGAACGTGGGCAAAGATAGACCGTCTCACGCCTCTGCCTCTCAGCTACCGTTGAACGATGAGCTTCCCGGCCAATGCACCAAATGATACCGGAGAAACTGACGGAAGCCAAGCACAGAGAGATGGACACAGGTTTCTTCAGGAAGGAAGAGATTCTTTATTGGATCACCGATCGGGACTCAGAGGGACTAGCGTCACCAAAATACAGCAAAGTCTGAGTACTGAATACATAGAGTACATTCCTTATATAGCACTGTAGCTCCTCCCACAATTAACTACACCCACACATACCCTTAACCTATTTAATGAATAGAGTCTAAACTCATCCATCCGGTCTAACCACGTGGCTCATCTGATACAAAGGAGAGGGACGCGTAATTCCAGTTCTTACATTCCTGCACCTGGTCAGTACAGTGATGACAGTATCTTAGCTACGTGTAATTAACCAACTGATACTACAAACACATATACATACATATGCCTTGTGGCAATCTTAGCCTGCTAAACTTGTATTTTACTGGAATTACATCACAGTGGGGTGCACCAAGGGACAGGGAGGGAATGGGAGAGAAACACCAAGAGACAGGGAAAAGAGGGGGTGGGGGAGAAGAACACTAAGGGACAGGGAAGGGACCATTAATGGTCAGGGAGGGGAGAGGGGCTGGTTAAGAGGCACATAGGTGAAGATGTTTTTTGGGGGGGGGAGGGGAGGGGGGAAATGCATCTTCGCCTATGTACCTAAAAATCCAAGCACCGGCCCTGTATACAGGCAGGGGTATACATACAAAAGATGCTTCTCATTATCAGTTTGAATACAGAGCAGCAATTTCTTCTAATTTTGGGACCAGCAGGGGTGTTGTTGAAGTGTTCTCTTATGGACAAAATACCCTGAGATAATTTATTGTAAGACAACAGTAACAAACCACAATGGGGGCACAAGGGCCTGAAATTGAGATTGTTCCACAATCTGACACAATTCTAGACAACTGGGCGTTAAGATCTATGGATAGACAGAGAGCTACTACACATGTATGTGTTTGTAAAAGCACAGATGTACAAATTCCTGATTTTATTGAAAAGAAAGTGTAGATATGGAATGTTCTGTCCCAGAACTGCCAGTGACTAAGGGTGACAATCTGCCTTTCCAGTGGCCAGTGGCTTTCATCCAATGCACATGTTGTACATGCTTGTGAATAATAGGCATTGATATAAAAACGATGTGTATCTTCCACTGAAGGTTCTTACATTGACCTTTACAGTTCCAGCAGTGCTTTATCAGCTAGGATTACTTGTACAGCCTCTAATATCTCTTGGAGATGAGTCATATTTCCATATGCTATACCTGGGTGCTTTACAGAGGAAATGTCTGCCACATTTATGCAACTAACACTTCTACCTGTATGTTACGGGCTAAGGCTCAAAAATGTTTTAATTAAAGGAACACTATAGTCACCAAAGCAGCGTTAGCATAATGAAGCAGTTTTGGTGTATAGATCATGCCCCTGCAGTCTCACTGCTCAATTCTCTGCCATTTAAGAGTTAAATCACTGTTTATGCAGCCCAAGGCACACCTCCATGCTTGTGACTTACACAGCCTTCCTAAACACTTCCTGTAAAAAGTCATCTAATGTTTGCACTTCCTTTATTGCAAATTTTGTTTAATTTAGAATTTCTTATCTCCTGCTCTCTTAATAGCTCGCTAGACCCCGCAGGAGTTTTCTGCATGTAATTAACGTTAATTAAAGTTCAATTTACATTGCAGGAGATAAAAACGTTTAAAGTAAGTTACATCTGATTGAAAATGAAACCATTTTGTTTTCATGCAGGCTGAGTGGGTCAGATAATTGAGCAGTGAAACTTCACATGATCTATACACCAAGACTGCTCTGTTAAACTAAATTTGTTTTGGTGACTATAACGTCCCTTCAAATTGATAACCGTAAATGTGATGCAGGCCCTGGGGAGCTAGCACAGCTAAACGGACAAGGGCACATGTATGAGTGTGGGGATGGTACTGGTGATTGGCTGTATGTGTTATGGGGATTGGTTATGGGTTTGGAGTGTGGCAGGGATCATCTTACCTTTTGGGATTCTGGCCAGCAAACAACTTCCCTCTTTTTGTGTTTTTGTTTCTGTCACAGCTAGTGGGGAGCGTGTGCTTGCCAACAGGGTTGGGGAGTATCAGATTAAATGTCAGGAGATGGACAAGGTGGGTCTCAACCTCCCCTGCTCTGTAGGGTAAACTTTTCAGTTACCGACATTCCCACCGAGCAAAAAGCCGGCTGGTGGTGAGCATTGAAAGGAAAAGGGAATTTTGGTTTGGACGAGGGGGGAGGCAAGAGCCCAGTGGGCAAGTTTTGGTGCATAGGCACCTGGTTAATTTCGTTGGCAAGGACAGTTATTTAAGCTAAAGGCTGTAGCACAATAGGTGGGAATTTATATGTTAAGTTATGGTGTATGTATATATATTTATGTGCTTATTTATATTTGAATTGAAGGTTAATAAAGTGCGGATGAGTCCTACAGTTGTATGTTTAATAAATGCTGTGGCCTGTTTCATCCAATATTCGGTGTCTGTCGTTATTAGAGGGAGAATTGGGGCAAGAATTGGGGCAAGAATTGGGACCACCATTTGCCTCACACAGTGCAACACATCTCCTTAGCATAGAGTTGATCAGGTTGTTGATTGTGGCCTGTGGAATGTTGGTCCACTCCTCTTCAATGGCTGTGTGAAGTTGCTGGATATTGGCAGGATCTGGAACACACTGTCGTATACGCCGATCCAGAGCATTCCATGTCCGGTGAGTATGCTGGCCATGCAAGAACTGGGATGTTTTCAGCTTCCAGGAATTGTGTACAGATCCTTGCAACATGGAGTCGTGAATTATCATGCTGCAACATGAGGTGATGGTCGTGGCTTTAGGGTCTCATTACAGTATCTCTGTGAATTCAAAATGCCATCAATAAAATGTACCTGTATTCATTGTCCATAACATACGCCTGTCCATTCCATAATCCTCCACCACCATGGGCCATGCGATCCACAACGTTGACATCAGCAAACCACTCACCCACACAACGCCATACACGCTGTCTGCCATCTGCACTAAGGCACACCTGTGCAATAATCATGCTGTCTAATCAGTATCTTGATATGCCACACCTGTGAGGTGGATGGATTATCTTGGCAAAGGAGAAGTGCTCACTAACACTGATTTAGACAGATTTGTGAACAATATTTGAGAGAAATAAGCCTTTTGTGTACATAGAAAAATAGGGGGAAAAACAAAAGTGTTGCGTTTATAATTTAGTTCAGTGTAGTATGCTGGAAACGGGCACCATTTAAAAAAATTATTATATAGATAAAACATAAAAAATATGTACAAAAAATAAACCACAGCAAAAAAGGAAAAAGTCTTTCATACCTAAACTTCCAAATACCACTTAGCAAATATTGCAGAAGGCAGAGTCTTGGAGGTCTGACGAGTGGGGTAGATTGACAATTGCCTGCTAGGCCACTAGCATGCAGGGGTTGTAGGTTGCAGCTTACTTCCTCCCAGCACTGGTTGCCAATGAGGGGGTCAGTTGTGCTGTTAAAGGGCCTCAGCACACTACTGGGCCCCTGAGGACAAATACCTGTTGGGTAGCCCCCAAATGCATGGACCACCAAATGGGCCCCCTCAGCGTGTGGGCATGGTGCAGCCACACTGGCAGTAGTTCCGCTCCTGGTTTGAGTCTCCCTCTACACATGTTGGAGTTTGTAGGGAGATGATCTTGATGGGCAGTCACATGCCTAAAACAAGGTTACACAGATATTTGATAGCATAATATGAAGTAAAATTGCTTCTTTGACCTCACTGAGCCAATGGGCAGTCTTCTAGCTGCAGTGAATTGTGTAAATCATTGCAGTTATGGGAATGATAAACAACCGTGGTCACAGAGGAAGGAACTGAGGTATCCTGTGCACCATACCCTAGATGAGGGGTATGGAACCTTTGTCGCTCCAGATGTTGTGGACTACATTTCCCATAGTGCTTATAGACCACTAATGCTGGTAAAACATCAGAGGAGATGTAGCTCACAACATTTGGAGTATCGTAGGTTGTCTATTCCTGATATACATGATATAAATATGTTGTTGTGATATTTAGAATAGCCTTTTAAGATCTGGATGTTGACTTTTCTGCATTAAAACATCTAGATAAATAAAAAATAAAAAAGAGACCAACAGTGTAACGTTGGCTGTCCGTATAGGCTTATCATCCCACAGATAGTTGAAGATGTCCCTGGTAACTTGCAGATGGAAGCAAGGATGCCTGTAGAATTGACCTGTATCTAACTCAGTATGTCTTGTTCCCCATTCTGACCGGCTTCCCAGTTGCTGCTGGTCAAAGACATGCTTACAACATGATGCTACTCCCACCATGCTTCACTGCACTGATGGAGCTATCAAGCAAATGAGCAGTGCTTCACTGATTCTCCGAACTCTCTTTTTATCAACAGCACTGTAAAATTGTTAACGTCTGCTATTCGTTCCATAGTTTTACTGAAAGCCCACCAGGATTCCCATAGCAAGAGACCTAGGATAGAAACTTTTTGCTAGCAACCTGTTGAAGACTTTCCTTCATCTGATACATCCAAAGACGTGACTGATTTCTGTTGCCAATGTGGCTCATAGAAAGCAAGAAACGGGTTGGTAGTAAGTTGTAATTAACCAGAAACAATGTCTCTATTATAACAAATAGTAGGAAACAGTATATGCCAAAAAAAAAACAAAAAACAATGATAAAAAGGACAATGATAATACTATTAAAAAATAAGATTGGGTATACCAAAAATAATGATGAAACCAGTCCCAGATTAGTTATCTTCCCTCTTACGGAGACCAAGACAAGGCTTCTTCTTGTGGCTTGAATCCGTATGTACACATGAAAGAGAACAGAGATAAAAAATATTCACTAGTCTAATATGTCAACTCAAATGAGACACATACAACAAATAAATGCGTGAGTACCAACTCACATGAACTGGAGCTAAGACCAGCTCCAGTGTGTGCAACGTATAGTGGTATAGATTCCCACTTGTGGATGTATAGATATCTTCAACGTGGTCAACATCCCAAGTTTTAAGACTATGTTTCCTGACTTCAGTAGCAATTTAGACAGAAAACTGGTTTGTGAAATTTGGACTTTAATCAATTTGAAAATCGTTGCGCGATACTGGCCAAAAATAAAAAAAATCCGAAAAAAATATTATTGAATGTTCATCAACGATAGATTATAATGTCGACCAATGTTTCTCCAATTTTTGAAGATATCATTCTTTTTCAGAAATGAACCGTGTCAAGAATGTTTAAAACCTCTTTCATGAAGAGCAGATGTCCTATTGCTACTTGTTTTCCTGCTCAAAAAGTTGCTATTATCGCTTTTTTCTGTTGTAACGGATCGAAGATTTTATAAATAAAGAATTAGAAAACATATACATGTAGCAGCGATGTCAGATTTCTTGTACTCCTAAGACACCCCATAAATATTATTGGATCAAAGAAAGTCCAAGTCAAATCCACCAGTACAACTAATATATAGACTAGAGATACTGAATACTTGAATTCCTATTCAATAAAAATGGGCTATGGAATTGCAAACCAATCTATTAAAAATCTATTAGGCTGGAGCTTAAGTAAGCTCCACTTCTTGGGTCTAGAAATTGATTCCTTTCACCGTTTCAAAACGTCCTGTGAAGTGGGCATGCGTGGGAATTTGACCACCTAAGCCAGATGAAGGCGATGCAGCACATTTCATTTCCAGGGACACTAAGATGGTGGCACCTAGGAAACAGATCCGGAGAAGAAACGAGGCAGTAAAGAAAAAGGTGAAATGTGGGACCTAGAGACATTTAGGGGTAATCGGGGAACAATAAAGTGTAGAGGAGTCGGTAGAGGGTTTAAAAAAAAATGGATGTAGCCAAGACAGTGCCGCTTTAAGCTGATGGAGGTATATACAAGCCCCTGTCAGTTGAGAGGTCAGAGGAACTTAAATATTTGTTTGCTTTCAGTTATTGTTTTTATAATTTACAGTTGTGTTGAATTTTTTTTTTGGCCAAGGCTGGAGACAGAATAATAAATATCTTCAAGACTTCAACAGGTAACTATGACATGTTTTTCTTTATTTTTATTTTATTTGTTACATTTTTTAGTTTATACTACCTCCCAGTGCTGTATTTAGCATGAGACTGACGAAGCATTTGCCTTGGGCGGCATTTTCAGGGGGCGGCAAAAAATGTTGCCCAAACACCCCAGCGGATGTTGGCCTCTTGTCCTGGAGGCCCAAGAGCTGGTCGGCAGGCCACCTTATGGGCCCTCCCCCCCAGGACGGGCAGCTTCTCATTTTGTAGGCGGGCGACAAGGGAGTACTGTCCTCTGAGCTCTTCCTGCTCTGCTCCCTCACGCGCCCCACAGTGATGCTGGAGCCGGATTATGATTATGGCATCACCACGGAACAGAGCAAAAAGATCAGAGCTCACTGCCTGCATTGACCGCTCGCCCGGCCGGCATTGAAATTATCCCCACTGGACCCTAGGGAAATAGAGAATGCACTCCAGAACTCCAAAGATAGGGAGCCTGGGTGCATTGAAATTAATAAAAATAAATAAATACATTGTGAGGATGTTTGACTGTCAGTGAGTTTGTTTGTTTGTGTGTGTGTCAGTGAGAGTGTATGTGTGTCTGTCATTGAATGTGTATGTCTGTTAGGGAATATGTCTGTCACTGAGTGGGTGTGTCTGTCACTGAGTGTGTGTGTGTGTGTGCGCGTGTGTCTGTCACTTAGTGTGAGTGTGTGTGTCTAACTCTGTGTGTGTCTGGCATCTGACACTGAGTGTGTATGTGTATCTGCCAGTGTGAGTGTCTGTCAGTCAGTGTGCATGTGTGTCTGTCAGTAAGTTAGTGTGTGTCTGTCTGTCAGTTAGTGCGTGTGTGTGTGTGTGTCTGTCAGTTAGTGAGTGTGTATGTGTGTCTGACACAGAGTGGGCAGTGCCTGATAAAATACGGGTGAGAGAGTGTCAGCTGCCTCTCCCTCTGGGTGGGAGAGCTTTGGACTTTCTTGGTACATTTTAGGGTCTCACAGACCCCAGGCATGCTGTTTTTAACAGGCTGGTGGTGTTATGGCTTCAAAGAGTGCAGTTGTAATTTGAAACTAATTCGATGTATCAGGCGAACTCTGCATTTATATGCTGAAATGATTAGTTACACCCAGAGGTTATCCCTAGAGCCATACTAGTAAATATCACACATCTTGTGTCAGATTTCTGTTTTTGTTTTGTATATATGTTTTATGTTTATCTGGCAACTAGTTAACTAACACGATACAGTGTCGGTAAAGAAGTAGTGAAAAAAGGAGACATATTGACTTTGGGAGAGCACGAGGGGTGGGGAAGAGAGAACTAGGGGCAGTTGGGGAAAGACAAGAAAATCTCTGTTTGGTTTTCCTTTCAGATCTGTAATCTCATTAGCAGATTCCTAAGGCTACAGACGCCCTGAAAGGACTTAACTCTGTGCTCAGTTGTGCTTTAATTAGAGAATGCAGGATTTGTTTTCTTGATCCACAGAGTGAGTTAATACTCCCCATCCACACACATAAACATCACCATCATCTGAGACCACCGGCGACACATCAAATCCCATTCCCAAAGCAGTCAAACACCTTACATGCAGTCAGACTGCCCACGAAAAGGCTTTTTAAAAAGGGTACACTTTAAAAGATTATATTTTAATGCGAGCACCTGCCCTTGGGTGAGACCATTATGAGTTTGGCTGCCTTGCCAGTAGGAGCACTTGCATCCGAGTTAAGCGACACAGACTAAAGCTTAAATTTCCACTTCTGCCAAGTCACCCATTGTGAAATCAGCCAGGAAGCAAAGGGGTTACTTGTACCAAATTGAACAGGGAGAGGGTGGGTGATGGTGATTGCACGAAGGCCGTGGTTTGTCTTATCAGCTGTGGGGGCTGCGCTAGTTACTGCCATATCGCTTCCAGTACGAGGTCACGTTGTGACTGGAGCCAAGTCTAGATAAGAGATGGGTTAGGCATATTGAGCAAGGGTAGGCACGGAGGCTTAGAGTGCAAGCTCTGCAGGGCAATTCTGGGGGCATGAACCATACTATGACCCCCGCTTGCACTTTAATATAATGTCTTTTATTACAGTTCAGTGTTTTTTTTTACAATGTTATAATATAGCTGTTTGTATCTACGAGGTTGGGCAGGATTTGAGGTGTATGCCGTTTTGTGTAATTTATGCTTTATTTATATAAGCAAATTTAGGGGGAAAAATAGCCAGTAAACAAATACAGCTAAGATGGATAATATTTGGAAATCAGATACCTTGACCTAAATGTTACCACTCAGATTACTGTTCCTTACAATTTTTAGAGTTTAGAGAATAATTCCCCAAATCTTTTAATCTATTGTTGGACTAGTTGTGTAAACTGAAAGACAGTCTAGGTACGTGTCTATAACAATAGTCATAATGTGTGTACAAGTAGAGTAGGTGTGTGTATTTGTGTATAGTTACTTGACAGTTTAGACGTGTGTAAATTGTGTATGTATGTATGTATGTAGGTGTGTGTGTGTGTATACAGTATGTGTATACATATATATTTGGGAGTCCAGGCCAACATCGTGAGTTTTACACCCCTCCACATCACATGTGCCCCTATTTAACCTTGCCCTGCAGAAAGCCACAGGAGGAAAGATTTCCCAAGTAAGTGGATTAATCTCATGAAAACAGGCATTAGGTTGCTAGGATAGGACCTGCCAAGAATGGGATACATTGGCGCTGTGGCAAGCTATGCAATGCATGAGCGTATAGTGTAATTAAATCCCCATTTATTTTCCTAAGACAGGTGTCTTTAAATTACATTATTAAATATTGTGATCTTTATAGTTGGTGTTTAGTGAATGAGTGTGCGCTGTATCTTGTGTGTTTGTGTAATGATATTACTCTGTATATTTGTGCAGTGTTCTGTATGCATACATCCCAACTCCGGCGTCCATACAATCACAGGTCCACCTTTACTGGCAGGTCAGCCTAGCGTTAATACATGCCAGGCTATCTGCCTATCATGGTGGGTCAAACCACTGAGAGCAGACCGTGGCGTGCTGGGAGCCCTGATTTAGTTCTCTCTGCAGAGCCCTGGTGCCCTGAACATAGTACAAGCACGTCTTGTGAGTCACGAGCACTATGCTTGTTGGGGACAGTTCCCTGATTTACCAATAGCGAGACACCAGGGAACTAGTTGAAATAGGAAGCAAAAATCAGGACTGTCCTGACAGAATCGGGACTATTGGAAGGCATGTCTATGTCTAGGATTCACCATGCATATGAACTTAATAAGAGGCACATTTTGTTTTGTAGGACATGAAAGGACCCAGTGTCCCTATATGTACAGTGGGAAGCATAATGGGTAACCTAAGCCTGTTAATATAAAAAAATACTAAAATATGCATCATTAAACTTTCTTAAACCACAAACAGACTGCTGGTAGTTTTAAATAACATTATCTCGGTCACTTTGACTGGCGTATGGATTATTTCATGAACTGGGGATTCTGGTGCATTTATAAATTGAAAATGGATGAACATTTTCAAAATTTTGCTATTTTAGAAGCTTGGTAATTTTGGCGTAACATTTATAATTTCCTGATCAGTTTGACCCCAGTTCCAAAATTTGTAATACCACTGGTTTGTTCACGAGGTAAGACTTGGATACAATGGTAAGATACAATGGGAAAAATATGGAAAATATTTTAAAATTTTCATTTAAAATGCTGTATAATTTCATGTGTTAATTGAAAAAAAAACCTATGTCTATATTTGACAGATACAAGAATATACACATTAGATTGTCACCTCTGCAAGCTAGACATTTCAAGGCCACAATAATTCATTTTTTTTCTCTGCTTCTAGATCCGAAGACGCAGGCCCACACCAGCAACCTTGTTCCGAGTGTCTGAACCCCAGTCTCCAGGTAAGAAGTAACTAGCAGAGTGCGGGCAAGCAGATAGTCGATTGCCAATGGCTTAGCAAAGTCAACAGATGGTTCGATAGGCATCTATTGGTGATCTGCTAGATAGTGCCTTTTGCCATTACCCATTGTGGCCAACAGCTGATGGCCGAATGTGGTAGTGAAATTTCCTCCCATGACCAAGAACTGGCACTTACATAAAACAAAGTAACCCCTACTTTATTATTATTATTATTTATAAAGCGCCAACAAATTCCATAGAATTGTACAGTAGGTGGACTAACAGACATGTATTTGCAGCAAGACCTGCCGGACGTACGGGAACAGAGGGTGATGATGACGGTCCTGCTCAAATGAGCTTTTATCTCACCTATATCCTTTGAAATGCACAATTGGGATTCAAAGGAATACCAATAAAGTTTTTTTTTTAAAAAAAATACATAAAAATTATATCATAATGAAAAGTTAAAAAGCCACAGATCCACTGTAAAAAATTGCACTTGTAATATTGATGTTCACTGAAGGACTTTGCAGTTTTCTGGGTGGATGAAGAATCAGTTTTTCAACCCCGCAAAACAGGACCATTTCAGTGTGTCAGCTTGCATTCTGGAATGTTTGGCACCAGTGAACATTATTTGTCACGAGTTCTATTTATTACTGTTTGCAAATCAGAGTAGTTTACATAGATAAAGGTGAAAGAGAGAATTGAAGATTATGCTAGCTTTAGTGTACAGATAATCTTAATTTTAATAATGACAGGAGGCGAGTATTTTGCATAATATTTCTTTACTAACTCCATAGCAGCAAAGAAAAGAGTGACATAACTTTTAACCAATCATAATATAGAATAGGGTATAAGAGGTGTGACCTATGACATCATTTCCTCTTTAAACTTGCGACATCACAAGGTAATAATGTAGAAATAACAGAACATTAGAAAAGTCCATAAAATAAGAAACTGGAAACTCAATCAGAATAAATTGAACCGGAACAGGTAGAATGCAGATGAAGGCATCCCATTTTCAAACGATGGTCTCCCTAGACCTGATGATAAATCTCCTGATGCGATGATGAAGACATCTTGTATGGAGACTTTGATGATTCCGTGTAACCTCTGTTTAACCCCTTAAGGACCAAACTTCTGGAATAAAAGGGAATCATGACATGTCACACATGTCATGTGTCCTTAAGGGGTTAAGCGAGGAAACGAGAGTATAAGGTGCGTTAGAGTCCAGAAATGATTGTCTAAAAACAATGAGTGTCTGTCCCTTAATTCAACTCAATATTGACTAATAAAATATGAATAAACTAAACTAAACGTCCTCCCCTAATGGTGTTAAATAAGTATCCCACCCCAAACAGTATATATATAGAACCATAAGTGAATGAAAATAAGACATTGAAACAAGTGTTACCGAGTCAGGCATTATACCCCCATATGAGAGAGTCAAGTGTCATAAGTAGAGGTGAAGATGAAAGGGAGGGAAGAACGAAAGAGAACAGGGAGGGAAAATACTCGCCTCCTGTCATTATTAAAATTAAGATTATCTGTACACTAAAGCTATCATAATCTTCAATTTTATCACATGACAGGAGGCTTCGTATTTTGCAATTTCAACGCTGTGAAAGAAAAGAAAAAGCTGGGTTATCCAGAGGACGAAAGTAGAATGTCCTAAAGGTAGATTCTCTGGTCCAGTCCGCTGCTCGCAAGATGTCTGAAAGGGACGCGCCTGCCGCATAAGCGGAAGAGGCCGCTGCCCCACGCACGGAGTGTGCTCCGAAAGCTTGGTCAATACCGGCAATAATAGCCATCTAACCCATCTGGCCAGTGTAGTGACCGAAACCGGACCATAAGGGCGGACGTAAGAGATGAGAAGCTGATGAGTGGAAGGCTGCCGCAACGTCGCGGTGGCTTCCATGTATTGACGGAGGGTTGAGACCACGCAGAGTTGAGGGTCAGAAGGGAAGAAAGGGTAGAAAACCGAGTGAGAGTTGGACTTAGTGCGACGTGAGATCCGAAAGGTGACACCCGCCGGACAGAAGGTAAACGCGTTGGCGTCAAATGCGCGTACGTCCGATACCCGTCGGAAAGAAACCAGACAGAGCAGGAGGGTGAATTTTGCGGTAAGCTGGCGGAGTGACAGTTCTTCGTTGGGAGGCCAATTTCGTAAGAATTGGAGGACCACACCAACGTCCCAAAGTCTAGAGTATTTGGGTTCCGGGGGCGCCGTAGGTGCATGCCACGGAGCAGTCTGCAGATGAGCGGGTCCTTACCAACAGGAGTCCCCTGAGTCGGAGTATGAGCCGCTGAGATGGCCGACCGTACCACATTGATGGAACGGTATGATTTTCCGGCAGTGAAGAGTGAGGTCAGGAAATTCATGATGGAGTGAGTAGGTGCAGTAAAGGGATTGAGGTCCCGTCCCACACACCAACTTGTCCAGGAATGCCATGCTGATAAGTAGCACCTCTTTGTTCCTGGTGCCCATGAATCCCATAGCAGGTCCTTAGTTTCCTGCGATAATTCCTTGGTTCCCTAGGAGCCCGGAAAGAGTCCAGGCCACAAGGGGCAAGCGTTCCTGCAGGACTAGTGGGTGAGGTAGGCCCAATGGGCTCCTGAGGATGGTTGGGGCATCTGGAAGGAGGAGGGGATCTTCGATTGAAAGTTCCAGAAGGTCCGGGTACCATGGCTGGCTCTGCCAGAGCGGCGTGATGAGAATTATTCTCACTCCCTGTAGACGGATGCGGTGAAAGACCCTCGTTATCATTGCGAAAGGAGGGAATGCGTAGGCACCGTCCCTTGGCCACTGTTGGAGAAACGCATCCGTTGCGAGGCTCTCTGGGTCTGGGAGCCAGCTGAAGAAAACCTCTGTTTGTCGATTGTTGCGGGACGGAAATAGGTCTATGGAGAGAGGGCCCCTCTGTGCATCCAGTAGCGTGAAAATATGAGGGTCTAGCTGCCAATCGCTGGCGTCCCGCCAGTGGCGTGAGTACCAATCCGCCGTCGTATTGGAGTCTCCTGGTAAGTGCTCTGCCAGCAAGGTGATGTTGCGTGGAACGCAGTAATCAAAGATCTCTTTCGTGAGATCCGCCAGTGCTCGAGAACGAGTGCCTCCAAGGCGGTTGATGTATCTGACCGCTGAGACGTTGTCCATGCGGAGTAGGATGCAGCAGTTGGATCGATTCTTTGCCAGGCTGCGAATGGCGAAGGACCCGGCCAAGAGTTCCAGGCAATTTATGTGCATTGAGAGCTCTTCTGGAGTCCAGACTCCTCCTGTGGAGGTGGTTCCGTCTGTTGCTCCCCAGCCTGAACGACTGGCATCTGATTCCAGCACGAAGTCTGGCTGGTTCCCGAATATGGCCCTGCCATTCCAAGCCTGCATGCAGTTCAGCCACCAGTGTAGTTCTTCCCGAACCTCGGCCGACATTGGAACCGGTTGGTCGTATGTTGGTTGCCTACGAAGGAAACTTGCCTTGAGGCGCTGCATGGCCCTGTAGTGCAGGGGTCCGGGAAAAATGGCCTGGATGGATGCGGAGAGAAGGCCCACAATCCGTGCCAGTAATCGTAGAGGTATGGTAGTCCGACGAAGAACTTTTCGGATCTCCCTGCGGATTGCTGTAATTTTGGTAGTCGGGAGATGGAGAGTGCATGATGTGGAGTCTATTATGAATCCGAGGAATTGGACTGATTGAGCCGGGGTCAATGCGGACTTGGGACGGTTGACGACAAAGCCCAGAGAGTCCAAAAGGTGTAGTGTGTTTTCCGTGTGTCTCCGAAGAGTCTCTGCATCCTCGTCGAAGATCAGGATGTCGTCGAGATAGATGATGCATCTTATGCCTTGGGATCTGAGCTTCGCCACTACTGGCTTCATAATCTTGGTAAAGCACCACAGGGCCGAACTGAGGCCAAAAGGTGAGACAGGTGAACTGCCAGGGAATCCCGTGCCAGAAAAAATGGAGGTAGGGACGGCTGCTTCGGTCTTTGAGGTCCAGACGAGTGAACCAGTCGTCGTGTCGAAGCAAGTCCCGGAGAAGATGTATACCTTCCATTTTGAAATGACGGTATACCACATGAGAATTGAGCTCCCTGAGATTGATAACAGGGCAAAATTCGCCGGTTTTCTTCCTGACCAGGAAGATATTGCTGTAGAAACCGGTGGCATCCGGAGCCGGTTGGATGGCACCCTTGGAGCGGAGTTCTCGGAGTTCCGCGTCTATGAGGCGGGCATCTGCCTGTGTAGTCTGAATCGGACGTGGAGGGGCCCGCTGGAGCGGGGTCGAGTCGAACTCTATTCGATAGCCCTGCACCGTCTGGAGTATCCACGCGTCTGAAGATAGTTCTTTCCAGTTCTGGAAAAAAAGAGAAACACGACCTGCGATATGACAGGAGGTTAGAGACAGAGTAAGATTCCGACTTACCGTTGGAGAATCTTACCCGTGAGCGTCCTCGACTGCCTCGGCCACGATCAAATCCCCTGAATTGGTGGAATCTATGTCGGGTAGATGAATCCGGGTAGTACATTTGCTGAGTCCTTGTTGTACGGGGGCCAGATGGCCAAAAACGGCTGGCGGCACGGCCCCTCTGCCGTCCAGCCCTTCCAAAAACCCCACGGGTATGAGAGCCGCGGAAGACTTTCCGCATCGAAGATTGTGCCTTGTTAAGGGACGTGAATATGTTGACCCTTTTATTTAATTCCTTAAGGAAGGCCTCTCCAAATAATTTACCCTGTGCTAAGGGTCCTAATTCCTTGTCCCCCAGTTCGACCAGTTTTTCGTCGATACGGTAAAGTGCTGCTCGGCGCCTCTCCGAAGAGAGCGCTACGTTGGTGTTCCCTAGGAAACAGAAACACCTTTGTGCCCATTCCCGGGTATCTCGCGCCCATTCACGCACCGTATCTGGGGTAAAAAGTATCAGCCCTCTCGTAGGCTTCATCCGCCATATCCATTATTCTGGCTAGTGGCCCAATGGCATCTAGCAGTTTGTCTTGCGCTCCTTTGAAACCGCGCTCTATGCCCTTGCGCGGATCCCGACCCCCTCGGGACATGAACGTAGTCATGAGTGGGTCAAATTCGGGGGTGTGCGTTATTTTGTCTGGGAGACTAGGCCGAGGGCATTCGGATCTCATCCGGTTTCTAACTTCCTTGTCCAACGATTTTCTGAGCCAGAAGTGCATAAACCTTGCCAGATGCTCAGGTGGTGACCATTCTTCCGAACGGGGGTGCCGCATGTTTCGTGGGTCAAACATTTGGAGTCCCGAATTATCGAGGAAAATCTCCATGCCCTCCTGTGGGTTATCCATGGGTGTTGCCATGGAGTCCTGGGGCTCACCCAGACCTTGTTCACTTATACAGTAAGGGTCAGAGTTGGCCGTGGAATCCCTGTCTGAGTCCCCTTGGTCGGAGGCTGCCTGAGTGGGTTCTACATCTTCCTCACCTGAGGAAAGTTGTGTGAGCTCGTGGGTTGCACGAACCGTGGCTTTCCTGCGATCAGCATGGGCTTTCCCTTTAGCCTTGCGTGGGGTTACATTGCCCTTCCAATGGCACTTTCGCCGTTGTGAACGCTCCCTGGAGGAGTCTGAGTCCTCGGAGTCCGCTTTATAATGAACCCGTTTAGAGATGGGCTTGGGGACTTCAGAGTCTGTCTGGAGCGACTTGGAAGCGGCTTGTTCCATAGCTGCAGCCACGGCTGCTGTTATCATGGCCTGGAGGTCTGAGGTTTGTGATTCCTCCATTATAAGGAATGAGAATTCGGGGCTCACCCGATAAATTGCGTGAGGGCACTTAGGCACAATAAGTGGAGAGGCCTGGGGACCGGGGTGGTATAGTATCAGGACTAAATAACCTGAGTTTAGAGACCGGTAGGTCGTAAAGAAGAGAGGGCTGTTTACTGGGGCTCACCCAGGTAATAGGAATCCTGCCTAAACAGGTCCGTTTAGCAGCATAAAATGGGGGCTCACCCCGGCCAGAATAAGGTGTAGACCAACTGGCTAAACCAACCCCTAAAGTAAGGCACTAACCTGGTCCCACTGAATGAAAAAGAAATTCAATTGCTTGCAGGATTGCTGGAGCAGAAAATCAGGCACAGTTTATCCCTTTAAGATGGCCGCCGGACTGACAGCCTTAGTGTGGGGAGGATAGTACCTCCCCTAGTTTGGGCGGCAAAACTGAAAGTTTACCGTTCGTATAGTTAAACTGCCGAACATGTGAACTGTAAAAATGATGTGAATGCCTTAAATAGGCGAACGCTTCAAACTACCGAATGAAGCGTTCGGTAGAAAGAAACGAAAGTCAATGAGCGATCGCATAGAAGAACCGCGGCATTCGCATAAAACAGGCGAATGCGCAAAAACTACCGAACAATGCGTTCGGTAGAAAAACTACCGAAAATGATGTGCGCGAGCGCACAGAAAAGCCGTTGGCAGAAATAGAGACATGGAGGGAAATATAGATGGTGGTGAAGCCGTGAAAGACACCTAGGGAGCCAGTCAGGGTCCCATGGTATACAGATAGGGTATGAGAAGTAACAGTGTAAATATTAAAAGGTACAGTAATAGTACAAATGCATGTATAAAATATGTCAAGTATAGAGACACAAAATATAGTACTTAGCTTGTGATGGAGCAGCAAAGAAAGAGGAAATTATGTCATAGGTCACACCTCTTATACCCTATTCTATATTATGATTGGTTAAAAGTTATGTCACTCTTTTCTTTGCTGCTATGGAGTTAGTAAAGAAAGATTATGCAAAATACGAAGCCTCCTGTCATGTGATAAAATTGGGGGTTTGCTTGTCAATAAATCGGTAGGAAGAGATCCAGAATTCGAAGTCCTCGGGAAATCCAGCTTGGTTCTGGTGAATTGAGAAAATGGACAAT
The DNA here is from genome assembly GCF_036172605.1 of Pelobates fuscus. NCBI lineage: Eukaryota > Metazoa > Chordata > Amphibia > Anura > Pelobatidae > Pelobates > Pelobates fuscus. The sequence goes on along the minus strand of NC_086322.1, from coordinate 266,580,267 downwards.
ACTTTGCACAATGCCAGTGTAAAGTATGGTGGGAATAAGAGAATAGTGCTCACATTATATTTGAATAGAATAAAATAACTACTAAATCATATATAACCCTATAGGGTATTGCACCCCAAAGTCCTAATATGGAATGGCTACTAACCTCTGTGACTCTGTGACTCTGTGTGCTAGTTTTAAATCATCTCTCATCATATGCAAACATATTTACATTATTTTATTTTCATTCACTGTTTGTTTTTACTTTATATCCTTTTTGTCACAGTCCGTTACTTCCTTTATCCTTGTGTACTGGTCTCTTATTTTCTTTACTGTTCTCGCTCTCTTCTTGTTTTTCCGCTCTGAGATCCCTAGTCTTGCCACTTTCTACACGTGCCTCTGTCTCTTGCACAGAGACACAATTTATTTTCAAATCCTTTTTTTTATTAAAAGGTTTTATATTTTTACATCGATATATGCAGTACTTTTATATTGAAAGCACGCAAGACAAATTGTACATGGAGATACGGACATCAAACGTACAAAAAAGAGTACAAACAAAACAAAAAAAAAATTCTAGTTACAATGGTACAATTACTTCTTTATTTCGTTTTTTTCCCCTTGTTTAGTTAACAGTTAACTTTTTGAATTGAAAAGAAAAAAAACTAGAAACATTTCTCGTGTGATTCTATAGTCTACGGGGAAAGATAAAGAGATGCAGAAGAAGGGGAGGGGGGGTAAGAGAGGAGTGGGAAGGGACATGAGAGGGAGTTCCTTATATTTTCTCTCCATTCATCTTTGCTTATAGTCTTAACCCCTTCATTGTCCTGTATTTCTTTCTATAGATGAAGATTCCACATCACATCAGGTAAGTACCATGTCCATTATCATAGCCAGCAAGCCTTTCCTTCAGTCTATTTAACATTTATTTAGCTGTATCTCTTACACTCTCTACGTCCATCCCTTGCTCTCTCCTAAAAGCTCAAGTCTATGCATGCCCCTATATTTCTGTCTCCCTGTAGTAACACATTAAATATTATGTCTGCATCCGATGCCCAGCACTCTCTGTGTTTATTCATATAATGCCTCCTCTCCTCACAAATATATTATTTTCTGTTTTTACCAAATCTATCTTTTGCCTTCATAATTTTTGTTTTATTCATTGTAGGCTTGTGTCTTGGAGGCCTTTGGATTAATTGACGTTCGTTTTAGCAATTTGCCCTTATTCTGCACATATTGAATTTTTCACCATAATACTATATTTCATATTTGTAAAATGGAAACAGGATGTGCCCCAATGACATCTCCTAACAAGCACTTTCATGTTTTCGGTTTGTTGTTTTGTAAATGCGTCTGTGGCACATAGTGCCACTTTTGGACCCTTGTCACGTTGGCGTATGGAGTATGTTGCCATCTTATCATATTTACCAAGGAGTAAGGTTAAAATAAAGATTAGAGAAAGGACACAACAGCCAATGGAAGAAAGTAAATAAATAAATAGATACAATCCTACATTGGGGTTGGTAAGGGTTGCAGGGTATAAGGGCATAACCCGTGGGATATAATATAGAAAAGAAGAAGGCTGACAGAAAGGGATTACAAAGCAGGTCCTCCCAGTCGTCAGTCTCAATACCCCTGAATAGAATAGTCCATAGTAGTGGCTAGGAATTGCCGGTATGGAACATACATGCAAAATATGAAAAATAATAAATTTTTATTAGTCCCTTCAAGGGAAGAAAAACACGATAAGGTATAAAGTAAAGTAAAATAAATTAAATAGTGTATATACAGTGTTAAAAGTGTATATACAGTGAGCAAAAAGTGACAGAGTAGGGATCCTCTATCAAAAGGTGACCTCACAGCAAACCTTGTTATCAAGAGATATATATATAGATTGCAACAATATTTCAGACGCTATAAGTAGCTATTAATCTGTATCTAGGGAAGGACAGTGGTGTCACCCTAGTAACGTTACAAAATAGCGGAGAGGAATGACAACATAAACCTCCCCTCACAAGGTGTACTAAGACAATAGGGTGTAGTAATTGGAAAAAATATATGATATAGACCGGCACCCTAAAGGCTGGCCCCAGATAATAAAGCTGATTAGCATAAGTACCTCCTTTGTACAATAGCAGACAGTGGACCCCTAATATAGATAACCCACTGGCTGTAAATAGAGGGTAGAGCTTAGCATCCCATGCAGTGGTACTGCAGTGACGAGAGCCTGCAAAAAAATTGGTGGCTCCTAATGTTCCGTCACTTAAGGCATATAGCTCAGAACGCAAAAAACATAGACTAAAGTCCTAATATAGAGTATAGGTCTAAAGGATAGAACGATGAGTAACACCCCATCAGAGAACCAAACAAATACTCAACAGGACTGGTCTATTAACGAGCTAAGCTAAAGAGAGCTCCCTGCTTACAATATATATGATAGGAGCTAAGGTAGGCAGTCTGGGTGCTATGTTAGCAGAGTGAGGCAAGTGCTGGCTGAACCCAGAATCCTATATTTGAATAGCACCCCATCAGAGGACCAAACAAGTACTCAACAGGACTGGTCTATTAACGAGCTAAGCTAAAGAGAGCTCCCTGCTTTAAAAAATATATGATAGGAGCTAAGGTAGGCAGTCTGGGTGCTATATTAGCAGAGTGAGGCAAGTGCTGGCTGAGCCCAGAGTCCTATATTTGAGAGGCATACATTCTCTTATAACTACTGCTAACGTCTGTTTAAACAAAGCTCGGACCCCAAAGGTCCCGGTACTGGCTAGTGCTGACTAGACATCGATTCCTATCGTTAAGAGGTAAAAAGCTTCCATAGTGCTAGTAGTAGATAGAGAGATCCCTAATTGAATCTCGGACCAAATGGTCCCGGTATTCGCTCAACGCGCGTTTCGGCGCTTAACCTTGCGCCTTTGTCAAGAGCTTACCGGTATGAGTAAGCCCGCCGTATTTTTAAAGGACATAATCCCGCCCATCAGACTGCCGACGTCATCATCACATTCGAGCGGCATTGGTCGGTGGGCGGGGAGTGAATGTTTGAGTGGCATGTGTAGCCATCCGGCAGGGGGGTAACCAAGAGGTTAACCCTGTGTTTGCCAGAGTGCTGGATAAATGCCAAAGAGAAGTCCCAGAGGGGACTGTAGTGGAAAGTTATCATATTGCAAAAGAGAGTTAGAGCCTATTACTGCAGGCAAATGTATGAATAAGTGTTATTAAGAGTTTGGAGATGCAGAGTCTCTTAAGTGTTAAGTAGAATGAACAAATGAACAGAAAATAGAATGAAATATATTCGAAAAGGATAATGAATAATAACGGAGAAAAGATGAGTAAATGTACAGAGAAGACATAGATATATAATAAATATATATATATATATGCATGCAAGCAGAGAGGAAATTAATAAATTGTCTGGATAACTTGAAGATATCATGACAGTGAATTATAGAAGGTGTAATTCATGTATTGGAGACATATCCCAAAGAGTGTCAGCACCCACAGGGTTGCTGCATCTCCAAGGGGCCAGTGATACATGTAAATATTAGGTAAATTTAGGACCTTATTTTCCCCTTATTGGACCTTATATGGGGGGTCTTCATCTGATGTAGTGGTGAGTATTTTTACTCCGTTTGACCACCCTATCACAGGTATAAAATAAAGATTAAACTTGTATTTTTCTTTCTATTAGCAGTAAACTGTAATGTAATGTATATATCCTGTGATGACCCTCTTCGGTGTGGGGGCCATTTTGTCTGGCATTCTATGCCTAAACCTGGAACACAGTGATTGGTCCATAATCAAAAAAAAAAAACCTATCTGCATAACCTGCAGCCAAATGAGTAACTCTTAATGTACAGTATATGTGATCTCTTTACCATGGTTACTTACTAACGTGAGAATTCAAAGTGAATTTCAAATTTAAGGCCAGAGTAGCTGAACTGAAGACGTATTTGACTTAGAGAATTTTTCAAGCTTGGCTACTTTGACTTTCAATTTTAAATTTACTTTGAAATCACATGAAAGTCTCACTTTAGTGAATGTTTCTGTAGACATTTTTTGTCCTTGTCTGTGGAATCCAGTGAGGAGACTTAGATTTATTCCTGGCAAGGACAGCTGTAATTACTGACGCTTTTTCACTATGTCTCCTTGTGTTTTTTGCCTATGTAATGACTACCCAGCATATAATAATAGAGATAGCTGCTTAACTCTCAGGTCAACCAAGACCGGATAGATGCCTAAACGGCTAGTCCAGCATATGATAAGGTGAGGAACGGACCATAGCTCAACATCAGTGACACTGGTCAGGCTCTGGATTCTTACAATAGCTATTATAATTGTTAATTGGTTACTACTACTTCATCACATATAAAACAAGTGTTTGCAGAGAAAAAAAAGGAAGACTACAGGGCGGGTTAATAAAAAAATTATAAATATTCTTATACTATGAGGTAAAATTTCTCATGCGTTTGCATGACAATATTTTACAAAAAGGACAAATAAGGATCACAGCGTGAATTATAGACAAAATTGGTAGAATAATTTTACCAGGGATAAAACAGTTTGCCAAATATTGCTTATTGTTCTGATTAATGTTTTGCAATCTGATGTCTTATTAAGGATTACTTGTGAATCAGGAAGCCATCTTGCTATATTTTCTTCGAACGCACACAACGCGCTCATTGTTTAGCTGATTTGATGACATGTCCAATGACTGAACAAAACAATTTTAAAGAATCCATTATTGAATGAGTTAAAAAATATATACAATCGACCATATTTGGCTGATTAAACAACTACACAGGTAGCCCCCTCCCCGTCCTCCTGGCCTTACTCTTGCATTACCCCCCCACCACCACCACCACATGGAGTGAAAAGACGTAATGGAATTTGTGATGGGGGAGGAGAGGGTGTTGAAATACCGGGGAACGAACAAAAGGGTTTATTTAAAGTGAAGAACGTTCTGCTCCACAGTCACACTGAGTTTGACTTTGGAAGCAAATCAAGGCCACCTAAGGAAATTAATGGGCAGAGGAGATGCATAATATCATTATATACTGCAGTAGGTTCTTGAGTGGAATATAGAAACCGAGCATCATAATATGTTACAGCAGGTAGACTATACAAATTGTTATATTTATTATTATTTATTATAAAGCAGCGCCAACAAATTCCGTAGCGCTGTACAATAGGTGGACTAACAGTCGCGTGTTTGCAACAAGACAAGCTGGGCGCACAGGAACAGAGGGTGTTGAGGGGCCTAATAAAATAATACTTATGATTAATAATACTGTAAATGAAGAAGTAATATGAGAAAAAGTAAATACATAAAAAATTGTATGTTGCACTGACAGTACTCAACTCATGTGCAGTATATACCTGTACTCATATATTATGTCTGTTATCAACGCATGGATAATCTGTACTGTTATACAGAGCCTGTTATTACTGTACTAATACTCAAACCGATACCGTTTTTAACATATAAATATTATATGTAATAATTTTATCATACTGTATACATACTATCCATCAGTGGTTCTTAACATCTTGACAGCTAGGTCACTCATTCTTTAACTGTAATTTAGAATATACTTAAGGTGACACTCCTAAATAAAATGAAAACTTTAATTAAAAATACTATTTAGTAGATATGCCCTCAATAAAAATATGCAAGCATTGAATTATGCATTTTTGCATTATATCTATGGATAGTTAATACAATGTTAAACAAAAATCTTGCACACCAGTCTAGCCATAAGTCTTGCTTTCCAGAAATCACAAATTTGCAGTGATGTTACTACCGCAAAGGATTCTGGGTGGGCATATGCAAATTAGTTTAACAAAGAATCACATTTTTGCCTCATTCCATTTTAACCCCTTAAGGACTGGACTTTTTTTGCGATGTTGTACATTTGCGACCAGGCATCTTTTTACACTTTTGTGGTGTTTGTGTTTAGCTGTAATTTTCCGCTCTCTCATTTACTGTTCCTATACAAATTATATATTGTGTTTTTCAGGACAAAAGGGGCTTTCTTTACATACCATTATTTATATAATCTCATGTAATTTAATTTTAAAAAAATGAAAAAATATGATGAAAAATTGAAAAAAATACATGTTTTTTGACTTTTATGTGAAAAATCTTTTACTCATCTACAAAAGCGAATGAAAAAAACTGCTAAATAGATTCAAAATTTTGTCCTGAGTTTAAAAATACCCAGTGTTTACATGCTTTTTGCTATTTTTTTGCATGTTATAGGGCTATAAGTACATGTAGGATATTGCGGTTTCAAAACATACATTTTTAAAATGTATCAATAGTGACATTGTAACACTATTATCTGTCATAAATCGCTGAATAACACCCCACATGTACATATTTTTTTTTAACCCCTTAAGGACACATGACGTGTGTGACACGTCATGATTCCATTTTATTCCAGAAGTTTGGTCCTTAAGGGGTTAAAGCAGACAACCCAGGGTATTCAATATGGGGTATGTCCAGACTTTTTTAGTAGCCACTTAGTCGCAAACACTGGCCAAAGTTAGCGTTCATATTTGTTTGTGTGTGAAAAAAGTAAAAAACTAAATTGAACGCTAATTTTGGCCAGTGTTTGTGACTAAGTGGTTACTAAAAAAGACTGGACATACCCCATTTGCAATACCTTGGGTTGTCTTCTTTTGCAAATGGTATGCCATCATGGGGGTAATTCTCATTCCTGGGCTACCATACGCTCTCAAAGGCAACGTAACCAACCTGGCCATTTTCAATGTAAAAATATTTGACCCATATATTTGACCCTGTAACTTTCAAAAACGCTATAAAACCTGTACATGGGGGGTACTTTTATACTCAGGAGACTTTGCTGAACACAAACATTAGTGTTTCAAAACTGGAAAATGTATCACAACAATTATATCATCAGTAAAAGTGCTGTTTGTGTGTGAAAAATGCAAAAAAAGTCACTTTCACTGACAATATCATCGCTGTGATATGTTTTACTGTTTTGAATCACTAATATTTGTGTTCAGCAAAGTCTCCCGAGTAAAACAGTACCCCCCATGTACAGGTTTTAGGGTGTCGTAGAACGTTACAGGGTAAAATACAGTGCTAGCAAATTAAATTCTCTGCAACTTCGGCGTGGGTTGGCAGGCAGGTCCCTCAAATTGCAATTAATAAAATTACTTAATTATGTAAAAATATTACATAAATACGCACGTAGAATTTAAATATATATGCATATTTATATATTTGAAGTCTACATGTATATTTATATAATTATTTATGTAATTTTGTATATGGACATATGAATAGTTCGTATTCTTTTTATTTATTTATATATACATAGATATATATACAATTTCATTCTGAGTGTATTTTGATATAAATATATATATATTAATATCAAAATACAGTTAGAATAAAATTTCGTATAGATATATAATTTTTTTTAAAATTTTTATTATTATTTTTATTTTTTTTAATTTAATTTAATTTACTTATTATTTGTATTTTATAATAATATATATATACAATATATATAGTTATTATATATATATTATATATATGTGTGTAATTTAATAATACGTGTATTTTTATATTAATATATGTACATATTAATATAAAAATAAACTTAGCATGACATTATATATATGATATATAGACATATATTATATAGGTATAATATATGTCTATATATCATATATATATATACACATATATAATATTTTTTTTTTATTCACTATAACTTTAATTTTTTTTTGATTTTACACTGGCAGGGAGACTGCCTGTCAGCACAGACAGTCCCCCTGCAGGCAGATACTTGGACACCTATTGTGACCATGTGGTCGCCCTGTTGGGCGATCACATGGCCACAGGGGTCCTAATCCGCCATGGGGAGACTGTCTGGGCTGCAGGCAGTCTCCCCACAACGGGAGCAACGCCGATCGCCGCCGGGGGAACGACGGCGATCGGGTAAGTACCTCTTAAATTTAGGACGGTTCAGGACCGTCGTCGGTCGGCAACGCAAAAATGCCGATGACGGTCCTGAACCGTCTAGCGTCGTTAAGGGGTTAAACATGGATTCCTTGGAGTTTGTGTTTGCTGTATACAACAGCTATGAAACACAACAGCTTTGAAAAGATGCCAAGCCAGTGAACCACTCATGGACAGCTGTTTCATTGTTAATACAAATCATCAGCATGAGGTTGGTTACTGGTTTGCTACTGAGGCTTGGTAGTGCTTGGGAAGCAAAAACCAAAAGGATCATTATATCTAAAAAGATGTTTTCAAGAGATGCAGATCTTTTGTCTGTAGCATTTGCAAGACCTCCCCTTCAAACCCCACCCAGACTTCCTGTGGCTGTCCAATCACAGACTTCTCAATGCAGCTCACTGATAAGTCTTTGTAAGGCAGGTGTTTTGGGTAATTGCTGCCTCTTGAGCTAAGCAACCAGGAAGTAACAGGACTGTCAGATTGTCTGATGACTACATATTGCTATATGTTATATAAAACTATATAGTCACTGAACTGATACTACACTTCAATCCTGGCAGTCTAAGTGTTAGGGTGCTTGCTTGATTACATCATCAAATAAGTGCATACTTTAGAGTTGGAAAACAAACAGTAGACAGGTAAAGGTGACCCCACCAGGCAAAGGAGGAGAGAAAGAAGGCATAAATGGCACATCCATGGCTGGGTTTACCCTCTTTGCTGCCGAAGGCCAGTCTCCTCAATGCACCCCACATATACTGTATATATTTGTGGTCGGGGACAATAAGCAGAGTTATGTTAGTGGTGCACAAGTCGGTTGTGGTGTGTCGAAACCGACATTCGGGTAGGCCTGTAAAAAGAGGGCCCACCAATTCAAATGGCTTGATAAAAGGAGTGGTGGGTGGGCTGAACCAGACAGTCTCAGCCAGGAGGAATTTATTTATAAGCTGGAACTTCTCATCCCACAACTACAAACTCTGCCCACAGGATCAGCCTTTCCATATATATAGACACATGCACACAAATGTTTGGGGTAAGCACTTGGATGCCTTAAAAATAATAATAACAAAGAATTTAACCTGGAAAGGTGCATTCAGATTACTCTGATTTTCAATTACGTCCTGGTTAATGCAAGGTTTGTTAAGATGCTGCTTGTGTTGTTGCATGTGTGGGGTGTTTGCTTGCTGTGTCGCATTTGTGAGAGTATGCTGCTTGTTTCCAGGGATGCCGCTTGTCGGGTTGTTTGTGGGTGTGTTTGGGGATGATGCTTGTGGGGTTGTGTATGTGGGGAAGCTGCTTGTAGGGTTGAGTGCGTTGGTGAGAAGTTGCTTGTGTGGTTGCGAGATGTGTGTTGGTTGGGCTGTTTGTGGTGTAGTATATGTGTTGGCATGTAGATAGGGGGTTGTTTGTGGATTGAGGCTGTAGTGTGTGTTAAAGGAAATAGGGGCTGTAGTGTGTGAAAACTTGGGGTGAAGAGTGTTTGTGTGGGTATTGAGGCTGGTGTGTGTGTGTTGGGAAACTGGGGTTGTAGAGAATGTATGAGGGGATCCGGTCTGTAGTGTATGTGTGCAGGGAATAGGGGCTGCAGATTGATAGGGTTGATAGGGACTATTGTGTGTGTTGGAGGAGACAGTGGCTGTTATGTTTTGAGGGGTAGAAGGGGTTCAGTTGGGGAAAATGAAGTAAAAGTGCTGTAGTGGGGGATAGGGGCTGTTGTGGGAGGACAATGGTGGGGGGACAGGTGCAGTGGTATAGGGGCTATAGTTGGAAGACAAGGGGGTGATAGGTGCTGTTATGGGTGGATAGTGGCAGTGGTGGGGATACAGGGGCATTAGTTGGGGTAGAGATGCTGCGGTGTGGGGAGAGACGCTTCTGTGTCTGTAGTGGGAGGACAGGGGCTGTGGTGGGGGGGATTGGACTATGGTTGAACGATAGGGCTAAGGTGGCTAAGGTGGGGGCATATTGGCTGTAGGGGGGGATTGTAGTGGGAGGACAGGGGCTGTGGTGGGGGGGATTGGACTATGGTTGAACGATAGGGCTAAGGTGGCTAAGGTGGGGGCATATTGGCTGTAGGGGGGGATTGAGGCTATAGGGTCTATAGTGAGAGGATTGGAGCTGTGGTGGGGGGATAGGGGCTCTAGTGGTAAAACAGGGGCCTGTACTGGGAGGACTGGGATTGTAGTGTGGGAGTCGGGGGCTGAGAAGCTGCTTAGAAACTGTTTTCCCCCTCCTTAATGATTACCTTGTGCCAGTGAGGTGGAACCTGTTCTCTAGTGGTACGGTGGGAGATATTGCAGACAGCTACTTCCGGCCGGTGCCAGGGATTGTATCAAAGCGTTGCTGTAGTAATCTCCTGCAACGCTGTGATACAATATTAAGCTCCAGCCCTGTCGACTTGCCTGTCCCCATGACAGAAGAAATGGCTGGCCGGTTACCAGGGAGCTGTTACCGTTTCTTTGAATTGGCTGGGCTTAATGTTGCAAAGTAAATTAAGCAGCATGATAAAGGCAGAGTAAGAGAGTAATCAGATAACTGAGTCAAAGGTCAGGATTACAGAGGTACACAAAGTCAAAATAACTAGCAATGTCTGTGATTACAGAGGTAACCAAAGACAGGAAACAAGCCAAGGTCAAAATGGGTTAAAATACCAAGAAATCAGACAAAACAAGAACACACTGTCGGATGACAAATGGAAACCATGACATGGTTCCTTTCAAGGTGTGAGTCAGTGTCGTAATTGCCAGATTGTGCGAGTACGGCGTTTCAAATGCGACATTTGAGAAGAATTGATGAAGGGGATAGAGGTGCAATATAATGACGCAAGGATTTAGCTTCCAGCATCAAAGATGATGCCAGTTTGAAACTAGATGACACAGGGGAGGTGGCGATACACCAGTTACAATGACACTCTCATAGGATGTGAGAAAAATAAATATAGATGGTGGGACAAGAACGTGCCCTAGATGTGTCTAGAGAATAGACATTGCAACAGAAGTAACGTGGGAAGCAACAGAATTGGTATTGATGTAGGATACAGTAGGAGAAACGAGATTGAGGGAAATGGAAGGGTGGAGTGGGCTTAAATAAAGAGGGAGTTGATCCCATTGTACAGCGCTACAGAATTTGATGGCGTTATATAAATAATTAAAATAATAATATAGAGAGGTTGAAATTATAAGGGAGGGTTTATGTAACAAAGGGGATACAAAATAGGAGGGACCACTTAATGAGAAGAATTATGTTCTTGCGTGTGGAGAGTAGCACTCTTGAACAAACTTGAAACTAATTTTAAGTGTGAAGTGATGTCTACACATAACAAAACAGAAGCTTGATAAAATATGACCATCACTTAAGCATCTTCAGGGCAACCCACAACATAATGTACCCCATGAGGAGGTACATTATACTTTATCCCCGTTTTTCACTGCTCTCGACCCTGAAAAGCCTTTGTGATCCATTGATGCTGGCACACTACGGGCACTCAACGCATGTCGTGATTGTTGATAACGTGTTCGATACATTACATCAGGGATGTCGAACATGCGGCCCCCCAGATGTTGCTGAACTACAACTCCCATGATTCCCTGGCTATCTGTTTCATTGAAAGAATCATGGGAGTTGTAGTTCAGCAACATCTGGGGGGGCCGCATGTTCGACATCCCTGCATTACATGTATTACAATGTGGCACCCCTCCTCCTATTTTTGTTTTTCTTTTTTTTTGTACTTTCTTTATGTTTTATTTTATTACTTCAGTAAAAACGTTGCTCTGTTTACTTCATGCCGTAAATAACAATTAATTTCCATTTAAAAAAAACTAAATTAATGATTATGGAGGATTAAGGAAACAGTGATTGAAAATAGGGTCTGGGTGCTTTTCATATCTGTTACTTGTTTTATATAGAAAACTGAGGTTGCATGCTCAAAAATATTTTTTATCATGGTATACACATTCTGCGTCATTGTACATTGCAGTGTGGGTTTTAGAACTGTATGCAATAACCCTATTAAGGGTTAATAAGTATATTAGGGTGTATATAAAAATACCCCTCTCTTTCTCATTAGATATCTTTGCCAGAGGCTCAAGGAAGCAAGGTGAAAGGTCAGTGTAGGACCCACCTAGGGGGGTCTACCTTGACGTTGGCGGCGGGCATTCCCTTCAATGACCATTGGAGTAACTAAATGACCTCCATTTGTTTAAATATACATAGGGATTTAGGAGAGAGCGCAGGTAACTTTTTCTTTGGTTTTTACTGTATGTACTGGGGCTGATGTGTACTGATGTGGTCGTTGCTGCCGCCCAGGAGTGATGGGAGTGAGAGCAGGACTTGTTTTTTTCGTATTTGTATCTACATTATTATACATTGGTGTACATTCTTTATAACAGTATACATACTATGCATCATTGCATAGATGCGCTCCACAATTACACAGTGCTGTATGTCTTCCATAAGTGTCTAAATGTGCCATACATTGCTGTACACCACTGCTTTGTTATTCACAATCCCATATATAATATAAATCATGAAACATTGTTGTACCTTACATCTAACTTTATATACACTGTTTATTATTATGTATTGCTGTATGTTTGTAAATATATAGATTTTTAGCCTTGTTATACATTGTTGTATGGTTTTCATAACTGTATCAATATCATTGTATGTATGCTGTTAATGTTTATACAGGGTGAGCCAAAATTCAGAGTAACATTTGACAGGTAAATAACTTATTTGTTAGTAGGTTAAAAAAAAAAAAATTGTTGGATGTACATACATATTATAACTGAGTCTTGGGAGATTCATCATGGGGTAAATTCACAAAAGGATCAAAGAGTAAAATTAGTGGAATTTTATTTTCAAAATGAACCTTCTGAGGCATCTGCTCAGCCAGCGGATAATTTCATGAAATTCTCAGATTAATTGGTCGCCACGTTCGTTCGACCTTTCAGCTCCCGATTACTTCCTGTGGGGATATCTGAAGGAGCAGGTGTACATGAACAAACCAGGTACACTAGAGAAGAATATTCATGCAGAAATTCGAGAGCTAGAACCTCAAGCATTAACTAATGGTATGAACAAGTCAATCGAAAGACCCCAACTTTGTAAGGCGGCAAATGGAGCTCATTTGAATTATGACATCTTCCGTATCTGGTCAAACAAATCTCTGTGTACGTTAAGCATTCATTGTATGTCATATCATTGAAGTTGGTTCATTAAAGGGACACTATAGTCACCTGAACAACTTTAGCTTAATGAAGCAGTTTTGGTGTATAGAACATGCCCCTGCAGCCTCACTGCTCAATCCTCTGCCATTTAGGAGTTAAATCCCTTTGTTTATGAACCCTAGTTACACCTCCCTGCATGTGACTTGCACAGCCTTCTATAAACACTTCCTGTAAAGAGAGCCCTACTCAGGCTTTCTTTATTGCAAGTTCTGTTTAATTAAGATTTTCTTATCCCCTGCTATGTTAATAGCTTGCTAGACCCTGCAAGAGCCTCCTATATGTGATTAAAGTTCAATTTAGAGCTTGAGATACAATTATTTAAGGTAAATTACATCTGTTTGAAAGTGAAAACTGTTTTTTTTCATGCAGGCTCTGTCAATCATAGCCAGGGAAGGTGTGGCTAGGGCTGCATAAACAGAAACAAAGTGATTTAACTCCTAAATGACTGAATTGAGCAGTGGAATTGCAGGGGAATGATCTATACAGTTAAACTGCTTTATTTAGCTAAAGTAATTTAGGTGACTATAGTGTTCCTTTAATACAAAGTTGTTCATTTCACAAATCCTACTCTGAATTGTGGCCCACCCTGTATGTATGTATCTATGTGTAAATATATAATGTGTGTATGCTGAATATATAATATATTGGAAGGCTGGGCCTGAAGTTGTGGGAGGTGCTATGTACCTTTAAAAAGGACTCCCTCCTCTTACCTACGTTACCTATTGGGTTCCAAACGCTCGGCTGGTCCACCCTCCACACCCTCTATTCAACTCTATCTAAGGTAGACCCACTTATTTACAGGCCTATCACACACGTCAGTATCGGCACACCTCAACCGACTTTTGCTTATTATGGTATTTTACTTAATCACTATTTCATTCCATTACTGAAATGGCCCCGAACACAAATATATGTGTGTATGTAATTTACACCTAAGTATATGATATAAATAATTTAAATCAATTTATGTATGTTATTTATACCCGCATTTACACTATACATTATTGTACACTGTTGTACATTCTAGATTCGGTTCATATTCTCAATGTTTTACTGGGTGTTTAGCTGTGCTCATTAAGAAACAAGCATTCCTGATATGGTTAGAATGCTGTATAGAGCATCTTACATGATTTCAAACATTACTTTAATATTGCCTGGCTTTCGGACAGAGGTTCTATATCCCACATCAATCTATCAATCACAAGGCATATAATTACCTCCTATGAGATATCAAAGTGACCTCTCGTCATGGGGTGTTTGTGGCTAAATACACTCCACGATCAGAAGGAAAGTAATTCTAGGAAAGGAATATTTAAAGCATGGCCAGTAAAGGCGTTTTTTGGCAATTTGCCCAATCCTACTGACAGAAAAGAAGGGGCAGATCATGTGCAGGTCAGTGGCCCATGCCGAGAAGAGGCCCCATGCGTTGATCCTGTAGAACCCAAGAGAAGAAGTGTGTTAGGAAGTGTAGTAAGTGCATTTACCCGCTGCCCAGGACAGTGAATTGAGTGGACTGGGATTTGACATAATTATGGGTTTATTCACTGAAAATAGTTTTGAAGTTAAATAAAAAACACTTTGCAAAATCAAGGCACAAAGTGCAGATCTGGAAAAATTCTCCAACTCACTTATAGTCACAGTTTGGTTATTTTTGACTAAATTTTGCAATTTAGTTTAGATCAGAGTCTGATTTAGTGATTGTAAGAAAACCCAGCATTTCCTGACTTTTTTCAAACAATATTTTGACTGTTTCCCCAGTTTTCGTTTATTTGTTCGGTAGTTTCAAACTACCGAACCACTGACCACCCCTCTGGCTCATTATCACCAAAGGAAATCATCAATCAAGCGCTCTCCCTGTGTGGCCGCCGTTCGTATAGCTGAACTCCACGTGCAAGAGAAAATGGCGGCCATCTTGTTTGCACGAAAGGAGGCAGCGGGACTTGGTCGTCGAGTGTCTGGAACTAAAATCGGACACTTGACTTCCTGAACACCGGTTAAACGATACAAACGCCTGCTTCCTTTTCACGAACAGCTAGGAGAGCGCTGTTCGGTAGTTTGGCTCCCACGAACCAGGGGAACAATCGCTACTATGAGCCAGAGGGTTCCGTTTGTGCATTAGTTCGGTTTTGTGATTTGTCGAAATAGACTGCCCGCACAGCCTAAACTCATGGAACTGTTTCTGGGCAGAAGCCTCGTGTACGGTCGGTCCAAATTGAACTTCCATAAAATTTGAAAACCCCTGAACTGATCTGGCTGATTTTTGGATATGTTGGTCACCCAAATCAGGGCTATCAGGGGATATGACATGGGGATCTGGGATGTTTTGGGGTACTTTCTACGTTTTGGGGAAAATAATGTTTTTTTGCCTGGAGATAATTAATTTATTACTTTATCTTACTCAATTATCTCCAGGTAGAGAGTTGGGAATTGCTTGTTTGTATTGGGAGTGTCACTGTTTGTCACGGCATTGTTATAGGCTGTATGTTTTGTGTCCCTGTTCCCCACAAGGTCCATGGGGGAGTGCCTCTTGCATTGGGAATTGTATAAAAGCCAGTGTGGCACAAATAAAGCTTCATTTTTGTTATACCCTTCATCAAGTTTCGGCTGATGTTTGGGTACCTGTTCACTTCATTGGGAAAATCTGCTGGAAAAGCTGTATCTGATCTGGAGAAAGAGACGACCATAGCAGTTTGGGTAGAAACAGACCAACCGATAGCTACCACATCAGGGTTACACTTTAGAGTTTGCACTGCTTTCAAATGTAATGTCTTCATTTTTCACCAATACAACACTGCATATATTATACGTTTATGGTCGCTAGACTTTGTGCATTTCTACTTTGGACTTCAAATTCTCTAATGTTCTGCTTCCTATAGGGGGCAATACATTAAACCTTCAGTTGCTTAAAGACAAAAAATAATTTCTGAATTGACATGAAATGTGCCATTTACTCAAGGTTGTTTGGAGACTAATTCAGAGATTTGTCAGGGATATTGTGAAATATCCTCACAGATTGAATTTCACAGAAATGACGAAGTTAAAGTCTGCTAGCAAAATAACCTTCAAAAAGTCAAAATAGAAAATTTGTTCATTCACCAAACACAGAATTGCCTCTGATTTATGTTGTTTTCATCATTTGGAGTCCCGTTCTGTGATTTGAGAGTACCTCCCAGCTAGCATTAATTTAGTGGAGCAGTCCCAATGTTGTGCCTTTATCCTGGGAGTGTGCTAGCAAATATGCTTTTTCTGACTATGGGATAGTTGGCTATTATGATGCCAGTCAAATCGGTGTACACGCTCACCAGACTGTCTTCACCTTTTTGGATGAAGATGTCATGCAGACAATCGGAATACAAATCTGATTTAAAAGGTTTCAGCACATACTATTTTTCCTTTATTACTTGTTTCCCATTAAAAACCCACTATATTATAGCACGTGCAAAAAGCTTTTTTTCACAAAAGTCGTAAAGTATTTTTTTGTTTTTTGACATTTCTTTGTTTTCTGGTTTTAGATGAGAGAAAGATTCTAAGGAATTGCATCGTTAACACGTGTAATGTGCACAACAATAAGGAATTATGTAGCCAGGCTAATACAATATGCGCTAGCAAGGATAGCGTAGATCTTAGTTCAAAACATAAACTGCAGTGTTTTTTACCTATGTTTGACAGTTACTTTAATAGCCATAGCTATTGCTTTTGTGGAGCTGGGTAAAAGCGTTAAGAGAATTAATATAGTCAGACAAATTGCCCTTGTAGCTCAGTGTACAACCTCACCACTTGGCTACCAGTGGTTGGATCATATTTGACCTTGAACTAACCTTGAAGTTAAAAAAACACAGATATAGCACACCAGGAATTTCCATATCTACGGCTTTAACCCTCCTATTTCCAGAGGCAAATACAACATTACACTGGAATATATTGTCTGTTTCCCTGGTGGCAAAAGGCATAACTGTTACATTAATAACAATTAGCCCATTATGATGTTTTTCTTCGCACTAGTAAGTACAGCTGGCTCACTGCCAAAGCATACCCAGTATGTTTGACACCTGGAACTGTCAGCAGTCTGCTTGCTAATGTAACTCACTGTCTGTTGAAAAAATAGTTCTAAACTTTGCAACAGGTCCTTTGCCTCTAAAACCTTGCAACTTAAAGAAAACTGTAAATCAACCGTGATTTAGTGGCCCAAATTTATATTTACATCAGTGTACAAAGAGTTTGAAAAATAGCTTTGTCAAATAAAAACTGTCAGTTTAATATATTTTCTGTATAAAAGGTTGCACTACCTAGTTGGTATTTCTTAAAGGAATATTTCATAGAAAAAACATGCATTTATTTTTTTCTTCTACATATTTTCTTTGGAGGTATATGAAAAAAAATGTTTTCAAAAGCCAGTGTCCCTAGTGTTTCAGTGTCCCCATGTCTCCCAGTGTCTCCACGTCTCCCAGTGTCCACATGTCTGTATCCACAAGTGCCCCCATGTCTCCCAGTGTCCCCAAGTGTCTCAGTGCCCCTATGTCTCCCAGTGTCCCCAAGTGTCTCAGTGTCCCCGGGTCTCTCAGTGTCCCCATGTCTCACTGTGTCCCCATGTCGCTCAGTGTCCCCTAGTATCCTAGTTACACGGGACACACTGAGACATGGGGACACTGGGAGAAATGGGGACACAGACACTGGGAGACTAGGGGACAGGGCGCCATGGGGACACTGACACTGTGATACATAGGGCCACTGATGCCAGACTGGCCTTCCTATTCTTTGGACAGACATGCCCCCTTTTTGGGCATGTTTGCCTCTTTTGGCAGTTCTGGTCATGTGATTCGCATCAATGGCCCACCCTTTTACCCCGCCCATTGACTTCCTGCACTGCTTCACTGGACACAGCTGTTAGGGGATATGGATTTACTTGAAAGATGAAAGCATAAATTAGATATAGAGATTAGCATAGAGTATGTGTTTTCTTATAGCTGCATCCTTTGAGTTTCCCTCCAACACCAACTCCATCAAATACATGACGCTTGAGAGGTATGACTGTTTTAGTGTTTTTGGTTGATAAGATTCTGTAATTAGGCCCCATCATAATTGTCAGCACCAGGCCCACTGGGCTCTTAATCTGGCCCTGGTATCTATGTGTTTTTCTCTCCATATATTGGCAGCTACGTACTATATTGAAATTATGAATTATGGGATAGATCACTATTTATTTATTATTCTTTTGTGTTTTGTATATACCGTAGCTTATAATTACATGTATTCCTGAGAGGAACAATTAATATACTGAGGGCCGTATCTAACTACTTCACGAGGAGTCCCTTTAAGATCTTATGATCTCATTTTGACAACATTAATGCGTATGGATAGCATATATTCTCTAGTATGTAATCCATTAATTACTGTACCATTACAATCCGTTCTTACTGTATAGTCATTCAGGGGTGTACCCAGAGCATTTGGCACCTGGCGTGGATCCCCCTTCCCCCCACCTCCATACTTTAAAATGTAAAAAAAACACCCTCAATATTTTTTAAATGTGTCAATTTTGAAAAAACCCTGTCCTGTCCTGCCCCCTTCTACAAATCCCCTCTCCCTCTCATGCGTCTTGTAGAACTACAAGACGCATGAGATGTATGTCCTGCCCTGTTCTACAAAACCTCTGCACCTCCCTTGCACAAATCCCCTGCTCAGCCCCGATACCAAATCCCTCCCCCCTTCTACAAGCCCTTGCATAAAACTCCTGCACTCCCCTCTTCCCCCCAAAAGGCTGCCTCTCCCTCAAAAGCCCCTGCTCAGCCACTTAAAATAGAATTTATTTTTTTTACACGACAACATTAGCAACAGTCTTCAGAGTCCGACTGGCACATAGTCACTCGCACACAGTCACACACACAGTTACAGGCATACAGTCACACACAGTTAGACAGTCACACATACAATTAAAGGCAGACAGTCACAGGCAGATAGTCACACACACACAGTTACAGGCTGCATCCCCCAATCATATGCAGGCAGCCACACACACACTCACAGGCACACTGCCACACAGTCGCAGGCAGACAGTCACAAACAGGCACAGGCAGACAGTCACACACACAGTTGCAGGCATTCACACACACACACAGTCACAGGCAGACAGTAACGCACACACACACACACACACAGAGTTACAGGCAGACAGTCACAAATACACACAGTCACAGGAAGACAGTCACACACACAGTCACAGGCAGACAGTCGCGCACACACACACACACACAGTCATAGGTAGATAGTCACACACACAGTTACGGCAGACAGTCACACATACACACAGTCACAGGAAGACAGTCACACACACAGTTACAGGCAGGCAGTCACACACACAGTTACAGGCAGGCACTCTCACACACACACAAACTCACAGGCAGACAGTCACACACAGAGTCACAGGCAGATAGTTACACACACACACACACTCATACAGGCAGACAGTCACACACACACACACAGGCAGACAGGCAGACAGTCATACACACACACACACTCTCTCCCTCTCTCTCTTACTTACAGTCAGCTTGGGCTGGAGGAGTAGTGGATTCAGTCCCTGGTCTGTAGTTGTTGGGGAAGCAGGGACTTCCTCCCTCTTCCCCTCGATGTGCAGCAATAATAACAGTGGGTGGAGGCCCCACTGCTGATTAACTTTTCCTCCAATGTTCTTACTTGCGGCGGTGTTGAAGTTCTGCGGCTGCCTGTCCCTATGTGTGTGAGCTGTGCGGCTGCTATGGTAGCTCACACATCCTAAGGCCCCCCTAGTCACAGCACCCCCCTAGTGAGTGGCACCCAGGGCGAACCGTGCCCCCACCCCCTCACCCCCGCCCCTCTCTTAGTACACCACTGTGGTCATTGTCTAGATACAAAAGTGTCTATAGAATATGGTAATACAATCTCTTTCTTCACTGACCTTTAACATAAAAATCTTATGTAATTTTATTTATTGCATTGCCCAAATTACCAATCCAAAGTTACCCCCTTGAACAGAGGGATATGTGTGACAATAAGTGCTTAAACGTTTTACAACAGGTTTCTGATATAAAATATATATCTGCACAGTAGCATAACATAATATAATACTAATCACATAGAGAAATGTCTTAAAGATCATCCTCTCCTTATGTTATCGGCTATAACTGAAAGGGATCTGTTTGGCACTAACCCGTTATAATAATAGGGGATAGAAGTCTTAAAATATATATACTGATGTTCTTTATTATCATTATTATTTTACTATTTATATAGCGCCATCAGATTCCGTAGCGCTGTACAATGGGTGGACTACCAGACATGTAATTGTACGCAGGCAACTGGATGTACAGGAACAGAGAGGTGGAGGGTCCTGCTCAATGAGCTTGCATTCTAATAATAATAAGCTGTTACCTTTTCTTTCCTCTAGTCCTCCAATGTATATTATAAAGGGTCGTCACTTTCGTTTATCTCTCCTCCCCTTGTGTGTAAGAATCCGCCGAATAAGACCCCTCCCACTATTACTCCCACCTCCCACTATTACTGCCCCTTTTTTTCTATAATCACGCCCACCTCCATATTGCATTGTCACAAGGAGGAGTCCTTGTGACAATGCAGTATGGAGGTGGGCGTGATTATCGAAAAAGGGGCAGTAATACCAAGGGCGGGGTTCAGGACACGAGAGTGACTAATTGGCATATTCACTACACGCCCCCTAGAGCCGCAATTGGTCGCGTTTATCACGTGACCGGTGAGTGGCTCCCTAAAATGCCCCGGATGAAGGCGCTTTAGTAGCGCTGAATCGGGCTTTGGCTCACTGTCATTTTCTCTTTATTTTATAACAGCACGTTTTTTGCACGATGGTAATTTAGGTAATAGTTTTTTTTATGGGGGAGTACTAAGTACTCTAGACACGTAGTTGTGTGGACGCAATTGGAGGGAACTCTGCTGTTACATAATTACATACCGTGTTTCCCCGAAAATAAGACCTACCCCGAAAATAAGCCCTAGCTGAATTTTCGGGGTGGGCTGCAATATAAGCCCTACCCCGAAAATAAGACCTAGGCATTTTACCTTTGCGGCCCGGCGGGACTTCCTTCTTCTATGAGGAGGAGGGGGAGGAGCGTTGAGGGCCGCGGCATCGCGCAGCGTGATGACGACGTGCGCAGCGTGATGACGACGTGCGCAGCGCCGTCAGTCTGCCTTCACGGATCTTCAGCGGAAGGATCCATTCCGGGCAGTGAGGCACCCAGTGGTCGGACTCTTTGAACTGTGAGTAGATACTGGTGTTTTATGTCTGGGACTTAATTAATTAAAGGGGGGGGGTGAATTAATTAAAGGGTGGGTGAATTAATTAAAGGGGGGTGGATTAATTAAAGGGGGGGTGGATTAATTAAAGGGGGGTGGATTAATTAAAGGGGGGGTGGATTAATTAGAGGGGTGGATTAATTAGAGGGGGTGGATTTATTAAAGGGGTGGATTTATTAAAGGAGGGGTGGATTTATTAAAGGAGGGGTGGATTTATTAAAGGAGGGGTGGATTTATTAAAGGGGGGGTGGATTTATTAAAGGGGGGTGGATTTATTAAAGGGGGGGTGGATTAATTAAAGGGGGGGTGGATTAATTAAAGGGGGGGGTTCAATGTTCATACCGGTACCGTAAATAAATAAGCCCTACCCTGAAAATAAGCCCTAGTGTGTTTTTTGGGACTAAAATTAATATAAGACCCGGTCTTATTTTCGGAGAAACACAATAGTTACATAGTTACATAGCTGAAAAGAGACTTGCGTCCATCAAGTTCAGCCTTCCTCATATTTGTTTTTTGCTTTAGGGCAGTCTTTTTATACTTTTATTTATTTTTTTGTTTTATTTTATTTGTACCTGGCGTAACCTATTTTCCATACACATCAGGTCCATAATCAAAAGTATCCTAGGTGGGGATTGTTCCACCCATGCTGTTACCATAGAGCGGTTTGTCTGCTCTTAAAATTGCAAGTACATTTCATCTTACTACTACTTATTTGCAAATATGGAGAGCACTACGGGCCTTCTTTTTCTTTGATTGCATGTAAACTACACTACAACTACCGTTTGAGGGATATCCTACAAGTGGGGAGTTGAAATACCACTGTTTGCTGTTTTACGGAGAGCTGGTTATAGCTCTGAAAAACGTGAGTTGGCAATTTTTAGTTCTATGTTGTCTATAGTCCACAGACTTACAATACTGCACTATTGGTCTCCTATTCTCTCTTTTGCATATGCAATTGGTGTGTGATACCACTGCAGAGACATCTTTTTCAACATTTGAAAACTTTTATAACCTCAAAAGGACATTTTTATTTTTTACTTGGTACCTTTTTGCTTACTTACCACAATATTGTATTTATTTTGGCGCTACCTGTATCCTTTGTTCTGTTTGTTCGATTTATCCTTAAAGGTTTTGAGGGTTACCTTCTTATTCAGGTGTGCAGCCCCCTTGTGATCAGTTATTGTAGCACTGTTCCACCCTTGCTTTTTGGGTTCTATAACAAATTTAAAAAAACAGTTTGAGGCACTTCCAAATTTGTAACAAGCTAGGAAAAAAAATAATTCTTGACCCCAGAATGGCAGTCAGATTTGTCCTTGGATCAAGCAGCTATTACCCTACATTGAAAAATGATATCCTTGAATATTCTGTTTTTGCAAGTATGCATCTAGTTGCTGTTTGAACATCTGTATGGACTCTGATAAAACCACTTCTTCAGGCAGAGAATTCCACATCCTTATTGTTCCTACCAAAAAAAAACCTTTTCTTTCCCTCAGACGAAATCTTCTTTCTTCCAATCTAAACTCATGACCTCGTGTCCTATGTAAAGTCCGGTTTGTGAATAGATTTCCACACAATGGTTTGTATTGGCCCGAATATATTTGTATAATATTATCATATCCCCTCTCAGGAAACATTTTTCTAAACTAAAGAGGTTTAAATTTGTTAACCTTTCTTCATAGCTGATATGTTCCATTCCTTTTATTAATTTTGTAGCAAGGCTCTGCACTTTTTCTAGTGCCATAATATCCTTCTTTAGAACAGGTGCCCAAAATTGCACAGCATATTCAAGATGTGGTCTTACCATCGATTTATAAAGAGGCAAAATGATATTCTCGTCCCAAGAATAAATGCCCTTTTTCATGCATGACAATACCTTACTGGCCTTGGCCACTGCTGATTGACATTGCACATTGTTGAATAGTTTGTTGTCTATAACAATTCCCAAGTCCTTTTCGTGTGTTGTTATCTCTAATTTGCTTCCATTAAAGGGACACTATAGTCACCTGAACAACTTTAGCTTAATGAAGCAGTTGTGGTGTATAGAACATGCCCCTGCAGCCTCACTGCTCAATCCTCTGCCATTTAGGAGTTAAATACCTTTGTTTATGAACCCTAGTCACACCTCCTTGCATGTGACTTGCACAGCCTTTCATAAACACTTCCTGTAAAGAGAGCCCTATTTAGGATTTCTTTATTGCAAGTTCTGTTTAAGTAAGATTTTCTTATCCCCTGCTATGTTAATAGCTTGCTAGACCCTGCAAGAACCTCCTGTATGTGATTAAAGTTAAATTTAGAGATTGAGATACAATGATTTAAGGTAAATTACATCTGTTAGAAAGTGAAACCAGTTTTTATTTTTCATGCAGGCTCTGTCAATCATAGCCAGGGGAGGTGTGGCTAGGGCTGCATAAACAGAAACAAAGTTATTTAACGCCTAAATGACAGTGAATTGAGCGGTGAAATTGCAGGGGAATGATCTATACACTGTACTTGATATACCGACCTCCTTATGTTACATAAAATGTGCATTTCTAATCTTGATGTGTTCTGTTAGAACCATACCTTTTTACTTGTCATACATAACTGTGAAATGGCTATGATACCATGTTTGATAAACATTGCACTGCAAAAATAAAGAATGTAAAAAAAAAATGTTTATACTCATCCTGTGTATCGAAGGGTTAATAGCGTGGATATAGAATCCAAATAGAAAGTCACCCAATTTGCATTGGTCAATTTCAAACGATGTGGGAATTTTAAAGAGAGTAATCTCTCCAAGACAGGATAATGAAAATTAACTTTTAAAGGACCAATAAAGGCACCCAGAACATTTGAATTAACTGAAGTTGTCTAGGTATATTGTCCATCAAATTTTAAACCTGCAATGTAAACCATTGCTGTTTGTTAGAAATTGCCATGTTTCCATTGGAGGGTTAAACACACATTTTAGTGCAGGTCCTCAAACTCCAGCCCTCCAGATGTTGCTGAACTACAACTCCCATGATTCAATGAATGAAATAGGCTGAGAATCATGGGAGTTGTAGTTCAGCAACATCTGGAGGGCCGGAGTTTGGGGAAGCCTGTTTTAGTGGCTGTCTTCCGGACAGGTGCTTCCCCTGTAAGAACGGAGTCAAGCTCGGTTGTCAATCTACCCTATGGGTAAGTATTGGTTTGGCTGACAACACCAATCTTGATAATCTCGGTATAGCGAGTAGGGGCATAATTTACTAATACTAAGTAATCTTTACTTAGTATTAGTAAATCTGGATGAAAGACCAATTTAGGTATTTCAGCCTTTTAGTAGATAGCTCCCTAATACCGTGGGAATTAGGGAGTTATCTACTTATTCATTCCTGTCATTACATGACTGGCCAAGTAACTTACATTTTAAATGAATGTATGTTACTTGATTGTTGTAAGTGTTGCAAACGCTTACAGCTGAATCCTGGCTATGTTTGTATACTTTTTATTTAAAAATTGTATACAGTGTAACATTCTTCTTCTTCCACTGGGTAAGTATATTCGTAAAAACATAAAAAACACTAATTCACCAACACAAACACCCTAGTGGGTGTTGTGCCAGGAAAAAGAAGTACAACCCTGTAGAAATGTTCTAATAAATCAAAAAATTATTTACAACATTATTTATTAATAGAGCCTACTTACTAATAGGTACTCGAGGTAGGTTGGTACTGTAGCCTGTAACCAAATATAAGGCAACTATCAGGGATAGAACAGGAATGAAAATTACAATGGAGGTATATAACCTGCACTAAATGAGGTTAGCAGAATGTCAAGAGAACCCTATAATATGTATCAGGCAGGCATACAGCTCTCCGTCCATATATAATAATTTTTAGGGTGAGGGGGGTAGGTAGGGGGTAACTTTTTTTGGGGTGTGGCGGTGGGTGATTAGGGGCCGGGGTGGGGGCCGGGGGGGAGGACAGTAGGTCCCCCCCTCAATATGTTTATGGCCCCCACCCACCGCGCAGGGGTGGGGGATGGGGGGGGAGGACAGTAGGTCCCCCCTCATTATTTTTATGGCCCCCACCCACCACGCAGGGGTGGGGGCCGGGGGGAGGACAGTAGGTCCCCCCCTCATTATTTTTATGGCCCCCACCCACCACGCAGGGGTGGGGGCGGGGTAGGACAGTAGGTCCTCCCCCCATTGTGATTTATGGCCCCCACCCACCACACAGGGTGAGGGGGGTAGGTAGGGGGTAACTTTTTTGGGGGTGTGGCGGTGGGTGATTAGGGGCTTGGGGACCCATAGTCACCTTTGATTGGGGGGGGATTTTTATTTAGGGCCCCCACCCACCTCTCAGGGGTGGGGGCTGGGGGGGACAGTAGGTCCCCCCTTATTGTTTTTTTTTAGGGCCCCCATCCACCGCTCAGGGGTGGGGGCCGGGGGGGAGGACAGTAGGTCCCCCCCTCAATATTTTTATGGCCCCCACCCACCGCGCAGGGGTGGGGGACGGGGGGGAGGACAGTAGGTCCCCCCTCATTATTTTTATGGCCCCCACCCACCACGCAGGGGCGAGGGCCGGGGGGAGGACAGTAGGTCCCCCCCTCATTATTTTTATGGCCCCCACCCACCGCGCAGGGGTGGGGGCCGGGGGAGGACAGTAGGTCCCCCCCTCATTATTTTTATGGCCCCCACCCACCACACAGGGGTGGGGGCGGGGGGAGGACAGTAGGTCCCCCGTGCAGGGGTGGGGGCCGGGGGGGAGTACAGTAGGTCCTCCCCCTCATTGTTTTTATGGCCCCCACCCACCACGCAGGGGTGGGGGCGGGGGGAGGACAGTAGGTCCTCCCCCCATTGTGATTTATGGCCCCCACCCACCGCGCAGGGGTGGGGGCCGGGGGGAGGACAGTAGGTCCCCCCCTCATTATTTTTATGGCCCCCACCCACCACACAGGGGTGGGGGCGGGGGGAGGACAGTAGGTCCCCTGCGCAGGGGTGGGGGCCGGGGGGGAGGACAGTAGGTCCCCCCCTCATTATTTTTATGGCCCCCACCCACCACGCAGGGGTGGGGGCGGGGGGAGGACAGTAGGTCCTCCCCCCATTGTGATTTATGGCCCCCACCCACCGCGCAGGGGTGGGGGCCGGGGGGAGGACAGTAGGTCCCCCCTCATTATTTTTATGGCCCCCACCCACCACGCAGGGGTGCGGGCGGGGGGAGGACAGTAGGTCCCCACCCAATGTGTATCAGGGTCCCTGAGGACAGGTGTCAATCCATATCTGCCAAGTGACCCTATGTAAGGGGAACAGTCCCTATTCTGCTCTGTGTCAGTGTGTATCAGGGATCCTTAGGATAGGTGTCAATCCATATCTGCCAAGTGACCCTATGTAGGGGGAACAGTCCCTATTCTGCTCTGTGTCAGTGTGTATCAGGGATCCTTAGGATAGGTGTCAATCCATATCTGCCAAGTGACCCTATGTAGGGGGAACAGTCCCTATTCTGCTCTGTGTCAGTGTGTATCAGGGATCCTTAGGATAGGTGTCAATCCATATCTGCCAAGTGACCCTATGTAGGGGGAACAGTCCATATTCTGCTCTGTGTCAGTGTGTATCAGGGTCTCTGAGGACAGGTGTCAATCCATATGTCAAGGTGTCAATATATCATATGTCAGGTGTCAATCCATATCCATTGTGATTTAGGAATGTTAGGTGATTTATGCCCTTTATGGATTAAAACCAGACTCTGTGTAATTTTCCATGGGAGTTTTGCCATGGATCCCCCTCTGGCATGCCACAGTCCAGGTGTTAGTCCCCTTGAAACAACTTTTCCATCACTATTGTGGCCAGAAAGAGTCCCTGTGGGTTTTAAAATTCGCCTGCCCATTGAAGTCTATGGTTCGCCGGTTCGCGAACATTTGCGGAAGTTCGCGTTCGCCGTTCGCGAACCGAAAATGTTATGTTCGCGACATCACTAGTCATAGTACAGTGTGGTCTCTCAGCATGGTGGCACAGATGGTGGTAATGTCACCACATGACGTTACCTGTCTGCCTACCCCCTTCGACTGGCAAAGCAATGCAGCCAATTATCCTAGATTCCACCAATGAGAAACAGAGATGATTCTTTAAAATACTGCACTTTTTTTTCCAATACAATATACTAGGTGGAAGTGAGAGAGGGTAGAGTCTACCCGCCATATTTGTTTATTGAGCTAAAATTGCTTTATAATGGGTGGCCAACTGGCTTGCTCTTAAGTGAGGATCACCATTCCTTGCTAGCAAAGGGACCAAAAGGGTCCTGATGCTTGAGCACCACCACTTGTTAGGATCCTTTAAAGACATGTTTGGTCACACCCCACCCCCAGATGGTAGCCCATCCTTTTCATGATCCAATTAAAAAGAGCTCCATCCTTGATCCCTTTCCTATCTTATTATAATTACTTGGCCGTATTATGCTCGAATTCCAGGTCCGTATTCCATAACTCCTATTGCTCATCAGTTTCTCTTACTTGTTGACCCCTTGTCCTGGACATTGTAGCCTCTCATTCAGTTTCATCCAATTAGATCATTAGCATCTTTTCAGTGAACCTGTCCCTTCTCCTAATCTATCCTTGTTTATCTTGCTACAACACTTGTTACTAAAAATTGTTTTAGAATCTAGCCTGCCTGTTTTCCAACCAGAACAATTCTCTATCCTCATCTTACTATGGTTAACTTTTTCATTTTTTTTCCTCCTAAAATGTAGACAGCAGATTCTCAGCTTCTGAAAACAAAGCGACCAAATCCATGCGCTTATATTCCTCCTTCTATTAAAGGTAATGTAACCTGATTTATACACGTAGAGTTATTAATGGGACTGATGTTACAACACAATGTTATTTATATTTTCCAAGGGTCAATAACTGCCCAGTATTAAAGACATGAATTATTTCCTGCATTCCGTGCTCGGAACACTAATTGTACTCCCACCTTGATAAGACGCCTCATTATGGAGATATCCACATATGTATCAAAATACTACATTTTCAACTAACCTCAGGAGGGACAGTGAGGTCTGGAATACATTATGTGTGGTTTGTGTGTTCAATCATTTGTATTTGAATATCAGCTCATTGGAATAATTAAAGTAATACTATAGGCTAGGAATATAAAATTGTATTCCTAGCAGTATAGCTCCCTATAGTGCACCGCACTCACGCAACTACCCCTCCCCTTTCCCCCCTGCAGCGCAGAACCATCGGCACTGGGTCAGGCTCCGCCTTGGTTCCACCTTCCCTTACCCTCACCCGACATGCACGTTGATCATTGAAAGTGCATTAGGACAGCTTCTAAGGAAAATATTGTATAATGCTTTCCTATGGGGTTTTGGGTCACGCAGGATTAGCTCATGTATAGCATTAGGACATCCAGCGTCAGGTGACCAAAAGTCGCCTAACGGCTCAGAAGTGCAGTAGAGGCGGAGTTAATCCTGGATAATAATTATTGTAGTTTCTCAATAACTGCAATAATTACTATTGCAGGGTTAAACTGATAGGGGCACTGCACCCAGACCACTTCAATGAGCTAAAGTGGTCGGGTGCCTATAGTGTTCCTTTAAAGGACCACTATAGGCACCCAGACCACTTCAGCTTAATGAAGTGGTCTGGGTGCCAGGTCCAGCTAGGATTAACCCTTTTTTCTATAAACATAGCAGTTTCAGAGTAACTACTATGTTTATAATAGGGTTAATCCAGCCTCTAGTGGCTGCCTCATTGACAGCCGCTAGAGGCGCTTCCGCGCTTCTCACTTTGAAAATCACAGTGAGAAGACGCCAGCGTCCATAGAAAAACATTGAGAATGCTTTCTTATGGACTTGCTGAATACGCGTGCGGCTCCTGCCGCGCATGCGCATTTAGCCGAGGAGGAGGAGAGGAGGAGGAGAGTCCCCCGCCCGGCGCTGGAGAAAGAGGTAAGTTTAACCCCTTCCTCCCTCTAGAGCCTGGCTGGGGGGGAGGGGGACCCTGAGGGTGGGGGCACCCTCAGGGCACTATAGTGCCAGGAAAACGAGTATGTTTTCCTGGCACTATAGTGGTCCTTTCACTGAATGTGTGACAACAAAAGGGGAATGGTGTGGTATAAGTCAAGCTATACAGAGAGATTTATGAGAAATTATAAAGATTCTACTTGGATCTTAACAAAGAAACCTAATGGTGCTCTTTTAAATATTTTGAAGTTGTAAGTCACTTTCCAAGTTCACAAATTAAACTTGTTGATCTTGTTAGGTAACTTTGGTAGCACACAGTCTTGCAGTTTTACTCATTAAACAACTCACATTCATTGGGTTCCTTTGGCTGCCTAATTAACCCATGAAACATGTCACTGGGGCTATACCTTTCTCAATGAGGCTATCTTTTTGAAAGAACAACCCAGTATGGAACGCACGGACGTATTAGCCGCGAGGCAAACAAGGCATTTGCCTTGGACGGCATTTTCCAGGGGGCGGCAAAAAACGCCGCCCCCAAATGCCCGGGCAAATACCTTGTTAGCCTTGCGGCTAACTGACAATCCGGGCGGGCTGCTGGGCGGGCGGGCGGGCGGGCGGCGCTGGCGAGGGAGCTGAGCAGAGAGCTCAGGGGAATGACGTCATCTTCCGGCTCCCGGTATCACTCTGCAGGCGGCGCGTGAAGGAGCTGAGCAGAGAGCTCAGGGGAATGACGTCATCTTCCGGCTCCCGGTATCACTCTGCAGGCGGTGCGCGAATGAGCTGAGCAGAGAGCTCAGGGGAAGTTCTCCCTCGCCAGCGCCACCCACCCGACCGACTGACCAGCAGCCACTGGACCCTCAGGTAAAAGGAGACACACCCAGCATTCCCAAAGGTAAGGAGGCTGGGGGGGTTGAATTTTTAAAAGAAAAAGTGTGTGTATGTTAGTGTGTGTCAGTGTGTGTGTATGTTAGTGAGTGTGTGTGTCTGTTAGTGTGTGTGTCTGTATGTCTATTAGTGTGTGTGTGTGTGTCAGTGTGTGTCTGTTAATGTGTGTGTCTGTTAGTGTGTGTGTGTCAGTGTGTGTCTGTTAATGTGTGTGTCTGTTAGTGTGTCTGTTAGTGTGTGTCTGTTAGTGTGTGTATTTTAGTGTGAGTGTGTGTGTATGTTAGTGTGAGTGTTTTGTCTGTTAGTGGTTTGTCTGTTAGTGTGAGTGTATGTTAGTGTGAGTGTGTGTCTGTGTCTGTTAGTGTGTTGTTTTTTGTGTCTGTTAGTGTGTGTGAGTGTGTGTGTCTGTTAGTGTGTGTGTGTCAGTGTGAGTGTGTGTATGTTAGTGTGAGTGTGTGTCTGTATGTCTGTTAGTGTGAGTGTGTGTCTGTTAGTGTGTGTCTGTTAGTGTGTCTGTGTGTGTGTGTGTGTGTGTGTGTGTGTGTCTGTGAGTGAGTGAGTGTGTGTTTGTTAGTGTGTGTCTGTTAGTGAGTGAGTGAGTGTCTGTTAGTGGTTTGTCTGTTAGTGTGAGTGTATGTTAGTGTGAGTGTGTGTCTGTGTCTGTTAGTGTGTCGTTTAGTGTGTCTGTTAGTGTGTGTGTCTGTTAGTGTGTCTGTGTGTGTGTGTGTATGTGAGTGAGTGTGTGTTTGTCTGTTAGTGTGTGTCTGTTAGTGAGTGAGTGTGTGTCTGTTAGTGTGAGTGTATGTTAGTGTGTGTCTGTGTCTGTTAGTGTGTTGTTTAGTGTGTCTGTTAGTGTGTGTGTGTGTGTGTGTGTGAGTGTGTGTGTGTCTGTTAGTGTGTGTGTCTGTGTGTGTATGTTAGTGTGAGTGTGTGTCTGTATGTCTGTTAGTGTGAGTGTGTGTCTGTTAGTGTGTTTGTGTGTCTGTTAGTGTGTCTGTGTGTGTGTCTGTGAGTGAGTGTGTGTGTCTGTTAGTGTGTGTCTGTTAGTGAGTGAGTGTGTGTCTGTTAGCTAGTGTATGCGTATCTGTCAGTGAATGTGTGTATTTGGAAGGTGGGGGAGGGGGTGGAGTGACGGGGAGGGGGGTCGGTGGCAGGGGGGGTCTGAGTTTTGTCCTGCCTAGGGCAGCACAAAACCAGGATACACCACTGATGGAACGCTCTTTAAAGCGGCACTGTTCCCCCCTCCCCACCTTGAAAAAAAAATCATAAAGATAGAATCTTTGTAAAATACAGATTTTGACTGTGTTTGAATTTCAATGAAATTTCAACCCAGTCAAGAGGTACACAGACACAATGTAGGGACTACTTTGTCTCTGTATATTTCCTCCACCTGACACTTCTAGACACTAAGGGGAGCTACTGCTGTCTAGAACTGTTAATCCCTCCAGCCCTCATCAGTGATGGCTGCAGGGAATTGGCTCAGTCTATGGAGGGTCTCAGGGGATCCGGCATGTACAGCATTGACGACAGCTCCTGGTGCTGAAGAGGACCTGTCAGGAGAAGATGGCTGTGCCCTCGAGGGAGAGCATCAGGTAAGTAGAACTCACCTTTACCTGCCACCCTTGGCCCATTACTCATTACCGGACCCAGAGTGGCGATGTCACCATTAGGGGTCTTTGCAAATTCTATAAAGTTTGCAGATGGTGATAGTGCCACTTTAATGCATTGTGGAAATCAGTCAAATGGATGCACAAGGAATATTTAGAATACTAAAAAGCTATTCACCATTGGAATTTGTTCCCTCGATTGCTGCAAATCTGCATCTTCTCTGTGGACCCGACAATGGATGATATACTGTATCTCTGGTCATTATATGGTTTTAAAGATCTAATAAGTTAAAGAATGGTTGATTTTGTGCTCATGTTTAATGTTTTAAAATCTGCTTTCCACAGAAGCACTGGGCATCATTAGCCATTTTTTTTTATCATAACAAAGTTAATCGAAGATGTAGTGTTCGATATAATAGCTTTGTTATTCCCTTCATGGAAGTTATGAAAAGAGCCTGAGCCATGGCCATTTGAATGTTTGGTCAGGGAAGCGTTATAGAGAATGCAGGCCTACCATTTTAAAGCAAGTCAAAGTAAATGTGGCATTTGGGCTGGTGATGGTGGGAGTGAAATGTTGAATGTTTTGGTGGGTGAATATACAGAGCTGCCTGTGAGAGCAGGGAAAGAAGTAATTTCTCTTTATTAAGTTGCCCACAATCCTCTACTGATGGACTGAGTGAAGGTTTGTGGCTAATTGTATGAACTAAATAATGAACTGGTACCCCACAACTCAGTAGGTAATGGAGGAAGGTATAGATGGAATGTTGAGTTTAGGCACCATAACAATGTAATCTAAATGAAATTGTTATGGTGGCCCCATAGTGCATTCGTACTTCAAGGGATTAAACCCATTCTCAAATGGTTTTTTATTATTATTATTATTATTATGTTATTTATATGGAGCCATCAAATTCCGCAGCGCTCTACAATGGGTGGACAAACAGATATGTAGTTGTAACCAGACAAGTTGGACACACAGGAACAGAGGGGATGAGGGCCCTGCTCAATGAGCTTACATGCTAGAGGGAGTGGGGTAAAATGACACAAAAGTTAAGGATAGTAAGGAAAGTTTATCCCCAAAGTTGCCTACAGCACCAATCCAGCTTCCCCCCCAAGTGGCATGAGAAAGATATGTTTATTTTCAAGTCAGTTTTGTGAACGGGGAGTCACTGATTGGCTGGGAGTGTCAGCTGACCGCTCTTGGCCAATAAGCGGCTCTCTTGCCCGTCAAAACTCTACATTTATTGAAATTTAAATATCAGAAGCTGGTTGCCACCTTGGGGGAAGTTGAGATTGTCACCGGAGGCAACATTGGGGTTAAACTGTTCAAAAAGGAGGTAGGAGTGCGCCTGGGTCCTCATGGTACCATAATAATTTCATTTAGATAAAATTGTTATGGTGCTTGGAGAGTTCATTTAAGCAACAGCTAGTGAAGTTTGAAAGGAACACAGTAGGCACTGTAACGGCTTCATCTCACTGGCAGCATTGAGTGTTAAACTGTTTTCAATGTTATATGAGAGCTCCAAGCATCTCAACCACACTATGCTGCTCGTGCTAAAGAGGAAGAAGAAGCCTGAGCAGCAATGGGCAGCTGTGATTGGCTGAGAGTGTCAGCAGACCACTTTCAGCCTTTCACAGTGACCATCCATGTATGGCTAGAAGAAAGTGTATCTTTGCCTGAGCCATACCTCCAGTGGGGGCTGGACTATGGAAAGCCAGGGACCCTCATTCAGTGATAAACTGCTCGAAAATAAAAAAAATAGTTTAACACTATTGGAGGTACAGTGCCAGGAAATACCTCTAGTAGCCATCTGAGGAGAGGCCAGTGGAGTTATCACTAGGCTGTAATGTAAACACTGCATTTTCTTTGAAAAGACAGTGTTTACTACAAAAATCTTGAAGGGATTGATTCTACTCACCAGAAAAAATACAATAAGCTGTAGTCGTTCTGGTGATTATATTGTCCCTTCAAGTCCCTTTATGTCTATTTGATACTGACCCCATAAGCAAGAAACACGTCTGTGACTGTTGTTTCTGTCATTGTCTGCCAATAAAAATGTGTTTACCTTGTCTTTTGCAGCTGTCCAGCGCATTGTCCAGTCCCACCTGGCATCCCTTGGTACGCTTGGTGACGATGATGATGACGATGATGATGATGATGAGGGGGAAACCGGTAGTGGTGCAGAAGAGCCAGAGGATTGCATAATGGAAGATCGTGTCGAGCAGAGCAAACTAGGTACAGAGCCATGGCATCCTTTCCTACTGCTACTATTGGCAGTCATATCCTAATGCAAGCCGCACTGCAACCATCTTTTATATGGTTCATAGGTGATGTAAGCCCGCCATCTAGAAGTCTTGAGACTCTTTTGCATAACACTCTCCTGGAGGAAAGAGCAGAGATCACGGAACAGGAAGAAGACACACAAAACGGTATTGGACATTTTGAATAGTAAGAGTCTAAGTGGGATGTGCATGGTTAGACTGGTGAGCTTGTGGGGAGAGTACATGGAAAGCAGAGATATTGGCATGTAGTTTGATTATGCAGTAAAATATGAGACAGGGTTTGTTTTCTTTGAGGATTCTTAAAGGAACACTATAGGTTCAGGAACACAAACATGTATTACTGACACTATAGTGTTAAAAACACTATCTAGCCCCTCTTACCCCCCTAAATATAGTAAAATCTTACTTTTATCCCAGTCTGCTGGTGCTGGCTCTGCCCCTGATCTGCCTCTTTGGCTCATATCATCAGTGGTGATCTCAGCCAATCATAATGATTTCCTATAGGAAAGCATTGGATTGGCCAAGATTGTCAAATATAATGATCTCAACTAAGGAGGTGGGCCAGGGGCGGAGCCAAATGCCACCCTGGCCAATCAGCATATCCTCATAGAGATGCATTGAATCAATGCATGCACAGGGTGGAGACACTGAATGACAGTCATAATGTAAACGCTGCATTTTCTCTGAAAAGACAGTGTTTACAGCAAAAAAACAAAAGGGAACGATTCTACTCTCCAGAACAAATACAGTAAGCTGTAGTTGTTCTGGTGACTATAGTGTCCCTTCAACTAAGTAATAACTTGTGATGAGGTCTGGAAAAACTAGGACAACACTGACCAGAGAAAAGCTTAAATTCAGCTGAAATTGACATTGATCACCAACTCAAGTGTTGTGGCCTATGTTATGCAACCCTTTTATCAACTCAGTGCAACTTACTCCAATAATAAAGCCCTTTCACCAGGCACATAGCCAGTTCTGAATTCAGAACAGTTTTTCTTAAATCCCACACAACAAATGCACGAGGCTTAAGACTAATGTTGGGGTCTTTTGTTTTTTTTTCTTTCTCTATTGCAGTTTTTCGTCCAGTAAGGAAACACATGGCTTCTCTGGTCTAAAGAATGATCTGTTTTTCTGTGTGAGATACCGCTACGCCACCTACTGAATAGGTTATGGCACTGCAGTTTAAAATATTTTCTATGGAGCAGTTTTTGCTATGTACAGAGTTTATTTTTTATTCTCAGTTGCTTAGTTATACTATTTAGAAGTGGATAGCTAGTGCATAGTGGATACGAATGCAGATTTTCTACTATGATGTTACTGGGTCAAACTTACCGTAAAGGTACACTCTAGACTCCAGCAAGCTAATATACTTTAGGAAGTGCTTTATGTGTGAAGAATGTGTCTGCTTTTTATAATTTTACAAAAAGTGCAGATTTTAATAGAAATTGTCGCTTTTATAAATTATCCTTGTTACACCCCGTTGGCTGTCAATCAGACACAGGGTCCTGTTACTTCCTGGTTTGGTTAGCTCAAAGCCGCTAAACTTAAGAGGCAGCAATTGCCTTGAGCACCTGCCTTGCAAAGACTTCTCACTGAGCTGCATTGGGAAGTCTGTGATTGGACAGCCACAGAAAGTCTGTACTGGGGAAGAAGGGGAGGGCATGCAAAGGCTGCAGATAAGAGTTCTTCAGCTTTTGCAAGCTGTTTTTAGATGATCACCTATTGAAAAAAAAACATAATTAAATGCATAAATGTTTTCATTGTTTATCTATTTATTTATTTATTTTATTTGGGCAGTGGAGTGTCCCTTTAATACAAAACACTTAAAACATTTCAGCACATAAATCCCTCCCCATAGCAAAGTATACATTTTTAAAAATCTCTGCGATCTTATTGAATGCAACCCGTTCTACCAGGAAGACTCTGATACTTACTTTATAGTAATTCCCGTGTGCCAAGAGCTATTTCGAAAGGCATGCAGATCCAGCAATAACCACTTTACACTAACCTGGAAATTGCCATAAAGTCCCCAGTGAACCATGTTTACTGAAGTAACTCGCAATCAGTTTGTAGTTCCCCAGATGCACCTAAAGACACTCCTGAGGTTTGCTCCTAAAATGCTGTTAGCCGTTTGAGAAACATGTCATCTCAAATTGACTCAATAAAACATAATTTTTGCCAGGGAGGTGAACAAAATGTTCAGCTACTTAGTCAGACTTAGGACACTTGCCAGAGAATGTGTTCAACTCAAATTCCTAACTTCATTTAAATGTATTTCTGAAGATACTGATTCAGTGAGTACCAGTGAATATTAGAGGTCAATTAACCAGCTGCAGCTAGATGAGGACCAGGTCCATTTTAACCATGGTGGACTGCAAAAAGTCTTTACTGCTCTGATAACAGCTAAGTGGCATATAGAACTACAGAGACTATACATAGACACAATGCATCCAAATAATCACAACATTAGAACTTCCTGCTTTGTGTAGTTCCGCCTCATGCTGCTCTGATTCTTTTGGACATGGACTCCACAAGACCTCTGAACTTGTCCTGTGGCATCTGGCACCAAGACATTAGCAGCAGATTCCTTAAGTCCTTCAAGTTGCGAGGTGGGGCCTCCACAGAGTGGATTTGTTGTTCCAGCAGATCCTACAAATGCTCAATTGGATTGAGATCTGGGGAATTTGTAGGCAAAGACAACACCTTGAACTCTTTGTCATGTTCCTAAAACCATTCCTAAACAATTTCTGCTGTGTGGCAGGGTGCATTATTCTTCTGGAAAAGGCTACTGACATAAGGGTACATGCTACAAGATCCAGTTCTGATGCTCACGTCCTGATTGAAGGCACTTTTCGAGGTGGACAGGAGTCATCATTGGCACTCAGCCCCATACAAAGCAAACTGTGATGCACTGTGTGTTCTGATACCATTCTAGCATGGCCACAATTAAGTTTTTCCGCAGTTTAAGCTAGAGTATGTCTTCCGTGTGATTGGACCAGATGGGTTAGTCTTTGCTTCCCACATCCATAAAGGAACCTTGGGTGCCCCTGACCCTGATGCCAGTTCACTGGTTGTCCCGCCTTGCACCACTTTTGGTACATAATAACCACTGAATATTGGGAACACCCCACAAGACTTCCCGTTTTGGAGATGCTCTGACTCAGTTGTCTAGCAATCACTACTTGGAGTCAGAGCTTTTCGCTTAACACTTTTTCCTGTTTCCAGCAAATGAAATTCATGAACTCACTGTTTACTTGGTATATATTCCACCCCTTGACAGGTGCCCGGGCATTTTTTAATAACAGCAGCCCACTGAGAATGGGGCGGGGCCCAGGGGGGTGTTTTGTCATCACCAATGGAGAGCACGCCCCCTCTCAAAGTGAGCATGTTGGTTCAATGCTCTTGCAGAGCAGACCATGCACAGAGCTCTGATGAAGATCTCTAGCATGAGAAAAGGTCCTGTATTTATTCTGCGCAAGCATTTTTATTAACATGCTTGCGCTGTGTTTGCTTGAAACTTGTCTCTGGTGTCTGCATAAGTCTGCATAAGTAGGATACCAGGAGACAAAATGGCCAGGAAAGAGTATTGTGCATGTGTTTGGAGCCTGCTTGTGGGATTGCGTATTTGTAAAGTGCGCTGATTGTGGTGTGATGTTGTGTAAATAGGTCGGTTTCAGTTGTGTTGTGTTTGTGGGGTAATGTGTGGCGAGGGGCTGTAAAGAGTGAGAGAGTGTGTATAGGGAGCATAGTGTGTATAGAAGTTGTAGAGTGTGTGTGTGTGTGTGTGTGTGTTTAGGGATTGTAGTATGTGTTTGCTTACACGGAATCTAGTGTGTGCATAGGGGATTATAGTGTGTGTGTGTGTGAAGGGGATCTATTGTGTGTTTGAAGGACCCAGAGCGTGAATAGGAGATTTAGTGTGTGTTTGTGTGCATAAATGATTCAGAATGTCGATAGGGATTTAGTGTGTGTAGGTGATCCAGAGTTGTGTGAGGGATCTAGTGTGTGTTTAGAATGTCATGTGTGTATGAGGGGTGCTGTGTGTGTGAGGGTGCTGTGTGTGTGTGTGGGTGTTGTGTGTGTGTGTGTGTGTGTGTGAGGGGTGCAGTTTACGAGGGTGCGGTTTGTGTGTGTGAGGGTGCGCTGTGTGTGAAGTTTCAGTGTGTGTGAGGGGTGCTGTGTGTGAGAGGTGCTGCGTGTGAGGTTGCTGCATATGAGGGGTGCTTTGTGTGTGAGGGGTGCTGTGTGTGTGTGTATGTGAGGGTTGCAGTGTGTGAGGGTGCTGTGTGTGTGTGTGGGGGGGGGTGCAGTGTGTGAGGGGTGCTGTGTGTGTATGTGAGGGGTGCACTGTGTGAGGGGTGCTGTGTGTGTATGTGAGGGGTGCTGTGTGTGAGGGTGCCACATGTGTGGGAGAGTGTGTGTGTGTGTGTGTGTGTGTGAGGGGTGCTGTGTGTGTACATGAAGGTTGTAGTGTGTGAGGGTGCTGTGTGTGTACATGAGGGGTGATGGGTGCTGTGTGTGAGGGTGCTGTGTGTGGGGGGGTCTGTTTAAGGGTGCTGTGTGGGTTGTGCTGTGTGTGTGAGGGGTGCTGTGTGAGTGTGTGAGTGTGTGTGTGTGAGGGGTGCTGTGTGTGAGGGTGCTGTGTGTGTGGGGGAGTTCTGTTTAACCCCTTAAGGACCAAACTTCTGGAATAAAAGGGAATCATGACATGTCACACACGTCATGTGTCCTTAAGGGGTTAAGGGTGCTGTGTGTGTGGGGGCGGGGGGATAGATTAAAGTAATTATATATTTTTTGTTTTAATTTCAAAAGCACTGTATCTATTCTCCCCCTCCCTTCTTACCTTCAACCTGGGAGGGGGGACCGTGCTGCCATACCTGACCTGGTGGTCCTAATGGTGAGAGTGAACTCTAGACTGCATGGCTAGAGTTCACTCTCGTGAGATCGGAGTGCTGCCATGGTAACCGCGGCAATGCCCCCCACACACACACGCAAGAGAAACCCGGCAGAGCTGCAAGCCAGAGCTCCCCGGGTTATACTCTCCCTCCCCAGCCGGCGGCCGCATGTCAGTGCCTGTGGGCCGGTGAGGGAGATCTTTGAACTCCCCACTGGCCCATGAAGGCACACAGCAGTGCCGGCGCTCAGATAGTGCCGGCTCTGCATGGGCCGGCATGGGAGATCTTTTGATCTTCCCTGTCGGCCTCGGCACATGGCCATAGCAGCCCACCGGGCATTTGCCCGGTTTGCCTGATGGCCAGTACGGGCCTGTTAGGAATCCTTTGCATGGCATAACTAAGTCTTTTAGAGCAGGGATCATTCTCTTATATTGGCCTGCAATGGACAATCAAATATCCCTATGCACACACATAACACGTAATTTTATTATGCTTAACCTTGATAGCCTCTTATCTAACCTTTCAACAAAGAACATTGATTAGACTAGGGGTAGATAACCATCGGCACTCCAGATATTGTGGACTACATCATTATGGCTGTAAGAGCATTATGGAAAATGTAGTGCTCTTCCTACCTCTCCCAGCGCTCATTCAGTGTTTCTTTCTCTGGCTCTGCCTCTTATCCCCAATCCCTCTCTGTTGGTGTTCCCCAAGGGTCTGTCCTTGATCTCAATCTACACTGCCTCACTTTGTAAACTCATCAGCTCCTTCAGCTTCCAGTATAATTTCTATGCGGATAACACGCAAATGTATCTGTCCTCCCCTGATTTCTCACCACCCTTCTTGACTCGTGTCTCTGACTGCCTCTCTGCTATTTCCAACTGGATGGCTGCTCATTTCCTTAAACTGAAACTGTCCAAAACAGAATTTCTGGTCTTCCCTCCCTCAAGTGTTGCTACTCCCTTGTCTGTGTCCCTCCAAGTCAATGGACACAGACATGGCGCTACCAACCACTCTACCTCTAAGGTTCGCTGCCTAGGTGTTCTCTTTGACTCCAACCTCTCCTTCACCCCTCATGTCCAATCAATCGCCAAATCCTGCCGCTTCCATCTAAAAAATATTACGCGCATCCGGCCCTATTTAACGCCTGCTACGGCAAATGTGCTTGTCCATGCTGCTGTCCTCTCTCGCCTTGACTACTGTAATCCGCTTCTCAGTGGTCTTACGTGTTCCCAACCTGCCACGT
The DNA here is from genome assembly GCF_036172605.1 of Pelobates fuscus. NCBI lineage: Eukaryota > Metazoa > Chordata > Amphibia > Anura > Pelobatidae > Pelobates > Pelobates fuscus. The sequence goes on along the minus strand of NC_086322.1, from coordinate 266,539,931 downwards.
TACAGTCTGTAATGAATGCGGCGGTGAGGCTCATCTTCCTGTCTGCCCGCACCTCCCACGTCTCCCCTCTTTGTTAGTCCCTACATTGGCTTCCCGTAAGATATAGGACTCAATTTAAGATCCTGATACTTGCTTACAAATCTCTACACAATGCTGCTCCAACCTACCTATCCTCACTAATACACAAATATGTCCCGTCTAGGCCCCTATGTCTAACCTCTGTTCGTACTCCTACCTCTGATGCTCACCTTAAAGACTTATCTAGGGTTGAACCATTCCTATGGAACGCCCTTTCCCTCTCTGTTAGACTTTCACCCAATCTCCACTCCTTCAAAAAATATTTGAAAATGTACTTCTTTAGGAAGACATATCAATTAAACTATGGACAGCTTTTCCTCCCTGCACCCTGATTCGGCTACCAGAAAACACTAAGCCCTCAATGAACACTATCCTAGCAACCTACTTTTCTACCCTACCCTTACCTTTTGTGTCACTATCTAGAATGTAAACTCATTGTGCAGGGCCCTCAATACCTCTGTTCTTGTGTGTCCAAATCGTCTGGTTACAAATACTTGTCTGTTAGTCCACCCACTGTACAGCGCTACGGAACTTGTTGGCACTTTATAAATAATAATAATAATAATATAGTCAGGTTGTCTACCTCTAGTTTAGATATAGGACATGGCTTTCTAAAGAAAAAAATGGCTTTCCAACTCTTTAGGGACTGAATTCACACACTGTGGTTGACACTTCCAGTTTTTCTGTGTGTCTGTCTGTACACCCAGTGGCGTTCCTACATTAGAATGTTTGCATCCTGCTTTGGGTAATGTCTACTTATGTTTTTTTTGCTGTCTCCCTCATTAAATTAGATAGCGTAAGCTCCTTACTAGTTATGTAAAATCAGGCTTTGGTAGTGAGAAAAGACCCTAGGTTAGATTTTGCTCAATTTCTTTACATTGATGTGCTTAGAGGGGTAAATCATAATTCCATTGTGAATATTATTGGCAACGATCCAGACAGCCCTCAGTGATTGGTTGTTAAAATGATGGCACATATGTGACAACGTCGGCTATCTTCAGATAGATCATGCTGTGTCTTGGAGTGAATATTAATAGCCGTTTGTGTGAATGGACCCATATGGCAACTCCTGCGTTACTAATCACACCAAGTGAACAATCTATGCTCACATCTCTCTCAGGATTATACACTAAACTCTGAATGCAGTCCGCATGTTGAAAATCACTGGATTTTCTCTGTATTTGGAATTTGGAGATTTACTAAGGGAAAATCGGTAGAAATTCAGTGATGTACATCACAAAGCATATTATTTACATATGTATCAAACGCTCCCAGGATATCTCCCAAATACTGCCTACAAGCAGACAAATTCACTAATTAGATGGCAGCATTCCCATGTAACCCCATATCAATATGTCCCCTACAGAATAATTGAAATTATAGAGTCCTCCTTTAATTCTCACCCACCATGAGTCAGGTGGGAGAATATGCAATAAATGGTTGATCAGCTAGAATCTGGTCAGCTGTTTATACCTCGTCCACTAAGCAGTAGTATGCAGTATTAATAACGCTTTAATATGGAAAGGCCACTCCTGATCCATCCTTAATCTCATCACCCATGCCCGGCAATTTGGGTGGTAAATAAAACAGCTATTTGGGAACTTTGACTGTCCAGCTGTTAATACCCAATCTCATCAATAATGACATAAAGGGTACCATTACTCATAGGGGAGAGCCATTCATTGGGCATCCCCATACTCTGCTCATTGTTTAGCAAGAACGGTGTTAAATAAAACTGCTACCCAGTCTATTAGCATATAACAATTGCGTATGACCTGCCGGTGGTCTCTCCCATACTCTGACCTATTGCTTGCAGGTTTGGGTTCAATAATGAAATAGATTAAATGGTGGGCTATTAGGCATTGGATGGGTGACTGAGTAATCATGCGGGGGACCTGCCAGTGATTCCCCCTTTTCACTGTCAGTAGGTAGAGATTTAATTTGAATATATGGTGGTTTAATAAAACACTAATTTCAAATATCATAGCACTGTATAATAAGATGTTGTGTAACAATATGCTAGGCTTGAAGAATTAATAGAAATATTTCTTTCAGCAATAATGATTTTCTTACACTTATAAAAGTAGCCCTCTTTTGTGAAATATAATTGGAAGATTAATGTTTGAAATATCCGTTTAAAATATACTATTCATTCCTTTCTTTGGTGGTCTTCACTTAACCACAACCCAAGACAGGCTGAGAGTAAAGGTGGCGGTGTAGGATTTCTGCTTTCACCCCACCGCTCCCCACCATTTTCCCCCCTTCCTATCCTTCTCCAGCTTTGAAATTCAAGGAGAACCTTGAGGCTGATGCTGCGAGACTAAATATTTGATATCCGGTTTGATTTTCGTAAGGAACAAACGAAGGTCTCCTCTTTCGGTGATGTTCAGACGGTTTCTCTGTTTGCTCATAATATGATTAACAGCACTAAAGCCTGATTCTACAAGATATGTGGTAGGGAAAGGTATCAATAAATTGGATATAATGTTCCACATAATTGGATATAACGCAGGCATTTTTTTATTTTGCCATAGTTTTTGGTATCTACCACTACCGAAATGACACATACTCTCTTCATCATATTTTAGTTCTAATAGTTCTTCTCGGCAAGTTATATCAACCTCGGCAACATTTGCTGTAAAAGGATTTATCATCCAGTCACGCACCCTTAATTTCAAAATATCTTGAAATCGTTTTTCCATATCCAATTTGAGTTTGTTGAGGTGGCTACTGAACCTTTCAATATCCCCCGGAGGTACATCATCTTTTATAGGTGACAATTCAGGAAACTGATGAAATTCTCTCTTTAAAATATTATGACGGAGAAGATCAAGCTTTTCGATAAATAATGACTCTATATTTTTGCAACTTATGAGAGTTATATTGGCTCCTTGAAGCCGCAAATTAATTTCATAAAATCTCTTGAAAATATCTGCCAAATAAAAAGCATAATTCTTTACTGTTTTTAACTGTTCATAGAGACCCGCCTCATTACTACTTTCAAAAAACTGTACGACACTATCATATAACGCAACAAAACGAGACAAGCATGTACCCTTTGAGAGCCATCGAACGTCTGTGTGTAAAAGTAACCTAATAAACTGCTTGTTATTGTCCTGGCACAGCTGTCGAAACATTCTATCACCTTTGGCATTAGAATTGATCTTATTTACAGCTTTAATTATTATATTTAATGATGAATGGAGACTTGTACTTAAATGTTTTCCCACAATATGTTGTCTGTGCACAACACAATGAATACACAAAACGCTTGGCACTTCTTCCTTCACGTAAGCAACAAATCCACGATAGCGGCCTACCATTGATGGTGCTCCATCGGTAGCACATGCAACAATATTGTTCAAGGGTATATTATTTTTTTGCAAAGTATGATTTCACAGCATTAAATATTGATAATCCTTTTGTATCTGTAATCATATTGACAGTGAATAGCATTTCTTCTTGCAATGTATTGTTTTCATCAAGGTACCGTACATGTGTCATCGGTAGAGCATTATTATCTGCAATGACAGACTCATCCAATTGTATGGAAAATGACGAATTTTGGAGAATACCGTATATACTCGAGTATAAGCCGAGTTTTTCAGCACATTTTTTGTGCTGAAAACCCCCAACTCGGCTTATACTCGAGTCACTGTCTGTATTATGGCAATTTACATTGCCATAATACAGACAATGGGGCTGTGTGCGGTTACTTACCTCTCCTGCAGCTCCTGTCAGCTCTCTCCTCCTCCGCGGCGGTCCGCTCAGCACCTCTGTCAGCTCCCAGTGTAAGTCTTGCGAGAGCCGCTGGGTCATAGTGCGGCTCTCGCGAGACTTACAGTGTGAGCTGACAGAAGAGCTGCACGGACCGGCGGGGAGGAGGAGGGAGCTGACAGGAGCTGCAGGAGAGGTAAGTGCTCTCTGCCAGCCCCCAGGGCCGGCCTTAGGCATTTTGACGCCCTGTGCGAAAAATCTTCACAGCGCCCCCCCTTCCCCCCCATCATCCATGTTTGCTGTAATGTTTGTGTTGTCTGTGTATGTGATAGTAGGTGTGATGACTGTGTGTGATATGTATGCTATGTGTGATATTTGTAATGGGTGTATTAACAGTGTGTGATATGCGTGTATTGGTTGTATGTGACACACACACACACACACAGAGTCAGACGGCCATACACACACACAGGAAGACATCCACACACACACACAGGCAGACAGTCATACACACACACACACACAAAGGCAGACAGTCAGTCATACACACAGACACAGACAGTAATACACACAGACACACACAGAGGCAGACAGTAATACACACAGACACACACAGTCATACACACAGACACACACAGTCATACACACACACACACACGCAGACAGTCATACACACAGACAAACACGCAGACAGTCATACACACAGACACACACAGGCAGACAGCCATACACACAGAGGCAGACAGCCATACACACAGAGGCAGTCATACACAGAATCACACACACAGAGGCAGACAGTCATACACACAGACACACACACAGAGGCAGACAGTAATACACACAGACACACAGTGGCAGACAGTCATATACACACACAGACACACAGTGGCAGACAGTCATATACACACACACACACAGGCAGACAGTCACACACACACACAGGCAGACAGTCACACACACACACAGGCAGACAGTCACACACACACAGGCAGACAGTCTCGCACACACAGACACACACAGGCAGACAGTCAGTCATACACACAGACAGACAGTAATACACACAGACACACACAGAGGCAGACAGTAATACAGACAGATACACACAGAGGCAGACAGTCATACACACAGACACACACAGAGGCAGACAGTCATACACACACACACAGACACACACAGGCAGACAGTCATACACAGACACACACACACAGGCAGACAGTCATACACACACAGACAGTAATAAACACAGGCAGAGAGTCACACTCACCTGACAATCCCACAGTTACCTGTGGAGTTCATTGTGGAGGCAGTGCAGCTCCTGGTGACTGTTTGGTGGGGAAGCTCCGCCCCCGCCGCACGGTAAGCTCCGCCCCCGCTGCAAATTTAAAAAAAAAAAAAAAATTTTTTTTTTTTTTTTTTTTTTAAATCCACGGCGCCCCCTGCTCCATGGCGCCCTGTGCGGCCGCACAGCTCGCACACCCCTAAGGGCGGCCCTGCCAGCCCCCCTCCACCCCCCCCACTGAACTGCCAATGCCACTGGACCACCAGGGAAGGAGAACCCCCCTCCCTGCCATGTATCAAGCAGGGAGGGGGGACGAAAAAAAAATGTAATAATAATAATAAAATAATAAAAATAATAATAAAAATAAATAAATAATAATATAACAAAAAAAACTTAAAATAATAATAATAAAAAAAATTTAAAATGCCCACCCCCCACCAAGGCTCTGCATCACACACACACACACTGCACTCATACACACACACACTGCATTCACACACACACACACTGCACTCATACACACACACACACACTGCACTCATACACACACTGCACTCATACACACACACTGCATTCATACACACACACACTGCACTCATACACACACACACTGCACTCATACACACACACTGCATTCATACACACACACTGCACTCATACATACACACTGCACTCATACACACACTGCACTCATACATACACACTGCACTCATACACACACTGCACTCATACACACACACTGCATTCATACATACACACTGCACTCATACACACACTGCACTCACACACACTGCAGTCATACACTCACTGCACTCATACACACTGCACTCATACACACACTGCATTCATACATACACACTGCATTCATACACACACTGCATTCATACACACACTGCACTCATACACACACTGCACTCATACATACACACTGCACTCATACATACACACTGCACTCATACACACTGCACTCATACACACTGCACTCATACACACACTGCACTCATACACACACTGCAGTCATACATACACTGCACTCATACACACTGCACTCATACACACACTGCACTCATACACACTGCATTCAAACACACACACTGCACTCATACACACACACTGCATTCATACATACACACTGCACTCATACACACACACACACTGCAGTCATACACACTGCACTCATACACACACACTGCATTCAGACACACACACTGCACTCATACACACACACTGCTCTCATATACACACACTGCACTCATATACACACACACTGCATTCATATACACACAGACTGCATTCATTATATACACACACTGTAAATAAATATTCAATTAATATAATTTTTTTAGGATCTAGTTTTATTTAGAAATTTACCAGTAGCTGCTGCATTTCCCACCCTAGTCTTATACTCGAGTCAATAAGTTTTCCCAGTTTTTGGGGGTAAAATTAGGGGCCTCGGCTTATATTCGGGTCGGCTTATACTCGAGTATATACGGTACCTATAAGTTTATTTTCAGCTTAAGCCGACATTTTACTGTGTTATCGCTAAGGGGCAATGTTTTTAAAACTTCAGCTATATCCTGATACATTACTGATGAGATAAATTCTTTGATAGAGGGTATTATCAAAGTTTCCCCAATATTATGTATTTTACCACTTTTTGCAATTAAGTGTGATATACGATAAGCTGCAGTTAATCCATCCTCATTCTTTGCATGTTGTTTTTGAAAGGATGCAGCTATTGTTGAACGATTTTGAGATCTTTTATAGATTTTGTGAAAATATTCAATGGGCTTATCTTTATCTTGCGAATGCTTTGTAGCAAGATGTTCTCGCAATCGACTTGGCTTCATTGCTTCATTAGATAATGTCTTGTGGCACAGTAAACACATTGGAAGCTGTTTATTTGTAACAGATTCAATGAAACCCATCTTCAGATACTTTGGTAAATAGCCACGAGCATATATCTTTTTTTCAAACATGGGTTCTAAATTTGTTGCACAATTTAACAACTACTTTTACTCTTACCACGTTTTGATCTGCACTCCACACAGTGCTTCCCCCGCCCCCCTCTTTTCCCTTTTATTTTAAACCCAAAAAATAACGCTGTACGAGGTGCCATTTTTTATTACGTGTCCCCATGAAAAGAAATTCCCCCCTTTTTTTTCTACTTTTCCAGCCTTCTTCTTCGTTACCTTCCTTATATGATATGAATATATCAGGGGTCTCTTTTTCCTTTCTCTTTATTCTCTCCTTTTTCCTTCCTTTCCTTCTTTTCCTTCTTTCTTTCTTTTATTTTATAAGATAACAAAACTTAACTTGCCAAAACATGAGCCATTCTAAACACTGCTTTCTCTCCTCATTTATTTTATCCCTTTTTCTATTTTTCTTCATTTTTAAAAAAATTTTTTTTTATCTTTCCCTTTTTATTTCCTTTTTCATTATTCTATTCTTTTACCTTCCTTATGGCAATGTCCAAAAGTAAGGCCGAGCTAGTTAGCCCACTTATTATTATTATTAGCCAACAACAATTATCTCCTTCTCCTGCCTATAACTTTTCTATCTTCTATTTTACAAGTGCTCTGCTATTGCCTGTCCCTGCTATCGTGTATCAGCTCCCACTCCTCCCCTTTCTCTTCTCACGTGTTACACTCGCTCGTGTTGGCACGTTCTCGCGTTCGCACGCATTCTCGTGTTCACCCGTTCAGAAATGCTTATGGACTCCCAGAGTAACTTATCTATACTTATCCAAATCTGTCTCTCGTTCTCCTAAAAGAGCCATAGTCCGCTCTCCAGCTCTGCTACTTTTCCACCTTGTTTGGTGGCTGTCACCCTTGCTGTCCCGTTGTGTATTTGTACCCCACCTCCTCTAGACTGTAAGCTTGTTTGAGCAGGGCTCTCATCTACCTATTGTTCCTGTGTTATTGTTCAATTGTCTCATTTATTGTAAATTTCCCCCTTTCATAATATTGTAAAGCACTGCGGAGTTAGTTGGCGCTATATTAATACCAATAATAATAAGGAGTGTACAGTTCATATAAAGATATTCTGCCTTTTTTTTTTTTTGGTTTTTCTTTTGTGACCTGTATCTTGATAATTATACTCCCACCCTTGCCATTTGCCTTCATTTATATTTCTTATATTTTCTACCTTGTGTCTAATCTCGATACCTGCCGCAGCCATGTTGTTCTCCCCTACCCATGATGTCTGCTATTTGGACTTCTGTGGAATTGATTTTACTAATGAATTGTGGGTAAATCTTATTGCAATAGAACATTGCTTTAAACCCAACCCATTGCCGAGTTTTGTAAACTGGAGTGATACACATAAGGAAAAGTAGACCCTACTTTTCTTTATATACTTTGAGAAAATATGGGTGCTCAAGAAAAGAAAAGAAAAACAGATGCAGACACAGTTTGCAATATAGAAAAAGATTAAATGGCGTTAGTTTTTGGTGACAGATCCGCTTTAACAGATAAATTCATTCAGTGTATTTTGAAACGTCACACTCACTTATATGAACTCTGAAACCCAACACACACCCTTCATCTGTGTTGCCCCATCAAACTCATCCCATCCTTGTCCCATGCATGAGCTCTAAGTAAATCCTACCAAAATCAATGTTACTGGAATGAAGGCAGGGTAAGGGTTCAGAATTAATTACATGTCAGAAGTTTCAGGAAAGAAAAGATAGACAACCTTTGGTGGGGGAGAGACAATCCTCAATAGCAAACAGATAATGTTAAAATAGAGTAGAAATGTAGTAATAGATGTTTACAAATTTTTGTTTCTCCTTTTTCAGATACAAAGTGTGATACCCAGATTGCCTGTGTGACGCAGCCCTGATGATCTGAACTGTGTATACCTCTAAGGACTGGAACCAAAATGCTATTCCCATTAGTGTGACCCTTTTATTCCTAATAAGCACTAGTAGTTACCCCCCAAGATAACCTCTATGTACCTGCAGAGAATCCTATATATTTATGCGATAGAAACTGCTTTAATCGAAAAATAAAACCTATAGTTACCTGAGCTAAATGACTGCTAAAGCCTATGTTACTATCTGTCTCTGTTTGGACGTGTCTTTCTCTTTTTCTGTGTGCGTTCTTTGGTGTTTACATTTAAAAGGTAAACCTAACATGAAAATAGAGTTGATGCAAATTGTAGAACAAGGGGACTTGAGCAACCCAGGGATACTAAAGGGCTTCGAAGCTCTGCTTCCTATGGAAATAAAGTGGTTATAGTGGAGTAATGGCTGTCTCACTTCTTTTATCCAATTTAGTAATATGATATCTTGTCCTTGCATTTTTTATTCCTTCTAAAATCCATATTCGAAGGAGCATGTAGGAGAACTCTGTGACCTTGAAGACATACACCTCCTACATCCTCCATAGACCATCAGGACTAGATGATATTGATTCACAGTGTGTTACCGAACCCATTTCACCACCTCGTGGCCCAGTCACAATTGCACTGCTCATAGAAGACCCTGGTATTGCCTGATTTGCCACCAGTTTTAAAAGCACAATTATAGACTCAAAATTAGCAGTTTATTTAACAAACGAATAAGCTTCAGATCTATTAAAACATATTACATTTCTATACATATATATTACAAAATGTCAAGAATCAGCTCTATTCGCATACAAACAAGTTTTTGTAAACTAAAAGTTCTGGCGTTCTGTTCACCTGAATGAGTCTGAATAAACATGCAGGCTGCCAATTCCTATGCCCCTGGGTGAAATCAGCTGGCACTGGTATGTGGTAAGGGCAGTTTGTCCGGATGTGCCTCATTCAGTCTATTTATATTGGAGGCACTATCATTTTATATTGGTTAATCTATGTTCTCAGTACTTGTACAAGTTGGGTTAAATCAGTCTATGAAAATGTGTTTATTTAAAAAAAAGATTTTTCTTCACATGGGACTGCAGCCATGGAGCCTCCATACCATCCAAAATATGCCAAAGTTAAATGAATACCATTAACAAAATTACTAAAAGCTATTCACATAATAGAGTACTCTATGGTGTTGAAAATATACATTAGATTGTACAGATAATATGGAAACATCTATCTAAATGTGTGATTGCATAGCACAGCAGTCAATAATGTGCGCAAATAGAATGTAAATATATATTTTAATTATAAACACACAGAAGTTTAATTATAAGCAGGACTGTCCATAGGAAGAGGTAAAATATAGGGACTGTAGATGAAAATCCATGAGAGTTGTCGGGTATTTCAAAGGTGGGAGGTGATGCAGGGAGGGAATAAGAAGATTGTATGTATTTTTTAATCTAAATTAGAAGTCAGATATTATGCTACACAAGATATAAACCAGACATAAAGTCTGCAAACAGTTAATTCAATCATTTGTAATACATGATTGATATGACGAATTACCAATACTAGTATATGTATAACGTGTATAGCTTGGAGGAAAGACGAGACAGGGGGGATATGATGGAAACATTTAAATACATAAAGAGAATCAACACAGTAAAGGAGGAGACCATATTTAAAAGAAGAAAAACTACCAAAACAAGAGGACATAGTCTTAAATTAGAGGGGCAAAGGTTTAAAAATAATATCAGGAAGTATTACTTTACTGAGAGGGTAGTGGATGCATGGCATAGCCTTACAGCTGAAGTGGTAGAGGTTAAAGGGACACTCCAGGCACCCAGACCACTTCTGCCCATTGGAGTGGTCTGGGTGCCAACTCCCACTACTCCCAACCCTGCAAGTGTAATTATTGCAGTTTTTTATAAACTGCAATAATTACCTTGCAGGGTTAACTCCACCTCTAGTGGCTGTCTACTAGAGGTCACTTCCTGCTCTATAGCACAGGAAACCTGTGCTAGAGCGTCGCTGGACGTCCTCACGCTGTGTGAGGACCTCCAGTGTCGCTCAAATCCCCATAGGAAAGCAGTGAAATTATTTTTCAATGCTTTCCTATGGGGAGCGCTAATGCGCATGCGCGGCATTGCCGCGCATGCGCATTAGGTCTCCTCGGCCGGTGGGCGGGATCAGTCTCGCCCACCAGCCGACGCAATGGAGAGGAGGAGCGTCGCGGAGGAGGAGACAGCGCCGAGGGACATCGCCGCTGCTTCAGGTAAGTGACTGAAGGGGTTTTCACCCCTTCAGTACCTGGGGATTGGGGGGTGGGAGGGAGACGGACCCTCCAGTGCCAGGAAAACGGATCGTTTTCCTGGCACTGGAGATTCCCTTTAACACAGTGAGGGAGTTTAAGTATGCGTGGGATAGGCATAAGGCTATCCTAACTATAAGATAAGGCCAGGGACTAATGAAAGTATTTAGAAAATTCGGCAGACTAGATGGGCTGAATGGTTCTTATCTGCCATCACATTCTATGTTTCTATGTATCTATGTAATATATATAGACAGATGCTAGATTCTGCCTGGTTTTTCAATGGGTCAATCAGGTTTCGTAATCCAGACTGCATGGATGATGACATCATCAATAAAATTATTTCCCATAACGAGAGCAATAACGCATAGATAGATCACCTTCACGCAGTTCAGAGGCCATAATCTCAGGCAAACTATTCATATTATTAAAAAAAAAATTGTTTTCTTAAAGGGTTAATCCAACAAAAAACAGTGTTTATGTAAAAGAAAATAAATATTAAAAAAAGTTCTCCCTGAGCCAGTCTTCGTCCTCTGACATCACCCTCCCCGCCAGAGGGCACATTGACGGCAGAACTGTAGGGGGCTGGGGGGGCATGCCGACTTTGGGTGTCTGGCTCCCGCATGCTGTGTGTGCTGGCATCTGATGACAATCTGCAATGAATTGATAATGATGATTAAATTGATAGTAAAAATAATGATGCAGGAATTGGAGTTACACCTTCAGTAGCTAAGGGGTTAATCTCTGCATGTGCAGCGTTTCATGTTATTCATCAGCTCATGCTTGGGGTATCGTCTTCGCTGCACGTTGGACCCAGATGAATTGTTTATTTGTTTTTTTGTTTCGAGAACTGGACCAAATATATTTCATGGTGTACACAAAAATAAGTCCTGCGCTCAGACTCCAAATACTCATGGGCGGCAGCAGCTATTGGGAAGGGTGATGGGATATTGGTGTATTATCTTGTGTTTATGCCTGCTGTCCTGAAGTATCCTGCTTGTTCCTGAGTAGCTGTTGGAGTAACCAGCGGAGCATAAGCCCTGCTACCACTGCTCTCCGCTACACTGTCTCATTAAAGATTTTTTTTTTGCCTGAAGCTGAAAGATTAGGTGAATGGTTAGTGTAGGACCCACCTAAGAGGTTTGCCTCGACGTGGCAGGTGGGCTTACACCTAATGACCATTGGAGCGAAACTAAAAAGCCTCCATTTGTCTAAATATACATGGGGATTTGGGATAGTGCGCAGGTAACTCTTTTCTCTGGTTTTCATCATATTTCACGGTGTGTCTGAGGTAATAGGAGTTAGACTCCATATACGGCGACTGCCGCCATTTTAATGATGCCAAAACTAGCACAGTGTTCTCACAGGGAAGTATGTTGCTGACGTTCTTGTTTGTCACTTGTTGCGCACTCCGAGTTAAACAGCTACTGAATATGTCACATCAATCATTAGCACATAATGCCTCCTATTGATTCACTCTATTGGCTGGGTTTCCTATGGAATTCCATGTTTATAGTGTTATTTTAGATTTTGCTTGGGGATTAGATAGTAGCCTAGTATAATGCAAGGGCCTTGCTGGGCAGGTTTAATGCTCTGTATTGAAGGACAGGTTGTAAAAGGAAACAATAATAGAGGGTTCAAGTGAGAACAGACCGTGAGAATCTATTCTATAACCTTGTGCCAAAGTCAGTGTGCAAGTGCAACTGTAAATACCAATAGTGGGATTTAGTATGTACCTGCACCCAAAAAAAATACAAATGTTCGTACTGTTTTGTTATGCTACCTGCAAAAAAAGCTTAATTCATTACCAGTTTAAGACAGGTTAAGAATTGCAGGGTATTCAAAGTGATTATAAAAATTTAGGCCAATGCTGTTTTCAGTTTGGGTATTTTTGTCATAAGTTTGAAATTTACTTAGAATTTCCCGCAATTTTCATTTTAGTGAACAGGCACGGTGACGATCTTTCTCATTGTCATATCTTCTCCCACAGAAAGCTTACAGGGTTATTCAATATCCAAATGGAAATAAATCCGGTGAAAACAACCGAAGTCCGACCGCATTGGCAATTCTGATATTTACAAGTGAATTGATAATTTGAGGAATTATTTGCCCTCTGGCAATACTAGCAACCAGCATGCATATTGTTAAAACTTTTGACAGCACAAGGGTTAATTATGTGACGGCACCGGCCAGATGCAACATTAAAAAAGTAAAATGATAAAATAACTAAAAATCAAAAAGGGGGCAATATTTACTATGGTGGAGGTATTGTACCTCAATATGCCCCCACCTGCCATCTGCTAAGTGGGCTGACTCTACCACCATGACGGGTCTCCTATCTTTTATTCAGTCCTGGACCTCCAGTTGAATACGCAAGAAAAATTGCTCAAGAAGGATTAAAGGGACACTGTAGGCACCCAGACCACTTCAGCTCATTGAAGTGGTCTGGGTGCAAACTCCCATCACCCTTAAAGGGACACTCCAGGCACCCAGACCACTTCTGCCCATTGGAGTGGTCTGGGTGCCAACTCCCACTACCCTTAACAACCCTGCAAGTGTAATTAATGCAGTTTTCATAAACTGCAATATTTACCTTGCAGGATTAAGTCATCCTCTAGTGGCTGTCTACTAGACAGCCACTAGAGGACACTTCTATGTTCATAGAACACGAAAATGTCACGCTATGTGCGGACCTCCAGCGTTGCCGAAATCCCCATAGGAAAGCATTGAAAGCATTATTCAATGCTTTCCTATGGGGAGGTCTAATGCGCGTGCGCATTTTGTCTCCCCCGTCGCTGGTCGCGCATGCTCAATAGGTCTCCCCCGCCGGATGATGGGGGAGGACCATGGGTGGACCCTGACCCAGCACAGAGGGACATCGGCACTGGATAAAGGTAAGTCACTGAAGGGGTTTTAACCCCTTTAGCAAAATGGGAAGGGGGTGGGAGGGAGAAGGGGACCTGCAGTCAGTGGCGTACACACAACCCATGGGGCCCCGGTGCGAAAAATGATCCGTGGGCCCCCCCCCCCCCCGCTCTTACTCTGCGCGGGCTGGGGCCGCAACACATGGCGGCGGGCACCTGGTTGCAGGGCTGCGACCCGTGCGACCGCGGTATGTACGCCAGTGCATGCATAAACACATATACTTAAAAGACCGCTACAGACACCCAGATCAAATCAGCTCAATGAAGTGGTCTGGGTGCCAGGTCTCTCTAGTTTTAACCCTGCAGCTGAAAACATAGCAGTTTCAGAGAAACTGCTATGTTTCACTGAGGGTTAATCCAGCCTCTAGTGGCTGTCTCATTGACAGCCGCTAGAGGATTTTCTGCGATTCTCACTGTGAAAATCACAGTGAGAAGACGCTGAACGTCCATAGGAAAGCATTGAGTAACGCTTTCCTATGGGCGGTTTGAATGCGCGCGTGGCTCTTGCCACGCATGTGCATTCGGAGCTGAGAGGCGGATCCGGACGGAGAGATCCCCAGCGCCAAGGGAGTCCGGCGCTGGAGAAAGGTAAGTGCTTTAGACACACACACACACACTCTCATGAACAGACGCACACATTTACTGACAGACACACACTCAGTGACAGACGCACACAAACATACTCAGTAACAGACACACACACACTCTAACACACTCACTAACACACACACACTCACTAACACACTCACTAACATACACTCACTAACATACACTCACTAACATACACTCACTAACACACACACTCACTAACACACACAATCACTAACACAATCACTAACACTAACACACACACTAACACTAACACAATCACTAACACTCACTAACACACACACTCACTAACACACACACTCACTAACACACTCTCACTAACACACTCTCACTAACACACTCTCACTAACACACTCTCACTAACACTCACACTAACACACTAACACTAACACACTCACTAACACACTCACTAACACACTCTCACTAACACACTAACACACTCTCACTAACACACTCTCACTAACACACTCTCACTAACACACTAACACTAACACACTCTCACTAACACACTCTCACTAACACTCACACTAACACACTCACTAACACACTCACTAACACACTCTCACTAACACACTCACTAACACACTCTCACTAACACACTCTCACTAACACTCACACTAACACACTCACTAACACTAACACACTCACTAACACACTCTCACTAACACACTCACTAACACACTAACACTAACACACTAACACTCTCTCACTCACACACTCTCACTCACACACTCACACGTTTTTTTAATTTAATCCCCCCAGCCTCCTTACCTGTGGGAGAGCTGAGGGGATTCCCTGGGGTCCAGTGGTGTCACCCGGCTGGCGGGCGCGCGAGGGAGCACTGTCCCCTGAGTGCTCCCTCTTCAGCTCCCTCGCGCGCCGCATACTGATACCGGAGCCGGAAGATGACGTCATCTTCCGGCTCCGTTTTCAGTGCGGTGCGCGAGGGAGCTGAAGAGGGAGCATTCAGGGGACAGTGCTCCCTCGCGCGCCCGCCAGCCGGGTGACAGCAGGGCCAGCCTCGGGGGGCCCTGAGGTGGCCAGCTCCTGGGCCCCCCAGCAGAAGAGGCTGGCCCTGTGGGTACATACCTGGGTCGCAGGGCGGCCGGGCCCCCTGGTGGGCCGGGCCCGGTCGCAGCCGCGACCCCTGCGACCCTGGTATGTACGCCACTGCCTGCAGTACCAGGAAAACGGTTTGTTTTCCTGGCACTGGAGAGTCCCTTTAACCCTGAGCATGTAATTATTGCAGTTTTTATAAACTGCAATAATTACCTGCTAGGCTTAAGTCCTCCTCTAGTGGCTGTCTAGCAGATAGCCACTAGAGGGACTTCCGGGTTCTTCTTTCGGTCGTCTAAATGATGCTGGCCGTCCTCCCGCTATGCATGAGTACTTCCAGCGTCACCGGAATCCCCATAGGAAAGCATTGAATAATGCTTTCCTATGGGGAAATCCTAATGCGAGTGCGGTCACTGCCGCTCATGCGCATTAGGTCTCCTTGCCACAGACGACAGCAGGAGAGAAGGGTGGGCGGAGCTGAGCCAACGCCAAGGGACATCGGCGCTGGATCCAGGTAATTGTCAGAAAAGGTTATTAAAGGGACACTCCAGGCACCCAGATCACTTCTGCCCATTGGAGTGGTCTGGGTGGTCCCACTACTCTTAACCCTGCAAATGTAATTATTGCAGTTTTTTATAAACTTAATAATTACCTTGCAGAGTTAACTCCACCTCTAGTGGCTGTCTACTAGTCAGCCACTAGAGGGCACTTCCTGGATTATAGCACAGAAAACCTGTGCTAGAGCGTCGCTGGACGTCCTCACGCTGTGTGAGGACCTCCAGCGTCGCTCAATTCCCCATAGGAAAGCATTGAAAATCTTTTTCAATGCTTTCCTATAGGGAGCTCTAATGCGCATGCGTGACATTGCCGCGCATGCGCATTAGGTCTCCCCGGCCTGTGGGCGGAATTAGTCTTGCCCACCGGCCAACATAATACAGAGGAGGAGCAGTGGCGGAGGAAGAAGCAGCGACGTGGGACATGTCGCTGACTCTGGTAAGTCACTGAAGGGGTTTTCACCCCTTCAGCAACTGGGGATTGGGAGGTGGGAGGAAGAGGGGACCTGCAGTGCCAGGTTTTTTTTTCCTGGCACTGTAGTTTCCCTTTAACCCCTTCTGGCAGTTTGTTTTTCTGGCACTACAGTTTCCCTTTAATAGCTATGTTGATTTGGCATCCTTGAAATCAAATGCTCCCAACCCCACATAATTTGTAAGCTAACTCAGAGCAGGATTTCTGATTTACCAGTGAGTATCAGGAGTGATACTATATCTAGCCAATAAGTGTTCCTTCACAGCTGAATAGTCGTTACCGAGATTGTCCGGAATGGCTCGGTATTCTTCTGTAGCTTTTCCAGTCAATTTCCTGTCTCCCAAATCAAAAAATTTATGAAAATCTCTCAGCACGTTTAGGATAATCTCATGTGAATGGTTAAGTCCAAGAAAAGAGGCGACTCCTGAGTTCTCTGACAAGCTCACTCTCAGCTAGAGCTCACTCAGTTTGAGTTTTGGTTATAGGCACGTGTTGCTTGTACCTGCCCTCTGGATTCAAGCAGGTCTTTCCAAGTGGTAAGCTTAAGTCATCTGTAGTCCATCCACAGGATTGCTGTTGTCTGGTAAGTGGCCACTCAACAGAGCCTGGTCCCTGTGGTGGCTTGAACACCCCAAGAGTATGGAAATCCCACAGCTACCACAAAATATAACAATAATAGGGACATCTGCTCCTCACCTTGGGATCCAGACCTATCCTGCTACATTGTACATCCCTCTTTCTCCAGCACCCGGGACCCCAACCATCTTCCATGCAGGAATCAATTCCTCTGCTCATATGTCTGCTTAGACAGTAGTACTACTACTTCTTCTGCTCAAGCAATAATCAATCCCTCAGCCTGCACCATCCAAAAGTGAAACCCTATGCCCGCTTTCGATACTGTCTTTCTGAATACTTTTTTGGGGCTCAGAGACCTAGCTCTTATAGGCCCGAAGATGTTATGACTATGTAGCTAATCCCAACCATTATTGGAGAGACTACATGGAAAAAGTACATGGCTTTGTAAACACAAATCCACAATTGGGACCAAGAAAACTGACTTAATCTTTCCTACTCATTTTATTGAGAAAGGACATACAATCATAAAATTGACTTGTGTGGGAGACCTGGCGAGGTGGAGACAGACATTTTTTATTTAAGAAAATAGAAATGTTATCGTTTAAATACTGAACTATATTGGTCCAGGGGCTTTAATAGGGAATATGATATCAGCAAGTTTGTGTAAATTTATTTGAGTTCAGTAATGCTTGCCATTTATACATTCACTGTGCGATTACAAGGCTGAGAGAATGGACTTTTAGTTTATAGTGGTTGGGTAAGTATATATGCTTTGTATTTGATTTGTCTGTTTAACATTTGAGTATGTAACGTATAATATTTGAGTATGTAATGTATCCACTTCGATTGCAATGTATGAATTAAATTGCATAGGTAACAACAGTCTACACCAAATTTTTTTTTTTTTTTTTGCAGTACGTGAAAAAGGTACAGACAGGCTTGAGGTGCCCCAAAATCAGTCCTCAGGCTTTTATCTTGCTTGACATGCGGGGGCATATGAATAACAGGCACAATATTTTTTTTTTATTAGCAGGCTTAGTCGCTTAGAACATGCTGTAAGTTATTTAGTTAACGAGATATACATTTAGAGCTATGTCTTGCATTCCTAACTGGCAAGGATAGGTCTATAAAAACATTTCTACTCTGTGTACATTAATGACAGTTCTATTGGTTCTTACGGCTATAGATATGTAAGTTTTTTAGTTATACGTTATTACACAAACCGAAGCATATTAAATGTACAATAGTTGCTAATATCCTGGCTGGTCTTAGTATGTGTACTCATATTATATTATATCGTTGCTAGACTCCGCTGTGTACCCCCCTCCCTTGTGCTCCCCAGGGAGAGCCGATTAGGAACAAATTAGAAAGAAGAAGAAGTAGTTTATGTTATTCCAACATGCCTTTGGGAGCGTTCAATAGTGGCATAGAGAGCTGTGGGGTAGTCTGCACCATGCCCGGCCCAGAGTCTCAGTCCCCTTGGCGTCAGCCGATGCCCTGTTGGGGCTGAGCATGTGCTTGCTGTGGTAGGCGGTGTAGCCAGTGCATTCTCCCCGTTGTGTGGTAGCTGATGTCCCCCGGGCTATGAAGGGTTGTTGTGGGTTCTGATTGTAGCTCCAGATGAACTGAGTGTCGAGCTAGGGTGCCCCCCCCCCCCCAGCTTCACTTGCCTTGCTAGGGGAGGTTTGATGTTTGGTGCCGGCTGATTCTTCCGCTTCGCCGCCTCGCTTGGGGGGAGCAAGTGCTTAACCCTTCACCGTCGTCTGGTTGTGGCTTCCCTGGGTCTTGTGCCTTGTCTCTGCCCCGGCTTATGCAGGGTAGCGTCGTCCTTGTGCTGCTTTTGTCGGTGGGGTTGTGTTGCAGTTTGTCCCCGTCTGCTCTCTTGTGGGGTGCTCATGGGTGTAGTCTGGCGTGGTTCTACAGACTCCGATAATCTCATGTGGGCTTCCAGGGTCTTCCATATAGCGGTGAATATGTTGTTCAGCCGCTTCTCCGTTTCCTCCCATGCGTTAGGTGTATTGGCGGTGTGAGGGGCTTCCGTCATCTTAGGAACCAAAGGCTCAGTCGGTTTTGTGCTCCACAGAGCCAATGTTGGCCCTTTGCGTTGCCAGGGAGTCGTTTGGGGGTGGACCGGGATAACCCCCACCGGTCCAGAGGGGGGGGACGAGGGCTTTTGATTCCCGGCGTGGTAGTGCACGCTTGTAGGCCGCATTGTGAATTGTGCTCCGTTTGTTGCTTGAGAGGTGTCTTTCTCTTCACCTCAGTGTCTGCTCTCAAGTGGTAGCTTTAGATTCTCTATTAAGTGCCCGTGTGTCGTTAGAATTAAGATTAAATGCCACGTTTAGCTGGAGTTGCTGTGATGAGCGTCTTCACAGCTCTGCGGTCAGGCCCCGCCAATTTTACAGTAATGTAACACATAAAAATATGTCTAGGACAAAATAAATTGGTAAATATTTAAAGGAAGGATTTGAACGATAATCATTTTATAGAATCAGAAACTTTTCCTTTGATTATCACAGAAGATCCATTGCATTTGGTCGCCTGTTCTGTACAGGATTTACCCTACTAAACTGCAACATATAGGCAAAACAATGAGAGTTTGTTCATGTAATTTAATAGTAACTTCTATAATACTATGCTTGCAATGAGGGTAGCACTCTATAATTTGAATTACTGGACAAAGAGAATTCCTGAGTTTACGTGATGTATGTTTATTCAGGTAATAAGGGCAGTTTACGATTAGCTTCAAATAAAAAATTTTGCAATTCAAAGTCTGCTAATAAAATAAATCCTTAAATTCACTAATACTGTATAAGGTATGGTAATACCGACATTCACTAATTGCAGAACTAATTCTGAATTAACTTTGAATTTGATCTTTTGGATCCCCGTTCCGTGATTTAACCATGCTTCCCAAATATCCTGGACAAGGTGGACAGTCCGGATTTTGTGCTCCTGTCCTGCTGTCCTGGATCCATTTTAGGATGATCTACCTTGAGTGTCTGCAATCATGCTTATTCTGACTATTTGGAGGAGAGTTAAGAACGCCAGTCACAGTCAGTATTATTCACTCCTTTTTGGAACATTATAGGTGATTCAACCTGCTTCACCAACAACCCATGTGTTGTGTTAAAGGAACACTATAGGGTCAGGAACACAAACATGTAGTGCCTATAGTCCTCCCTTTACCCCCTATAAAAGTTTAAAACTCACCTTATTTCCAGTGCCGCCCCCTAAAATCGGCACGGGGGTGGGGCCAAATGCAGTTTTGACCAATCAGCACCTCCTCATAAAGATGCAGTGAATCAATGCATCTCTATGAGGAAAATTCAGCGTCTCCATGCAGAGTGTGGGGACGCTGAACGTCAGGGCTGCTTTTTCGGCAGCACTGACCCAGGAACAGGGCCCCCATCAGGGGGTGACAACCATGCAGTTGCACCGGGGCCCGCACGCTTATGGGGCCCATCGGGTGCCCCACACACTTAGGGCCACCCGATGGGTCCTATATCTTTAGGGGTTCAGTCAGCGCTGTGGCCGGGCCCCTTTAAAAAAAAAACTCCGCCGCAGCAAGTAAGAAGGTAAGAAACAGGAGGGTGGCTGAAAAATGAGCTGTGTGTGTGTGCATGTCTGTCAGTGTGTCTGTATGTATGTCATTATGTATGTATGTATATATGTCTCTTAGTGTGTCTGTATCAATGTATGTATGTATGGCATTATGTATGTCAGTATGTCTGTATGCATGCATGTATGTCTGTCAGTATGTATGTCTGTATGTATGTATATATGTATGTATGTCATTGTGTCTGTATGTCTGTATATATGTATGTATGTATGTATGTCAATATGAATGTATGTCTGTATATATGTATGTCTGTATGTATGTATGTCCTTATGAATGTATGTCTGTATGTATGCATGTATGTCTGTATGTCTGTATGTCATTATGTATGTTTATATGTATGTCTGTATGTCAGTATGAATGTATGTCTGCATGTCATTATGAACGTATGTCTGTGTGTATGGATATTAGTATGCATGTATGCCAGTATGAATGTATGTATGTCTGTATGCCATTATGAATGTATGTCTGTGTATGTATGTATGTATGTGTGTATGGATGTCAGTGTCTGTATGCATGTATGTCTGTGTATGTATGTATGTGTGTATGTATGGATGTCAGTGTCTGTATGCATGTATGTCTGTCTGTATGAATGTATGTATGTCTGTCAGTATGTCTGTATGTATGTATATATGTATGTATGCCAGTATGAATGTATGTTTGTCTGTATGCCAATATGAATGTATGTCTGTGTGTTTGTGTGTATGGATATCAGTGTCTGTATGCATGTATGTCTGTCTGTATGAATGTATGTATGTATGTATGTATGTATGTATGTCAGTATGTCTGTATGTATATATACAGGGAGTGCAGAATTATTAGGCAAATGAGTATTTTGACCACATCATCCTCTTTATGCATGTTGTCTTACTCCAAGCTGTATAGGCTCGAAAGCCTACTACCAAATAAGCATATTAGGTGATGTGCATCTCTGTAATGAGAAGGGGTGTGGTCTAATGACCAGGGCTGTCTTTATCGCGGGGCAAACGGGGCAGCTGCCCCGGGCCCAACTACTTCTGGGGGCCCAAGGCAGCTACCCCATGGGCCCCGCTTCCCTAAAAAAAATGTTTCCCGGACGCTTTAGGCGGGTCCTGCCCTGTAAGGAGTCCCACCGGGTGGCTCATGCACTTAGGGCCACCCAGTGGGCTTGTACCAGCAGGGGCCCGGTCTGGTGCTGTGGCCCTTTAACAGCGCGACCGGGCCCCTTGCTTTTCGGCAGCGCTAGGAGGAAGTGAGTGCCGAGCGTCACTTCCTCCCATAAAGAGCTGCTGCGTGGGAGAAGAAGGACCTGCACGGGAGGGAGGAGGAGGAGGCAGTGAGGATGGGGGTTCCTCACTCACATCATCCTAAGGCAGCACACTGGATCCCAGGGATGCCACCCTCCAGAAAAAGGTAGGAAACTGGAGGGTGGGCTTAAAATTTAAATGTTACATGTATGTCAGTTTGTCTGTCCATGTATCTGTGTGTGTCAGTATGTGTGTGTGTGTGTGTCAGTATGTCTGGCAGTGTATGTGTGTGTGTATGTCAGTATGTCTGACAGTGTATGTATCTGTGTGTGTATCAGTACGTCTGTGTGTGTCAGTATGTCTGTGTGTGTATGTCAGTATGTCTGACAGTGTATGTGCCCGTGTGTGTGTTAGTATGCCTTTTAGTGTGTATGTGTGTGTGTCAGCATGTCTGTCAGTGTATGTATCTGTGTGTCAGTATGTCTATAAGTGTATGTGTCTGTGTATGTTAGTATGTCTGCCAGTGTATGTGCCTGTGTGTCAGTATGTCTTCCAGTGTGCCTGTGTGTGTGTGTCAGGCACATACACTGATATACATACTGACACAGGCACACTGATAGACTTACTGACACACACAGGCACATACAATGACAAGCATATGGAAAAACACAACGAGGGAACCAGCTGTTAATCTAAATAAGAATGAATAAAGAAAAATACAGTGTAATACAGTTTACAATATAAACACTGCGCAATATGAAATGCACTCACAGGATTTCGAACAATTCAAGCTTGTAAGGTGCCTCCCCTGAAGATATGGGGGACCTGGGGAGATCCCCTGGATATTTTCACTCCAACACAGGACTCCGGGTGAAGTTTTGAAAAAGCGGCTTTAATTCAATATTAAAAAATAAAGATAAAATGAATATAAATAAGGTCCTACGCGTTTCGTCCCTTTAACAAAATAGGGACTTCCTCAGGGACCACAATATTAAAATGCAATTGATACAATACAATCAAAAAAACAGCCTGTTTTTTTGATTGTATTGTATCAATTGCATTTTAATATTGTGGTCCCTGAGGAAGTCCCTATTTTGTTAAAGGGATGAAACGCATAGGACCTTATTTATATTCATTTTATCTTTATTTTTTAATATTGAATTAAAGCCGCTTTTTCAAAACTTCACCCGGAGTCCTGTGTTGGAGTGAAAATATCCAGGGGATCTCCCCAGGCCCCCCATATCTTCAGGGGAGGCACCTTACAAGCTTGAATTGTTCGAAATCCTGTGAGTGCATTTCATATTGCGCAGTGTTTATATTGTAAACTGTATTACACTATTTTATTCATTCTTATTTAGATTAACAGCCGGTTCCCTCGTTGTGTTTTTCCATATTCTTGTTGTCAAGCTGATCGCTAGCTGGGAGCGATCAGAGGGAGGCTGTATCCATCTATATTTGATAAGTATCCTTGCATATATACTGTGTGTGTATAAGGTACATTATCGTTGGTTGTTTTGACATACAATGACAAACATACTGACACACAGATACATACACTGACAGACATTCTGACACACACACATAGGCACATACACTGATACCCATACTGACACACACACGCACATATACAGACATACTGACAAACAGGCACTTGTACTGATAGTATGTCTGTATATGTGCCTGTGTGTGTGTCAGTATATCTGACACACACACAGACACATACGATGATAGAAATACTGTGTGTGTGTTAGTATGTCTGTATATGTGCCTGTGTGTGTGTGTCAGTATGTCTATCAGTGTTTGTGCCTGTGTGTGTGTGTCAGTATATGTATCTGTGTGTCAGTATTTTTGTCATCGTATGTGCCTGTGTGACAGTTTGTGTCAGTGTGTGTGTCAGTATGTCTATCATTGTATGTATTTATGTGTGTCAGTCTGTCTGTATATCTGTATGTGTCTGTGTGTTTATCTGTGTGTGTATCTGTATGTAGTCAGTGTGTGTATCTGCTTGTGTGTCAGAGTGTTTACCTGTGTGTCTGAGCACCAACAATAAATACAAATACGCTCCTGCATTGAAAGTCAACACTTCATACAAACACAACTCTGTGTTAAACACCAAAATTATATATAAACAAACCCCTACATTCAAAAACCAGCACTACACTTAAATGTACACTTGCATTCAAACTCTAATACCACATACAAACACATTCACACAAACATACTCCATACAAAAACATGCTTACATTCAAACACACAAACACAGTGCTAAATACAACCCTGCAAGCATGGGAAATTGGTAGAGCCCCAGCTGTCAATGCATTGTTGGAGTTGCACGACAGATAGGGTTATTCCTTCTTTCCAACCTTGCAATTGGGAGTCCAAATGAAATTCTTGCACCAGGGCTCTTTCTACTTTAGTTCGCCCACTGCGTTGGGGTGGAGGCATGATTGCATGCCAGGGAGTGAGTCCAGGGGGCCCAAGCAAATGCTTGCCCAGGGCCCAGTCAATATTAAAGACGGCCCTGCTAATGACATCAACACCCTATATCAGGTGTGCATAATTATTAGGCAACTTCCTTTCCTTTGGCAAAATGGGTCAAAAGAAGGACTTGAAAGGCTCAGAAAAGTCAAAAATAGTGAGATATCTTGCAGAGGGATGCAGCACTCTTAAAATTGCAAAGCTTCTGAAGCGTGATCATCGAACAATCAAGCGTTTCATTCAAAATAGTCAACAGGGTCGCAAGAAGCGTGTGGAGAAACCAAGGAGCAAAATAACTGCCCATGAACTGAGAAAAGTCAAGCGTGCAGCTGCCAAGATGCCACTTGCCACCAGTTTGGCCATATTTCAGAGCTGCAACATCACTGGAGTGCCCAAAAGCACAAGGTGTGCAATACTCAGAGACATGGCCAAGGTAAGAAAGGCTGAAAGACGACCACCACTGAACAAGACACACAAGCTGAAACGTCAAGACTGGGCCAAGAAATATCTCAAGACTGATTTTTCTAAGGTTTTATGGACTGATGAAATGAGAGTGAGTCTTGATGGGCCAGATGGATGGATTGGTAAAGGGCAGAGAGCTCCAGTCCGACTCAGACGCCAGCAAGGTGGAGGTGGAGTACTGGTTTGGGCTGGTATCATCAAAGATGAGCTTGTGGGGCCTTTTCGGGTTGAGGATGGAGTCAAGCTCAACTCCCAGTCCTACTGCCAGTTTCTGGAAGACACCTTCTTCAAGCAGTGGTACAGGAAGAAGTCTGCATCCTTCAAGAAAAACATGATATTCATGCAGGACAATGCTCCATCACACGCTTCCAAGTACTCCACAGCGTGGCTGGCAAGAAAGGGTATAAAAGAAGAAAATCTAATGACATGGCCTCCTTGTTCACCTGATCTGAACCCCATTGAGAACCTGTGGTTGTCAGGATTCGAACCTGGGTCCTTGGCAGCTCTGGTGCTTTGGCTTACCTCTGAGCCATCTCTCCGCTTCTGTTTCCTGTATCTAGCCCTGTCTAGTATTTTTAGTACTGAAGCTGGACATTTGTTGGAACTTCTCCTGTCACTCAAGTTACACCTGAGCCTGATGTCTCGTTAGCCAGGTATATAACACTGCCTCTCCCAGAAGGCAGTGTCAGTTCCTTGACTCTGGTGATCATCCTGCTGTTTCCTGTTCTCCAGTTTGTTATTGACCTCTGGCTTGGTACACCGATTATCCTGACTTCTGGCTTCCTTTGACCCTTGGCTTCCCACGACTATTCTCCTGGTTTATTGTTCCTGTACCGCGTTTTGGATTTACCCTGCACAGCCCCCGTGCACCGACTCACAGGTCAGGTGAATTCTTGCCTGATCACCTTGGCCTGTGTTTTCTTGCAAGGGTGAGCATACTTCTCTGCCTGCCGGACTCCCACACCCAGGTAAGCCCTGACAGTGGTCCATCATCAAATGTGAGATTTACAAGGAGGGAAAACAGTACACCTCTCTGAACAGTGTCTGGGAGGCTATGGTTGCTGCTGCACGCAATGTTGATGGTGAACAGATCAAAACACTGACAGAATCCATGGATGGCAGGCTTTTGAGTGTCCTTGCAAAGAAAGGTGGCTATATTGGTCACTGATTTGTTTTTGTTATGTTTTTGAATGTCAGAAATGTATATTTGTGAATGTTGAGATTTTATATTGGTTTCACTGGTAAAAATAAAGAATTGAAATGGGTATATATTTGTTTTTTGTTAAGTTGCCTAATAATTATGCACAGTAATAGTCACCTGCACACACAGATATCCCCCTAAAATAGCTATAACTAAAAACTACTTCCAAAAATATTCAGCTTTGATATTAATGAGTTTTTTGGGTTCATTGAGAACATGGTTGTTGTTCAATAATAAAATTAATCCTCAAAAATACAACTTGCCTAATAATTCTGCACTCCCTGTATATGTATGTATGCCAGTATGAATGTATGTATGTCTGTATGTAATTATGAATGTATGTATGTTGGTGTATGTCAGTGTGTATGTATGTATGTGTCTGTATGTCCTCATGCATGTGTGTCTGTATGTATGTTAGTATGTGTCTGTCTGTCACTATGTATGCATGTGTGTCTGTATATGTGTGTCAGTATGTATGCCTATATGCGTGTATGTCTTTTCAAATAATTTTTATTAAAGTTTTACATATTTGTATAACAACAGGAATATAAACATTGTATTGGGGGTAGGAAGGGAAGGGAAACTTGGAAATGGAAAAGAATAACCATCCAGTATTACAATAGGCATAACAGTGTATATGGCAAAAATAAAAATAATATGTTTTTACATCAATGCACTTTAATAACAAATATGTCAAAGACCATATGCAGTTTTGATTTTTTCTTCCCACTTATCCCAATTGTATTTTAATATTGGGAAACCACGCATATTAGCTCTATGTGATAATTTGTGTGCCTTGTTTTCTAGAATCAAATTAAAAACTTCCCTGAGAGATGGCACATCTTGGGACTTCCAATGTCTAGGTAAACAGGATGTAGCAGCGATCAAAATGTGACCTATGATTATTTTGTCTGTTCTATTAATGGACTCCGGGAGTTTTTTAAATAAGGCTAGTTCCGAAGTTAAAATGCTAATGGTTCTGTCCACTTTAATAATTAGGTCGTGAATCAATTTCCAATATTTAGTTAATTTAGGACAGAACCACCAAATATGGGCCATATTGCCCACACCCCCACAATCCCTCCAACACCGGTCAGAATACATATTGTTCATGTTGTGCAATCTAGACGGGGCCAGGTACCAACGATATAAAATTTTATAATGATTTTCAAAGTGGTCGGTGCAATACGAAATACCTTTTAAAGCTTTAAAAAAACCGAACCATTCTTCTAGATCGTACTGGGCACCCAACTCCGTCTCCCATGACAACATGTGTTTTAATTTAACTAGGGGCTTGGCGTTATAAAACAAGTAGCATAAGGATATCATGCCTTTACTAGTGGGGCTGCATAAAAAAGCTTTCTCTAATGGAGACATCTCAAGCGTTTTATAGTTTTTATCCGTTTCAGGTACCTTATATAGTTCTTTCAATTTGTCAATGATTACCTTACAATCCAACTCACATACATTCGTTAATCCATACTTAAGTTTCAATTTTTCCAAAGAAAGAATAGCATTGCCGTGAAAAAAATTGTCAAGATTAGTTATAGAGCATTCCTTCAACAGTTCTATTTTTAAGGATGGAATATAATATTTCAATAGCTCAATAGGCATTGCTCTATATAGGCTGGGAGAGTGATCATTTTTAAAAACAATATCCCAGGCCTTAAGTGTAGTCTTGGTAGATAAAAATAACTTAGTAATTCCAGGTCTTTTCTTAGAGTTTAACCAGGGTAATTCCGACAGTCTAACCGGTAAAATTCTGGATTCTTCTATTTCCATCCATCTGGGTTTATCAACCTGATTGCCAAAGCTCACAGCCACTGCAGCGTTAGTGGCGAAATAATATTTGCGGAAATCGGGAACACCGATACCGCCATTCGATTTGTGGTGCTGCAAGGAAGTGAGCTTCACTCGAGCAGGCCTATTCCCCCAGATGAACTTCATAATTGTCGAATGAACTTTATTAAAAAATGATAATGGGATGGACAAAGGGATGGTCCTAAAAAAATATAGAATTTTTGGAAGTATCGTCATCTTAACAGATGCGACCCTCCCCAGCCATGAAAGCTCCATTCCGCCCCATCTCTCCATCTCCTTTTGTAGGTCCGACCATGCTTTCCTCAAGTTGTGGTTATGCATATTTACCAATTTTTTGTATAAATTAATGCCAAGATATTCCATGTAGTCAGCTCTCCAATCAAATAAATATAATTTCTTAAGGGCAATAGTTTCCGAATTTTTTAAATGAAATGGAAGGGCCTGAGACTTAGACTCGTTTAATTTGTAATACGATATCTCGCCAAATTGAGTTAAAATGTCTTTGAGGTGGCTCAAAGATTCTTTTGGGTTTTTGACAGCCAGAATTATATCGTCTGCAAACAGGCCAATTTTGTGAGCGGATTCTTTAACAACAATTCCTGCAATTTGTGGGGTTATTCTAATTAGTTCAGCCAGGGGTTCTATTGCTAAAACAAATAGAATTGGGGATAAAGGGCACCCCTGTCTCGTCCCATTGGTTAGAGAAAACGTTTTAGACGAAAAACCGGAAGCCGAGACATGGGCGGAAGGTGCACAATATAGCGCCTTAACTGCTGTGATAAAGGATAGTGGTATGTTGAATCTTTCTAACGTTCTCCATAAATATCCCCAATGTATCCTGTCAAACGCCTTCTCTGCATCTAGAGATAGAAGCAATGAAGGCGTTTTGGTCATATTGATGTGCTGAATCAAGTTTATGAATCTTCTAGTACCATCGGGCGCCTGTCTATCCTTTACAAAACCCACTTGATCCTTATTTATTAGCAATGGGATTAATTTGGTTAATCTATTTGCAAGAACTTTAGAATAAATCTTTGAATCATTATTGATTAGAGAAATGGGTCTAAAATTGTGGCATCGGGGGGCGGGGCCTGACTCTCAAGCAGGCCAGACGTGTTTGCTTGGAGCTCCTGCAAAGAAAAGCGTGAAATAACTATAAAACCCTGCAAAAAGCTCGAAACCAAGCACAGACTACTAGCAACCAAGAGGAGACATTAAGCAGCCCAAATATCTCCGCAGGAACCAGCATAGTCGCTAATCTGACTGAGTTACCTACCGGGGCAGCAGGCCTCCGGCCTAGGAGAGGCGGCCGATCTCCAGCCGGGTGCCGAACACCCTGAATAGACCTCCTTGGCGCCCTGTCACCCCCCCTTTGGACCGGTGGGGGACATCCCGGTCCCCGCTGGGATCACTACTGCAACACCAGTGGTCCCTCGACATTATACTGGGGCTCAGCTACCCGATACGCGGCTCACACGGATGCACCAAGCCACTGTAAAGCAGCCTAAGATGGCCGCCCAGCAAGGGCCTAAGAAGCGGAGCACACACGCCCAATCACCCACGGACCCCTTGGGGGACTTTGATAGACTCTGTGCGGGCCTATGGACTATACTGCAAGACCGCGGGATAGCCTTTCACCGTGCGGTAAAAATAGTGGCCACGTGGATTCGCCCAGCAAGCAGACGCCGCTACTACAGGCACCCACCACAGACGTCCAGAAAAGTAACTGGGCCGCACACACATCAGCGATCCCACAAGCAGGCTAGGAAGCCCTGTAGCCCAGACACCGGTGCTTGCCCCCACGATCCTGAGAACGGGACCGCTAACCTAACCACACATGAAATAGCCTCACCTGGATTGGGATACGCTGCATCCCAGTCTCTACACGCTCCAGCCACAGTCCAAGGAGGCGTGCAGCAGAGCACCGGGACCCCTCTTCAAGCGGCACTCACCAGCTCCAGAACCCCCACTCGGGGTGACAAGACCGACTGGAGTGGAGTTGACCACACACGAGTCCCCGAGGGGATCTTCACCTCTGCAGCACCAGCAATGGAGGACATCACTTCTGGAGACGCCATCTTACCGACAGTAGGAGTTGGCTGAGAAACTCTAGAGGGACTGAAGCGAACTGTCTGGTACATGCTTCCATACGTATATTTAGGCAGCCCGGCACAGTTAATTTTGACGATATTTTATCATTATTGCATTTAATTTCAGCCTCACGGTTACTCTTAAGACACATACCCTAGCTGACAGCTATTACATGCATTATTCCAGCATAGATTGTTTTTCATAGTTCAGCCTTGAAATGCATAAACGCTTATGTCTCGAATCACCTAATCGCCCTCAACTAACCAGACACAGCAGATTATTGTTAAACTCCACAGGGAGCTCCTGGTAATTCAACTTATGTGAATAAATCAGGGATAGGAACACCCCGCTTCAGATTTAACTTCCAGCGGAGTCTTAAGCTAAGTTGCTCGATATGTAACCTGTCCGCTTCATTTAGAATAAGAATAATTGAAAACGTTTCTGCCTAGCATCTGACACAGCATATTAACCCACTATGTAAAAAACAAAAACGTTGTTTTTCTTTGTTGTGTTTTGCAAACTCACTAAGCAAAGTTCATCATTACTGTTTATCTCCTTACTTTAAAAAAAATTTGTGTGCAAGATCTCATGTCTACCCCTATGTACAAATGTGCCTAACGTGCTAGAGGATAGCCTTTGGGGTACCTCATAAGCAACTGTTATCACTGTGCGCACTTCAAAAATAAAGAATTAAAATTGTGGCATCTATCAGGAGTTTTTCCTGGTTTTGGCAAGGTGACTATTCGTGCGCTCAAGGACTCCTCTGGCATCGTTCCCCCGGAC
Organism: Pelobates fuscus; assembly: GCF_036172605.1. Lineage (NCBI taxonomy): Eukaryota > Metazoa > Chordata > Amphibia > Anura > Pelobatidae > Pelobates > Pelobates fuscus. Next base: position 266,508,840 of record NC_086322.1, on the reverse strand, counting down.
TTATAGGAATTGAATAATTTGGTCATGTGGGGAATCAAAATTTCTTGAAAAGTTTTATAATATAAAATAGTGAATCCATCGGGGCCAGGGGCTTTTCCGGATGGCATAAGTTTAATCGCCTCAGCTATCTCTTTTGCTGATATTTCACATTCTAAACTCTCCAAGTGTTCTGGAGACAACCGAGGCAACGTCACTCTGTCTAAGAATTTATCAATGGTTGTTGCAGAAGGCTGGGTAAGGTTCGAATAGCGTTCTAAATTATAAAGTTTACTATAATACTCTGCAAACATGTCACTTATTTTAGTAGGATGAAACACTTTTCGCCCCTGATCATCAAGTAAATACGCTATTTTTGATTGTGCATTCACATGCCGGAGTTTGGATGCCAAAAGAGTAGAGGCCCTGTTGCCTTTTAAGTAAAACGTTTTCCTGAGACGTCTCACCATAAGAGATGTACGATCTAAATTAATTTTGTTAATTTTAGCCTTAATTTCTCCTATCATTGCTGATATGGAAGACGAGGGACCACATTTATTGGCCTGGTTCAAATTGTACAGTTCTTTTTCCAATGTTCTTAAATTATTGCTATTAAGTTTCTTCAGGTGAGACGCTCTAGAAATAAAATGACCTCTTAACACAGCCTTATGCGCATTCCAAGACACCTCGCCAGGAACCTCGGGTGAGGCATTTTCCAAAAAATAATCGCTCAAAGCTTTCTCCGTCAATGATCTATTCACAACATCGTTTAATAAATAATCGCCTAATTTCCAGGATCTATTCGGGGCTGAAGAAGCAATTTCGTCAATATGCATTATGATTGGAGCATGGTCAGACCAGTTAATGTCTAAGATATCAGATTTCAAGATGTGCGGAATTAAAGCGTTCTGGACCATAAACCTGTCCAGCCTGGAATACATATTTTTAGAAACAGAATAATACGTAAAATCTCTTTCATTCTCATGCATCAGTCTCCAGGAATCATATAAACCACATTCAATCATGTATCTGGAACATTTGTTTGCTAATCTGTCGCTGTCCCCTCTATGTTGTTGATCATTGTCTTCTCTAGCGTTATCCAATTCACCGTCCATAACAAAATTCGTATCGCCACACATCACCAAGCTGCCTCTCACATTCTCATTCACTAAGTCCATCAATTTCCTAAAGAACTGCAACTGACCGGTGTTGGGAAAATACACGTTCACTATGGTATATTCAATAGTGTTAAGTGAACCAATCCATATTAAATACCTCCCTTCATCATCCGTCATTACTTTGTTCGTCGAACATGCTACATTCCTGTGGAAGAAAATCGATGTACCTCTAGACTTGGATTTATAAGTGCTATGATATTGGACTGGGAAAAGCTTTGACATAATCTTATGTGTTCTATCATTTTTAAAATGCGTTTCCTGTACACAGATGACATCTGATTTGTTGGATTTTGCTTCTTTGAATAGTAAGCGTCTTTTGTGGGCGGTGTTCAGGCCTCTCACATTAAATGACATATATTTTAAAACCATAATTTATGGAACAGCAATGCTTGATAAAGAGTAAAAGGACATTTAACTTTGTGAGAGTCCGAACAACCGCCTTCCAATAAAGAAACATCCATCAATACTGTCACAACAAACTCAAGATGTGTACATGTGTGTACGGGAATAAATGAACGAATTTGTGCAAGTCGCTGATGCCACATAATATGCATTTTTGTATGAGGCATTTCTGTGATTCGTGGTCTGTAAACATTTCTACCAAATTTTAAAGGATGGATGGTCAAAGAAAATATAAAAATAAAAATATCAACGGGGTACAAAAAACTTGGGTATACACCCCTATCAGGGGAAATAAACAAACAGTGAAAAAGGGCCATGAGGGAGAGCAAAAAAAGTCTCTCCATCTCAGGGTATTAGGCCCAGGTTGGGGGGAGAGAAGGCTGCTGGATATAAGGGGAGCAATATTAATAAACAAAAAAAAATTAAAAAAAATTAAAAAAAATAAAACAAAGAGGCAGCTGTAAAATATGACATTTTGAAAGGACAAAAATCACAGAACAATAAAAAAAAAAAAAAAATTAAATATGCAATGATATACAAAAAAAAAACAAGGGACCATAGAATAATATTGATTGTAAAAGTTTGGAAAGGTTTAAGTGGTCAAATCGGTTTCTGAAATAAACCGTTAAGTCTCATGTCAAATAATCATTGGTGTGCAAACTCTAAGGACAGTCATAACCAGGAGAAACAAGTCAAAATCCAAAGTAATCCCGCTAAAACTCCAGACTGGAGCAGAACACGAAAGCCTGTTGCAGAGAAAGTTTTCTCAGAACCAAGCCATAAAAATCAATAGAGAATAGAGAAAAATCATGAAGATAAACGTGTATATATATAAAAATAAAAAATCCTTAGTGAAAATAGGAAGAACATCTGAACTTGAAGTGTCGAACGATTTACGACCGTGGAAAATGAAGACTGTAGCCCTATGAACTGGAAACTCAGGAAGTGTCCGATTTTGCTTCTCTTGCTGGCCTGCAGAGGAGTAGATGGCGATAGTCTATGAGGCGATACCTGACTCCTATTCATGGATTGGATGAGTTCCATTCCTTCCTCAGGCGACGTGATTATAAAATTCCTGCCATCCATGCGGAAAAGGACTTTAACCGGGAATCCCCATCTATATCTTATCCCTCTTCGTCTTAGTTCCGCGGTAAAAAGTTGAAATTCTCTGCGTCGCCTCATTGTTTGGGCAGAGAAGTCTTGGAAGACCTTCATGCCGCTGTAGTCCCCCGTGAGACCTGACGTGCGTACTGCACCCAGAAATTCCTCTTTAATGTGGTAATAGTGAAATCTCACTATCACATCTTTGGGTGCAGCCGCAGGCGCATTACCAGGTTTAGGCAATCTATGGATACGGTCCAGTAGCAGATCCGTATTTTTAGCAGTTGGTAGAGCTGCCTTCACCATTACCTGGAAATAACTTTGTAATTCCAGAGAGTCTATATTTTCAGGGATCCCCCTGATCCTTAGGTTATTACGCCTACTTCTATCCTCGGCATCCGCTAATTTTTCCGCCTGTTGGTGTACTCGCTTCTGAAGCTCTTTTACAGTTTCAACCAAATCCAGGTGAGATTGCTCTTGAGAGTGCAATCTATTCTCTATTATCTCCGTCCGCTGATTAATGCCCTCCATGGCTCCATATAAAGTGTCAAAGTCTTTCTTAAAGTCGTTTTTCAGATCGACTCTCA